>NC_090387.1:78369843-78715154 GCF_036365525.1 Heterodontus francisci
ATCAATACACTGCACAAACCTCTCTCCCAGAAATAACTGATCAATACAATGTACAAACCTCTCTCCCAAAAATAACTCATCAATACACTGCACAAACCTCTCTCCCAGAAATAACTGATCAATACACTGTACAAACCTCTCTCCCAGAAATAATTGATCAATACACTGTACAAACCTCTCTCCCAGAAATAACTGATCAATTCACTGTACAAACCTCTCTCCCAAAAATAACTCATGAATACACTGTACAAACCTCTCTCCCAAAAATAACTCATGAATACACTGTACAAACCTCTCTCCCAAAAATAACTCATCAATACACTGTACAAACATCTCTCCCAGAAATAATTGATCAATACACTGTACAAACCTCTCTCCCAGAAATAACTGATCAATACACTGTACAAACCTCTCTCCCAAAAATAAGTCATCAATACACTGTACAAACCTCTCTCCCAAAAATAACTGATCAATACACTGTACAAACCTCTCTCCCAAAAATAACTCATCAATACACTGTACAAACCTCTCTCCCAAAAATAACTGATCAATACACTGTACAAACCTCTCTCCCAAAAATAACTCATCAATACACTGTACAAACCTCTCTCCCAAAAATAACTCATCAATACACTGTACAAACCTCTCTCCCAGAAATAATTGATCAATACAATGTACAAACCTCTCTCCCAGAAATAACTGATCAATACACTGTACAAACCTCTCTCCCAAAAATAACTGATCAATACACTGTACAAACCTCTCTCCCAAAAATAACTCATCAATACACTGTACAAACCTCTCTCCCAGAAATAATTGATCAATACACTGCACAAACCTCTCTCCCAGAAATAACTGATCAATACACTGTACAAACCTCTCTCCCAAAAATAACTCATCAATACACTGTACAAACCTCTCTCCCAGAAATAATTGATCAATACACTGTACAAACCTCTCTCCCAGAAATAACTGATCAATACACTGCACAAACCTCTCTCCCAGAAATAACTGATCAATACACTGTACAAACCTCTCTCCCAGAAATAATTGATCAATACAATGTACAAACCTCTCTCCCAGAAATAACTGATCAATACACTGCACAAACCTCTCTCCCAGAAATAACTGATCAATACACTGTACAAACCTCTCTCCCAGAAATAATTGATCAATACAATGTACAAACCTCTCTCCCAGAAATAACTGATCAATACACTGCACAAACCTCTCTCCCAGAAATAACTGATCAATACACTGTACAAACCTCTCTCCCAGAAATAATTGATCAATACAATGTACAAACCTCTCTCCCAGAAATAACTGATCAATACACTGTACAAACCTCTCTCCCAGAAATAATTGATCAATACACTGTACAAACCTCTCTCCCAGAAATAACTGATCAATACACTGTACAAACCTCTCTCCCAAAAATAACTCATGAATACACTGTACAAACCTCTCTCCCAAAAATAACTCATCAATACACTGTACAAACCTCTCTCCCAGAAATAATTGATCAATACAATGTACAAACCTCTCTCCCAGAAATAACTGATCAATACACTGTACAAACCTCTCTCCCAAAAATAACTCATCAATACACTGCACAAACCTCTCTCCCAGAAATAACTGATCAATACACTGTACAAACCTCTCTCCCAAAAATAACTCATCAATACACTGCACAAACCTCTCTCCCAGAAATAACTGATCAATACATTGTACAAACCTCTCTCCCAGAAATAACTGATCAATACACTGCACAAACCTCTCTCCCAGAAATAACTGATCAATACACTGTACAAACCTCTCTCCCAGAAATAACTCATCAATACACTGCACAAACCTCTCTCCCAAAAATAACTCATGAATACACTGTACAAACCTCTCTCCCAAAAATAACTCATCAATACACTGTACAAACCTCTCTCCCAGAAATAATTGATCAATACAATGTACAAACCTCTCTCCCAGAAATAACTGATCAATACACTGTACAAACCTCTCTCCCAAAAATAACTCATCAATACACTGCACAAACCTCTGTCCCAGAAATAACTGATCAATACACTGTACAAACCTCTCTCCCAAAAATAACTCATCAATACACTGCACAAACCTCTCTCCCAGAAATAACTGATCAATACATTGTACAAACCTCTCTACCAGAAATAACTGATCAATACACTGCACAAACCTCTCTCCCAGAAATAACTGATCAATACACTGTACAAACCTCTCTCCCAGAAATAACTCATCAATACACTGCACAAACCTCTCTCCCAGAAATAACTGATCAATACACTGTACAAACCTCTCTCCCAGAAATAACTGATCAATACACTGTACAAACCTCTCTCCCAGAAATAATTGATCAATACACTGCACAAACCTCTCTCCCAGAAATAATTGATCAATACACTGCACAAACCTATCTCCCAGAAATAATTGATCAATACAATGTACAAACCTCTCTCCCAGAAATAACTGATCAATACACTGTACAAACCTCTCTCCCAGAAATAATTGATCAATACACTGCACAAACCTCTCTCCCAGAAATAATTGATCAATACACTGCACAAACCTCTCTCCCAGAAATAATTGATCAATACAATGTACAAACCTCTCTCCCAGAAATAACTGATCAATACACTGCACAAACCTCTCTCCCAGAAATAATTGATCAATACAATGTACAAACCTCTCTCCCAGAAATAACTGATCAATACACTGCACAAACCTCTCTCCCAGAAATAATTGATCAATACACTGCACAAACCTCTCTCCCAGAAATAATTGATCAATACACTGCACAAACCTCTCTCCCGGAAATAATTGATCAATACACTGTACAAACCTCTCTCCCAAAAATAACTCATCAATACACTGTACAAACCTCTCTCCCAGAAATAATTGATCAATACACTGTACAAACCTCTCTCCCAGAAATAACTGATCAATACACTGCACAAACCTCTCTCCCAGAAATAATTGATCAATACACTGCACAAACCTCTCTCCCAGAAATAATTGATCAATACACTGCACAAACCTCTCTCCCAGAAATAATTGATCAATACAGTGTACAAACCTCTCTCCCAAAAATAACTCATCAATACACTGTACAAACCTCTCTCCCAGAAATAATTGATCAATACACTGTACAAACCTCTCTCCCAGAAATAACTGATCAATACACTGCACAAACCTCTCTCCCAGAAATAATTGATCAATACACTGTACAAACCTCTCTCCCAGAAATAACTGATCAATACAATGTACAAACCTCTCTCCCAAAAATAACTCATCAATACACTGCACAAACCTCTCTCCCAGAAATAACTGATCAATACACTGTACAAACCTCTCTCCCATAAATAATTGATCAATACACTGTACAAACCTCTCTCCCAGAAATAACTGATCAATTCACTGTACAAACCTCTCTCCCAAAAATATCTCATGAATACACTGTACAAACCTCTCTCCCAAAAATAACTCATCAATACACTGTACAAACCTCTCTCCCAGAAATAATTGATCAATACACTGTACAAACCTCTCTCCCAGAAATAACTGATCAATACACTGCACAAACCTCTCTCCCAGAAATAATTGATCAATACACTGTACAAACCTCTCTCCCAGAAATAACTGATCAATACAATGTACAAACCTCTCTCCCAAAAATAACTCATCAATACACTGCACAAACCTCTCTCCCAGAAATAACTGATCAATACACTGTACAAACCTCTCTCCCAGAAATAATTGATCAATACACTGTACAAACCTCTCTCCCAGAAATAACTGATCAATTCACTGTACAAACCTCTCTCCCAAAAATATCTCATGAATACACTGTACAAACCTCTCTCCCAAAAATAACTCATCAATACACTGTACAAACCTCTCTCCCAGAAATAATTGATCAATACACTGTACAAACCTCTCTCCCAGAAATAACTGATCAATACACTGCACAAACCTCTCTCCCAGAAATAATTGATCAATACACTGTACAAACCTCTCTCCCAGAAATAACTGATCAATACAATGTACAAACCTCTCTCCCAAAAATAACTCATCAATACACTGCACAAACCTCTCTCCCAGAAATAACTGATCAATACACTGTACAAACCTCTCTCCCAGAAATAATTGATCAATACACTGTACAAACCTCTCTCCCAGAAATAACTGATCAATTCACTGTACAAACCTCTCTCCCAAAAATATCTCATGAATACACTGTACAAACCTCTCTCCCAAAAATAACTCATCAATACACTGTACAAACCTCTCTCCCAGAAATAATTGATCAATACACTGTACAAACCTCTCTCCCAGAAATAACTGATCAATACACTGTACAAACCTCTCTCCCAAAAATAACTCATGAATACACTGTACAAACCTCTCTCCCAAAAATAACTCATCAATAAACTGTACAAACCTCTCTCCCAGAAATAATTGATCAATACACTGTACAAACCTCTCTCCCAGAAATAACTGATCAATACACTGTACAAACCTCTCTCCCAAAAATAACTCATCAATACACTGCACAAACCTCTCTCCCAGAAATAACTGATCAATACACTGTACAAACCTCTCTCCCAGAAATAACTGATCAATACACTGTACAAACCTCTCTCCCAGAAATAACTGATCAATACACTGTACAAACCTCTCTCCCAGAAATAATTGATCAATACACTGTACAAACCTCTCTCCCAGAAATAACTGATCAATACACTGTACAAACCTCTCTCCCAGAAATAATTGATCAATACACTGTACAAACCTCTCTCCCAAAAATAACTCATGAATACACTGTACAAACCTCTCTCCCAAAAATAACTCATCAATACACTGTACAAACCTCTCTCCCAGAAATAACTGATCAATACACTGCACAAACCTCTCTCCCAGAAATAACTGATCAATACACTGTACAAACCTCTCTCCCAGAAATAACTCATCAATACACTGTACAAACCTCTCTCCCAGAAATAACTGATCAATACACTGTACAAACCTCTCTCCCAGAAATAACTGATCAATACACTGTACAAACCTCTCTCCCAGAAATAATTGATCAATACACTGTACAAACCTCTCTCCCAGAAATAACTGATCAATACACTGTACAAACCTCTCTCCCAGAAATAATTGATCAATACACTGTACAAACCTCTCTCCCAGAAATAACTGATCAATACACTGTACAAACCTCTCTCCCAGAAATAATTGATCAATACACTGTACAAACCTCTCTCCCAGAAATAACTGATCAATACACTGTACAAACCTCTCTCCCAAAAATAACTCATCAATACACTGTACAAACCTCTCTCCCAGAAATAACTGATCAATACACTGCACAAACCTCTCTCCCAGAAATAACTGATCAATACACTGTACAAACCTCTCTCCCAGAAATAACTCATCAATACACTGCACAAACCTCTCTCCCAGAAATAACTGATCAATACACTGCACAAACCTCTCTCCCAGAAATAACTGATCAATACACTGTACAAACCTCTCTCCCAAAAATAACTCATCAATACACTGTACAATCCTCTCTCCCAAAAATAACTGATCAATACACTGTACAAACCTCTCTCCCAGAAATAACTGATCAATACACTGCACAAACCTCTCTCCCAGAAATAACTGATCAATACACTGTACAAACCTCTCTCCCAAAAATAACTCATCAATACACTGCACAAACCTCTCTCCCAGAAATAACTGATCAATACACTGTACAAACCTCTCTCCCAGAAATAACTGATCAATACACTGTACAAACCTCTCTCCCAGAAATAACTGATCAATACACTGCACAAACCTCTCTCCCAGAAATAACTGATCAATACACTGTACAAACCTCTCTCCCAAAAATAACTGATCAATACACTGTACAAACCTCTCTCCCAAAAATAACTCATCAATACACTGTACAAACCTCTCTCCCAAAAATAACTCATCAATACACTGTACAAACCTCTCTCCCAGAAATAACTGATCAATACACTGTACAAACCTCTCTCCCAGAAATAACTGATCAATACACTGTACAAACCTCTCTCCCAGAAATAACTGATCAATACACTGCACAAACCTCTCTCCCAGAAATAACTGATCAATACACTGTACAAACCTCTCTCCCAAAAATAACTCATCAATACACTGTACAAACCTCTCTCCCAGAAATAACTGATCAATACACTGTACAAATCTCTCTCCCAGAAATAACTGATCAATACACTGTACAAACCTCTCTCCCAGAAATAACTGATCAATTCACTGTACAAACCTCTCTCCCAAAAATATCTCATGAATACACTGTACAAACCTCTCTCCCAAAAATAACTCATCAATACACTGTACAAACCTCTCTCCCAGAAATAATTGATCAATACACTGTACAAACCTCTCTCCCAGAAATAACTGATCAATACACTGTACAAACCTCTCTACCAAAAATAACTCATGAATACACTGTACAAACCTCTCTCCCAAAAATAACTCATCAATAAACTGTACAAACCTCTCTCCCAGAAATAATTGATCAATACACTGTACAAACCTCTCTCCCAGAAATAACTGATCAATACACTGTACAAACCTCTCTCCCAAAAATAACTCATCAATACACTGCACAAACCTCTCTCCCAGAAATAACTGATCAATACACTGTACAAACCTCTCTCCCAGAAATAACTGATCAATACACTGTACAAACCTCTCTCCCAGAAATAACTGATCAATACACTGTACAAACCTCTCTCCCAGAAATAATTGATCAATACACTGTACAAACCTCTCTCCCAGAAATAACTGATCAATACACTGTACAAACCTCTCTCCCAGAAATAATTGATCAATACACTGTACAAACCTCTCTCCCAAAAATAACTCATGAATACACTGTACAAACCTCTCTCCCAAAAATAACTCATCAATACACTGTACAAACCTCTCTCCCAGAAATAACTGATCAATACACTGCACAAACCTCTCTCCCAGAAATAACTGATCAATACACTGTACAAACCTCTCTCCCAGAAATAACTCATCAATACACTGTACAAACCTCTCTCCCAGAAATAACTGATCAATACACTGTACAAACCTCTCTCCCAGAAATAACTGATCAATACACTGTACAAACCTCTCTCCCAGAAATAATTGATCAATACACTGTACAAACCTCTCTCCCAGAAATAACTGATCAATACACTGTACAAACCTCTCTCCCAGAAATAATTGATCAATACACTGTACAAACCTCTCTCCCAGAAATAACTGATCAATACACTGTACAAACCTCTCTCCCAGAAATAATTGATCAATACACTGTACAAACCTCTCTCCCAGAAATAACTGATCAATAGACTGTACAAACCTCTCTCCCAAAAATAACTCATCAATACACTGTACAAACCTCTCTCCCAGAAATAACTGATCAATACACTGCACAAACCTCTCTCCCAGAAATAACTGATCAATACACTGTACAAACCTCTCTCCCAGAAATAACTCATCAATACACTGCACAAACCTCTCTCCCAGAAATAACTGATCAATACACTGCACAAACCTCTCTCCCAGAAATAACTGATCAATACACTGTACAAACCTCTCTCCCAAAAATAACTCATCAATACACTGTACAATCCTCTCTCCCAAAAATAACTGATCAATACACTGTACAAACCTCTCTCCCAGAAATAACTGATCAATACACTGCACAAACCTCTCTCCCAGAAATAACTGATCAATACACTGTACAAACCACTCTCCCAAAAATAACTCATCAATACACTGCACAAACCTCTCTCCCAGAAATAACTGATCAATACACTGTACAAACCTCTCTCCCAGAAATAACTGATCAATACACTGTACAAACCTCTCTCCCAGAAATAACTGATCAATACACTGCACAAACCTCTCTCCCAGAAATAACTGATCAATACACTGTACAAACCTCTCTCCCAAAAATAACTGATCAATACACTGTACAAACCTCTCTCCCAAAAATAACTCATCAATACACTGTACAAACCTCTCTCCCAAAAATAACTCATCAATACACTGTACAAACCTCTCTCCCAGAAATAACTGATCAATACACTGTACAAACCTCTCTCCCAGAAATAACTGATCAATACACTGTACAAACCTCTCTCCCAGAAATAACTGATCAATACACTGCACAAACCTCTCTCCCAGAAATAACTGATCAATACACTGTACAAACCTCTCTCCCAAAAATAACTCATCAATACACTGTACAAACCTCTCTCCCAGAAATAACTGATCAATACAATGTACAAATCTCTCTCCCAGAAATAACTGATCAATACACTGTACAAACCACTCTCCCAGAAATAACTGATCAATACACTGTACAAACCTCTCTCCCAAAAATAACTCATCAATACACTGTACAAACCTCTCTCCCAAAAATAACTCATCAATACACTGTACAAACCTCTCTCCCAGAAATAACTCATCAATACACTGTACAAACCTCTCTCCCAGAAATAACTGATCAATACACTGTACAAACCTATCTCCCAGAAATAACTGATCAATACACTGCACAAACCTCTCTCCCAGAAATAACTGATCAATACACTGTACAAACCTCTCTCCCAAAAATAACTCATCAATACACTGTACAAACCTCTCTCCCTAAAATAACTCATCAATACACTGTACAAACCTCTCTCCCAGAAATAACTGATCAATACACTGTACAAATCTCTCTCCCAGAAATAACTGATCAATACACTGCACAAACCTCTCTCCCAGAAATAACTGATCAATACACTGTACAAACCTCTCTCCCAAAAATAACTCATCAATACACTGTACAAACCTCTCTCCCAAAAATAACTCATCAATACACTGTACAAACCTCTCTCCCAGAAATAACTGATCAATACACTGTACAAACCTCTCTCCCAGAAATAACTGATCAATACACTGTACAAACCTCTCTCCCAGAAATAACTCATCAATACACTGCACAAACCTCTCTCCCAGAAATAACTGATCAATACACTGTACAAACCTCTCTCCCAGAAATAACTCATCAATACACTGTACAAACCTCTCTCCCAGAAATAATTGATCAATACACTGTACAAACCTCTCTCCCAAAAATAACTCATCAATACACTGTACAAACCTCTCTCCCAAAAATAACTGATCAATACACTGCACAAACCTCTCTCCCAGAAATAACTGATCAATACACTGTACAAACCTCTCTCCCAGAAATAACTGATCAATACACTGTACAAATCTCTCTCCCAGAAATAACTGATCAATACACTGTACAAACCACTCTCCCAGAAATAACTGATCAATACACTGTACAAACCTCTCTCCCAAAAATAACTCATCAATACACTGTACAAACCTCTCTCCCAAAAATAACTCATCAATACACTGTACAAACCTCTCTCCCAGAAATAACTCATCAATACACTGTACAAACCTCTCTCCCAGAAATAACTGATCAATACAATGTACAAACCTCTCTCCCAGAAATAACTGATCAATACACTGCACAAACCTCTCTCCCAGAAATAACTGATCAATACACTGTACAAACCTCTCTCCCAAAAATAACTCATCAATACACTGTACAAACCTCTCTCCCAAAAATAACTCATCAATACACTGTACAAACCTCTCTCCCAGAAATAACTGATCAATACACTGTACAAATCTCTCTCCCATAAATAACTGATCAATACACTGCACAAACCTCTCTCCCAGAAATAACTGATCAATACACTGTACAAACCTCTCTCCCAAAAATAACTCATCAATACACTGTACAAACCTCTCTCCCAAAAATAACTCATCAATACACTGTACAAACCTCTCTCCCAGAAATAACTGATCAATACACTGTACAAACCTCTCTCCCAGAAATAACTGATCAATACACTGTACAAACCTCTCTCCCAGAAATAACTCATCAATACACTGCACAAACCTCTCTCCCAGAAATAACTGATCAATACACTGTACAAACCTCTCTCCCAGAAATAACTCATCAATACACTGTACAAACCTCTCTCCCAGAAATAATTGATCAATACACTGTACAAACCTCTCTCCCAAAAATAACTCATCAATACACTGTACAAACCTCTCTCCCAAAAATAACTGATCAATACACTGCACAAACCTCTCTCCCAGAAATAACTGATCAATACACTGTACAAAGCTCTCTCCCAGAAATAATTGATCAATACACTGCACAAACCTCTCTCCCAAAAATAACTCATCAATACACTGTACAAACCTCTCTCCCAGAAATAATTGATCAATACACTGTACAAACCTCTCTCCCAAAAATAACTCATCAATACACTGCACAAACCTCTCTCCCAGAAATAACTGATCAATACACTGTACAAACCTCTCTCCCAGAAATAACTGATCAATTCACTGTACAAACCTCTCTCCCAAAAATAACTCATGAATACACTGTACAAACCTCTCTCCCAAAAATAACTCATGAATACACTGTACAAACCTCTCTCCCAAAAATAACTCATCAATACACTGTACAAACCTCTCTCCCAGAAATAATTGATCAATACACTGTACAAACCTCTCTCCCAGAAATAACTGATCAATACACTGTACAAACCTCTCTCCCAAAAATAACTCATCAATACACTGTACAAACCTCTCTCCCAAAAATAACTGATCAATACACTGTACAAACCTCTCTCCCAAAAATAACTCATCAATACACTGTACAAACCTCTCTCCCAAAAATAACTGATCAATACACTGTACAAACCTCTCTCCCAAAAATAACTCATCAATACACTGTACAAACCTCTCTCCCAAAAATAACTCATCAATACACTGTACAAACCTCTCTCCCAGAAATAATTGATCAATACAATGTACAAACCTCTCTCCCAGAAATAACTGATCAATACACTGTACAAACTTCTCTCCCAAAAATAACTGATCAATACACTGTACAAACCTCTCTCCCAAAAATAACTCATCAATACACTGTACAAACCTCTCTCCCAGAAATAATTGATCAATACACTGCACAAACCTCTCTCCCAGAAATAACTGATCAATACACTGTACAAACCTCTCTCCCAAAAATAACTCATCAATACACTGTACAAACCTCTCTCCCAGAAATAATTGATCAATACAATGTACAAACCTCTCTCCCAGAAATAACTGATCAATACACTGTACAAACCTCTCTCCCAGAAACAATTGATCAATACACTGTACAAACCTCTCTCCCAGAAATAATTGATCAATACAATGTAGAAACCTCTCTCCCAGAAATAACTGATCAATACACTGTACAAACCTCTCTCCCAAAAATAACTCATCAATACACTGTACAAACCTCTCTCCCAGAAATAACTGATCAATACACTGTACAAACCTCTCTCCCAAAAATAACTGATCAATACACTGTACAAACCTCTCTCCCAGAAATAATTGATCAATACACTGCACAAACCTCTCTCCCAGAAATAACTGATCCATACACTGTACAAACCTCTCTCCCAGAAATAATTGATCAATACAATGTACAAACCTCTCTCCCAGAAATAACTGATCAATACACTGTACAAACCTCTCTCCCAGAAATAACTGATCAATACACTGTACAAACCTCTCTCCCAGAAATAACTGATCAATACACTGTACAAACCTCTCTCCCAGAAATAACTGATCAATACACTGTACAAACTTCTCTCCCAGAAATAACTGATCAATACACTGTACAAACCTCTCTCCCAGAAATAACTGATCAATACACTGTACAAACCTCTCTCCCAGAAATAACTGATCAATACACTGTACAAACCTCTCTCCCAGAAATAATTGATCAATACAATGTACAAACCTCTCTCCCAGAAATAACTGATCAATACACTGTACAAACCTCTCTCCCAGAAATAACTGATCAATACACTGTACAAACCTCTCTCCCAAAAATAACTGATCAATACACTGCACAAACCTCTCTCCCAGAAATAACTGATCCATACACTGTACAAACCTCTCTCCCAGAAATAATTGATCAATACACTGCACAAACCTCTCTCCCAGAAATAACTGATCCATACACTGTACAAACCTCTCTCCCAGAAATAATTGATCAATACAATGTACAAACCTCTCTCCCAGAAATAACTGATCAATACACTGTACAAACCTCTCTCCCAGAAATAACTGATCAATACACTGTACAAACCTCTCTCCCAGAAATAATTGATCAATACACTGCACAAACCTCTCTCCCAGAAATAACTGATCAATACACTGTACAAACCTCTCTCCCAGAAATAATTGATCAATACACTGCACAAACCTCTCTCCCAGAAATAACTGATCAATACACTGTACAAACCTCTCTCCCAGAAATAATTGATCAATACAATGTACAAACCTCTCTCCCAGAAATAACTGATCAATACACTGCACAAACCTCTCTCCCAGAAATAACTGATCAATACACTGTACAAACCTCTCTCCCAGAAATAATTGATCAATACAATGTACAAACCTCTCTCCCAGAAATAACTGATCAATACACTGTACAAACCTCTCTCCCAGAAATAATTGATCAATACACTGTACAAACCTCTCTCCCAGAAATAACTGATCAATACACTGTACAAACCTCTCTCCCAAAAATAACTCATGAATACACTGTACAAACCTCTCTCCCAAAAATAACTCATCAATACACTGTACAAACCTCTCTCCCAGAAATAATTGATCAATACAATGTACAAACCTCTCTCCCAGAAATAACTGATCAATACACTGTACAAACCTCTCTCCCAAAAATAACTCATCAATACACTGCACAAACCTCTCTCCCAGAAATAACTGATCAATACACTGTACAAACCTCTCTCCCAAAAATAACTCATCAATACACTGCACAAACCTCTCTCCCAGAAATAACTGATCAATACACTGTACAAACCTCTCTCCCAGAAATAACTGATCAATACACTGCACAAACCTCTCTTCCAGAAATAACTGATCAATACACTGTACAAACCTCTCTCCCAGAAATAACTCATCAATACACTGCACAAACCTCTCTCCCAGAAATAACTGATCAATACACTGTACAAACCTCTCTCCCAGAAATAACTGATCAATACACTGTACAAACCTCTCTCCCAGAAATAATTGATCAATACACTGCACAAACCTCTCTCCCAGAAATAATTGATCAATACACTGCACAAACCTCTCTCCCAGAAATAATTGATCAATACAATGTACAAACCTCTCTCCCAGAAATAACTGATCAATACACTGTACAAACCTCTCTCCCAGAAATAATTGATCAATACACTGCACAAACCTCTCTCCCAGAAATAATTGATCAATACACTGCACAAACCTCTCTCCCAGAAATAATTGATCAATACAATGTACAAACCTCTCTCCCAGAAATAACTGATCAATACACTGCACAAACCTCTCTCCCAGAAATAACTGATCAATACACTGTACAAACCTCTCTCCCAGAAATAATTGATCAATACACTGTACAAACCTCTCTCCCAGAAATAACTGATCAATACACTGTACAAACCTCTCTCCCAGAAATAACTGATCAATACACTGTACAAACCTCTCTCCCAGAAATAATTGATCAATACACTGTACAAACCTCTCTCCCAGAAATAACTGATCAATACACTGTACAAACCTCTCTCCCAGAAATAATTGATCAATACAATGTACAAACCTCTCTCCCAGAAATAACTGATCAATACACTGCACAAACCTCTCTCCCAGAAATAACTGATCAATACAATGTACAAACCTCTCTCCCAAAAATAACTCATCAATACACTGCACAAACCTCTCTCCCAGAAATAACTGATCAATACACTGTACAAACCTCTCTCCCAGAAATAATTGATCAATACACTGTACAAACCTCTCTCCCAGAAATAACTGATCAATTCACTGTACAAACCTCTCTCCCAAAAATATCTCATGAATACACTGTACAAACCTCTCTCCCAAAAATAACTCATCAATACACTGTACAAACCTCTCTCCCAGAAATAATTGATCAATACACTGTACAAACCTCTCTCCCAGAAATAACTGATCAATACACTGTACAAACCTCTCTCCCAAAAATAACTCATGAATACACTGTACAAACCTCTCTCCCAAAAATAACTCATCAATACACTGTACAAACCTCTCTCCCAGAAATAATTGATCAATACACTGTACAAACCTCTCTCCCAGAAATAACTGATCAATACACTGTACAAACCTCTCTCCCAAAAATAACTCATGAATACACTGTACAAACCTCTCTCCCAAAAATAACTCATCAATACACTGTACAAACCTCTCTCCCAGAAATAATTGATCAATACACTGTACAAACCTCTCTCCCAAAAATAACTCATCAATACACTGCACAAACCTCTCTCCCAAAAATAACTCATCAATACACTGTACAAACCTCTCTCCCAGAAATAATTGATCAATACACTGTACAAACCTCTCTCCCAGAAATAACTGATCAATACACTGTACAAACCTCTCTCCCAAAAATAACTCATCAATACACTGTACAAACCTCTCTCCCAGAAATAACTGATCAATACACTGCACAAACCTCTCTCCCAGAAATAACTGATCAATACACTGTACAAACCTCTCTCCCAGAAATAACTCATCAATACACTGCACAAACCTCTCTCCCAGAAATAACTGATCAATAAACTGCACAAACCTCTCTCCCAGAAATAACTGATCAATACACTGTACAAACTTCTCTCCCAAAAATAACTCATCAATACACTGTACAAACCTCTCTCCCAAAAATAACTGATCAATACACTGTACAAACCTCTCTCCCAGAAATAACTCATCAATACACTGCACAAACCTCTCTCCCAGAAATAACTGATCAATACACTGTACAAACCTCTCTCCCAAAAATAACTCATCAATACACTGCACAAACCTCTCTCCCAGAAATAACTGATCAATACACTGTACAAACCTCTCTCCCAGAAATAACTGATCAATACACTGTACAAACCTCTCTCCCAGAAATAACTGATCAATACACTGCACAAACCTCTCTCCCAGAAATAACTGATCAATACACTGTACAAACCTCTCTCCCAAAAATAACTCATCAATACACTGTACAAACCTCTCTCCCAAAAATAACTCATCAATACACTGTACAAACCTCTCTCCCAGAAATAACTGATCAATACACTGTACAAACCTCTCTCCCAGAAATAACTGATCAATACACTGTACAAACCTCTCTCCCAGAAATAACTGATCAATACACTGCACAAACCTCTCTCCCAGAAATAACTGATCAATACACTGTACAAACCTCTCTCCCAAAAATAACTCATCAATACACTGTACAAACCTCTCTCCCAGAAATAACTGATCAATACACTGTACAAATCTCTCTCCCAGAAATAACTGATCAATACACTGTACAAACCACTCTCCCAGAAATAACTGATCAATACACTGTACAAACCTCTCTCCCAAAAATAACTCATCAATACACTGTACAAACCTCTCTCCCAAAAATAACTCATCAATACACTGTACAAACCTCTCTCCCAGAAATAACTCATCAATACACTGTACAAACCTCTCTCCCAGAAATAACTGATCAATACACTGTACAAACCTCTCTCCCAGAAATAACTGATCAATACACTGCACAAACCTCTCTCCCAGAAATAACTGATCAATACACTGTACAAACCTCTCTCCCAAAAATAACTCATCAATACACTGTACAAACCTCTCTCCCAGAAATAACTGATCAATACACTGTACAAATCTCTCTCCCAGAAATAACTGATCAATACACTGCACAAACCTCTCTCCCAGAAATAACTGATCAATACACTGTACAAACCTCTCTCCCAAAAATAACTCATCAATACACTGTACAAACCTCTCTCCCAAAAATAACTCATCAATACACTGTACAAACCTCTCTCCCAGAAATAACTGATCAATACACTGTACAAACCTCTCTCCCAGAAATAACTGATCAATACACTGTACAAACCTCTCTCCCAGAAATAACTCATCAATACACTGCACAAACCTCTCTCCCAGAAATAACTGATCAATACACTGTACAAACCTCTCTCCCAGAAATAACTCATCAATACACTGTACAAACCTCTCTCCCAGAAATAATTGATCAATACACTGTACAAACCTCTCTCCCAAAAATAACTCATCAATACACTGTACAAACCTCTCTCCCAAAAATAACTGATCAATACACTGCACAAACCTCTCTCCCAGAAATAACTGATCAATACACTGTACAAACCTCTCTCCCAGAAATAATTGATCAATACACTGTACAAACCTCTCTCCCAAAAATAACTCATCAATACACTGTACAAACCTCTCTCCCAGAAATAACTGATCAATACACTGTACAAACCTCTCTCCCAAAAATAACTCATCAATACACTGTACAAACCTCTCTCCCAGAAATAACTGATCAATACACTGTACAAACCTCTCTCCCAGAAATAACTCATCAATACACTGCACAAACCTCTCTCCCAGAAATAACTGATCAATACACTGTACAAACCTCTCTCCCAGAAATAACTCATCAATACACTGTACAAACCTCTCTCCCAGAAATAACTGATCAATACACTGTACCAACCTCTCTCCCAAAAATAACTGATCAATACACTGTACAAACCTCTCTCCCAGAGGCAGGAATAACTGATCAATACACTGTACAAACCTCTCTCCCAGAAATAATTGATCAATACACTGTACAAACCTCTCTCCCAAAAATAACTCATCAATACACTGCACAAACCTCTCTCCCAAAAATAACTCATCAATACACTGTACAAACCTCTCTCCCAGAAATAATTGATCAATACACTGTACAAACCTCTCTCCCAGAAATAACTGATCAATACACTGTACAAACCTCTCTCCCAAAAATAACTCATCAATACACTGTACAAACCTCTCTCCCAGAAATAACTGATCAATACACTGCACAAACCTCTCTCCCAGAAATAACTGATCAATACACTGTACAAACCTCTCTCCCAGAAATAACTCATCAATACACTGCACAAACCTCTCTCCCAGAAATAACTGATCAATACACTGCACAAACCTCTCTCCCAGAAATAACTGATCAATACACTGTACAAACCTTTCCCCCAAAAATAACTCATCAATACACTGTACAAACCTCTCTCCCAAAAATAACTGATCAATACACTGTACAAACCTCTCTCCCAGAAATAACTCATCAATACACTGCACAAACCTCTCTCCCAGAAATAACTGATCAATACACTGTACAAACCTCTCTCCCAAAAATAACTCATCAATACACTGCACAAACCTCTCTCCCAGAAATAACTGATCAATACACTGTACAAACCTCTCTCCCAGAAATAACTGATCAATACACTGTACAAACCTCTCTCCCAGAAATAACTGATCAATACACTGCACAAACCTCTCTCCCAGAAATAACTGATCAATACACTGTACAAACCTCTCTCCCAAAAATAACTCATAAATGCACTGTACAAACCTCTCTCCCAAAAATAACTCATCAATACACTGTACAAACCTCTCTCCCAGAAATAACTGATCAATACACTGCACAAACCTCTCTCCCAGAAATAACTGATCAATACACTGTACAAACCTCTCTCCCAGAAATAACTGATCAATACACTGCACAAACCTCTCTCCCAGAAATAACTGATCAATACACTGTACAAACCTCTCTCCCAAAAATAACTCATCAATACACTGTACAAACCTCTCTCCCAGAAATAACTGATCAATACACTGTACAAATCTCTCTCCCAGAAATAACTGATCAATACACTGTACAAACCACTCTCCCAGAAATAACTGATCAATACACTGTACAAACCTCTCTCCCAAAAATAACTCATCAATACACTGTACAAACCTCTCTCCCAAAAATAACTCATCAATACACTGTACAAACCTCTCTCCCAGAAATAACTCATCAATACACTGTACAAACCTCTCTCCCAGAAATAACTGATCAATACACTGTACAAACCTCTCTCCCAGAAATAACTGATCAATACACTGCACAAACCTCTCTCCCAGAAATAACTGATCAATACACTGTACAAACCTCTCTCCCAAAAATAACTCATCAATACACTGTACAAACCTCTCTCCCAAAAATAACTCATCAATACACTGTACAAACCTCTCTCCCAGAAATAACTGATCAATACACTGTACAAATCTCTCTCCCAGAAATAACTGATCAATACACTGCACAAACCTCTCTCCCAGAAATAACTGATCAATACACTGTACAAACCTCTCTCCCAAAAATAACTCATCAATAAACTGTACAAACCTCTCTCCCAAAAATAACTCATCAATACACTGTACAAACCTCTCTCCCAGAAATAACTGATCAATACACTGTACAAACCTCTCTCCCAGAAATAACTGATCAATACACTGTACAAACCTCTCTCCCAGAAATAACTCATCAATACACTGCACAAACCTCTCTCCCAGAAATAACTGATCAATACACTGTACAAACCTCTCTCCCAGAAATAACTCATCAATACACTGCACAAACCTCTCTCCCAGAAATAATTGATCAATACACTGTACAAACCTCTCTCCCAAAAATAACTCATCAATACACTGTACAAACCTCTGTCCCAAAAATAACTGATCAATACACTGCACAAACCTCTCTCCCAGAAATAACTGATCAATACACTGTACAAACCTCTCTCCCAGAAATAATTGATCAATACACTGTACAAACCTCTCTCCCAAAAATAACTCATCAATACACTGTACAAACCTCTCTCCCAGAAATAACTGATCAATACACTGTACAAACCTCTCTCCCAAAAATAACTCATCAATACACTGTACAAACCTCTCTCCCAGAAATAACTGATCAATACACTGTACAAACCTCTCTCCCAGAAATAACTCATCAATACACTGCACAAACCTCTCTCCCAGAAATAACTGATCAATACACTGTACAAACCTCTCTCCCAGAAATAACTCATCAATACACTGTACAAACCTCTCTCCCAAAAATAACTCATCAATACACTGTACAAACCTCTCTCCCAGAAATAACTGATCAATACACTGTACAAACCTCTCTCCCAGAAATAACTCATCAATACACTGTACAAACCTCTCTCCCAGAAATAACTCATCAATACACTGTACAAACCTCTCTCCCAAAAATAACTCATCAATACACTGTACAAACCTCTCTCCCAGAAATAACTGATCAATACACTGTACAAACCTCTCTCCCAGAAATAACTGATCAATACACTGTACAAACCTCTCTCCCAGAAATAACTGATCAATACACTGTACAAACCTCTCTCCCAGAAATAACTGATCAATACACTGTACAAACCTCTCTCCCAGAAATAACTGATCAACACACTGTACAAACCTCTCTCCCAGAAATAACTCATCAATACACTGTACAAACCTCTCTCCCAGAAATAACTGATCAACACACTGTACAAACCTCTCTCCCAGAAATAACTCATCAATACACTGCACAAACCTCTCTCCCAGAAATAACTGATCAATACACTGTACAAACCTCTCTCCCAGAAATAACTCATCAATACACTGCACAAACCTCTCTCCCAGAAATAACTGATCAATACACTGTACAAACCTCTCTCCCAGAAATAACTCATCAATACACTGCACAAACCTCTCTCCCAGAAATAACTGATCAATACACTGTACAAACCTCTCTCCCAGAAATAACTGATCAATACACTGTACAAACCTCTCTCCCAGAAATAACTGATCAATACACTGTACAAACCTCTCTCCCAGAAATAACTGATCAATACACTGTACAAACCTCTCTCCCAGAAATAACTGATCAATACACTGTACAAACCTCTCTCCCAGAAATAACTGATCAATACACTGTACAAACCTCTCTCCCAGAAATAACTGATCAATACACTGTACAAACCTCTCTCCCAGAAATAACTCATCAATACACTGCACAAACCTCTCTCCCAGAAATAACTGATCAATACACTGTACAAACCTCTCTCCCAGAAATAACTCATCAATACACTGCACAAACCTCTCTCCCAGAAATAACTGATCAATACACTGTACAAACCTCTCTCCCAGAAATAACTCATCAATACACTGTACAAACCTCTCTCCCAGAAATAACTCATCAATACACTGCACAAACCTCTCTCCCAGAAATAACTGATCAATACACTGTACAAACCTCTCTCCCAGAAATAACTCATCAATACACTGTACAAACCTCTCTCCCAGAAATAACTCATCAATACACTGTACAAACCTCTCTCCCAGAAATAACTCATCAATACCCTGTACAAACCTCTCTCCCAGAAATAACTCATCAATACACTGCACAAACCTCTCTCCCAGAAATAACTGATCAATACACTGTACAAACCTCTCTCCCAGAAATAACTCATCAATACACTGCACAAACCTCTCTCCCAGAAGTAACTGATCAATACAATGTACAAACCTCTCTCCCAGAAATAACTGATCAATACACTGTACAAACCTCTCTCCCAGAAATAACTCATCAATACACTGCACAAACCTGTCTCCCAGAAATAACTGATCAATACACTGTACAAACCTCTCTCCCAGAAATAACTGATCAATACACTGTACAAACCTCTCTCCCAGAAATAACTGATCAATACACTGTACAAACCTCTCTCCCAGAAATAACTCATCAATACACTGTACAAACCTCTCTCCCAGAAATAACTCATCAATACACTGTACAAACCTCTCTCCCAGAAATAACTCATCAATACCCTGTACAAACCTCTCTCCCAGAAATAACTCATCAATACACTGCACAAACCTCTCTCCCAGAAATAACTGATCAATACACTGTACAAACCTCTCTCCCAGAAGTAACTGATCAATACAATGTACAAACCTCTCTCCCAGAAATAACTGATCAATACACTGCACAAACCTGTCTCCCAGAAATAACTGATCAATACACTGTACAAACCTCTCTCCCAGAAATAACTGATCAATACACTGTACAAACCTCTCTCCCAGAAATAACTCATCAATACACTGCACAAACCTCTCTCCCAGAAGTAACTGATCAATACAATGTACAAACCTCTCTCCCAGAAATAACTGATCAATACACTGCACAAACCTGTCTCCCAGAAATAACTGATCAATACACTGTACAAACCTCTCTCCCAGAAATAACTGATCAATACACTGTACAAACCTCTCTCCCAGAAATAACTGATCAATACACTGTACAAACCTCTCTCCCAGAAATAACTGATCAATACACTGTACAAACCTCTCTCCCAGAAATAACTGATCAATACACTGTACAAACCTCTCTCCCAAAAATTACTCATCAATACACTGTACAAACCTCTCTCCCAGAAATAACTGATCAATACACTGTACAAGCCTCTCTGCATAAAAAACTAATCAATACACTGTACAAACCACTCTCCCAGAAATAACTGACCAATACACTGTACAAACCTCTCTCCCAAAAATTACTCATCAATACACTGTCCAAACCTCTCTCCCAGAAATAACTGATCAATACACTGTACAAACCTCTCTCCCAGACCCAGGACTAACTGATAAATACACTGTACAAACCTCTCTCCCAGAAATAACTGATCAATAGACTGTACAAACCTCTCTCCCAGACCCTGGAATTCCTGATCAATACACTGTACAAACCTCTCTCCCAGACCCAGAAATAACTGATCAATATGCTCTCTACCTCTCTCCTCTGGACCCAGGTTGCGGTTTTAAAATTGATCACTGCACTCGGTTGTTCTCTGCTGATCATATTGAATAATGCCTTGGGAGCAGTTTAGAGAGCAGACTGGGCCTCGAATAATGTTTTATTTGAAATTTGGCACCTTGGACAGTGCAGCACTCCCTTAGTACTGTACTGGAGCGTGTGCTCCAGTCTCTGGAGTGGTACTTGAATCCTCGACTTTCTGATTCAGAGGCAGTGCTAGCAATGGAGGCCGGGCTGACAAAAAAATTAACCTTTTCTCTGTCCCACTCCCAATTCAATTTGTAAGACTTTTTTTTTTGTCAAACAGTTGACAGAGTTCTGACCTGTGAAACAAAGAATGTAGAACATAGATTTCAGGAACAGTTCCTTTTAGTTAAAAACCAGTTCAGGTCGGTATCTAAACTTGTGATTGCCTCATCTGAATAAAAGCACATTAATTGCAGCTCAGTTTGCAGTTCATGCTGCAAAATATTTGGCAGAGAGTACTTGCATTGATTCAACTTTTTGAAAATGTTGGAGCTTTTCAAATTAACAAGGTCAGGAGGGGAGGCACGTTGGATATATTTGACAGAATATCCAAAGAGGAAGGTAATCAGCATCCTTGACAGCAATGACATGCTGTGGTGGGATCAGCCTATGCACTGGAGAGAGATGCACAGGGAGAAGTGCATAGGAGGGAGGCAAAGGGGGAGGCTCACAGGAGGGAGGTGCACAAGAGGGAGGCATACAAGAGGGAGGCACACAGGAGGGAGGTGCACAAGAGAAGGGCCGAGGTTGCAGGCGGCACTACTCACATCACAGGGTTTACAGTCAGAGGTTCACAGTCAGAGGTTCAGCTTCCTTGCCCTCTCAGAGGAACAATCCCTCAGCAGGCTGGAGTTGTTCGGTCAGGTGGTGGCAGACATCTGCAGACTCCAAGAAAAAGACCTGATGTTTGCTGGACTTGGTGGCCACATATTACCAGTGGCTGTGAAGGACACCATTGTCTTCAATTCTTTTGCCTTGTTTCCTTGCAGAATGCTACCGGAGACATATAGAGTGTCTCTCAGTCCGTTACTTACACAAACACATAAGGCAGGTGACAGATGGATTGTTTGTTGGGGCTGGGAGTTTGTTAATTTCCCCTGTGGTGACAATAATCAGAATGAGTAGGTAGTCATGGCTGAAATCCTACAGGGGCAGGGTACCAGCAACCTCCTCCAGCCCTACTACCCTCTGAGATCTGCACTTCTCCAATTCTAGCCTCATGAGCATCCCCAGTTTTCATCACTCCACCATTGATAGCCGTGCCTTCAGCTGTCTGAGCAGTAAGCTCTGCATTTCCCTCCCTACACCTCTCTGCCTCTCTATCTCTCTCCGCCTTTAAGATCATTTTTAACACTTACCTCTTTGACCAAGTGTTTGGTCACCTGTCCAAATTTCTCATTCTTTGACTCAATGTCAATCTTTGTTGGATTACTCTCCCATGAAGTGCGTTGGGATGTATTATTATGTTAAAAGTTCGACGTGAATACAAGATGTTGTTGCTCCTGAAAATGGCAAAGATCTTAAACCCTCTCAAAACGTAACAGCACAGGGCAATCTGATGCTGCACAGCACGTGGATGCCATGCCATGTCCATGGACTAGTGCCCGTTGGGCTGGATTTTGTTCTCCCGCCGCCGGGAGCAGGTGCGGGCTGCGGACCGGCATGCCACTGTGATCTACCTTGTGGCGACCCAGGATAATGAGTCGGTTGGGCCGCGCCCACCCCCCCCCCCCCCCCCCACTCCCACCCCAATCACATGGAGGGGGTGAGCTCTGCCACGCCAGCAATGGCATCAGTTGCCTGTCCGCCGGCGTTGGCGCCATTTTTAAAAGGCAGCCAGCCCTGCCAGCTCATTAAAATTTTTAAAGTGATACCTCCCATCAATGTCCCGCAAAAAACTATCACCCCTAGCCCCCTCCATACCAATTAAATCCAACATCCCCCAATCCTTTCCCCACCCAAAACACATTCCTTTAACACTTGACCTTCCCCCTCCCCAAACTGATCAAAGTGCAGTGGTCACCCCTTCCCACCACCCCCCTTACACTATTAATGGCGATCGGAACCTGTCTCCCCACCCCCCGCCAGCTGCACTAATAATCCTGAGCTCCCCCCTTCCCCACCTTAGAGGCGCCTGCATACCCTGGATTGGAAAGTGAAGGCACATGAGTGGCAGCCACTGCTCGGAAGATCCCAGGAAGCAGGTAAGATTTTATTTAGATACATTCATTTGCTTCATTTAAATATGTAAAGCCAGGTCCCATCACCCAGCGGCAGGGGGTCGTCACAGAACCTCACCACTGACGGGGAGATCGGGCCCAGCACTTCTAGCATCAAGCTCCGTGGTGGGCCGCTTATTTACAGTACAAGGGTGTGACCTTGAGAGCAGAGAGTGAAAACAGCTTCTGTGTAGATTTGTCTCGTAATGAGGTAAAGAGCCTTGCAATCTAAAAACATTGAGATAAAGTCGTCAACACAAAGGGGTACTACTTGCACAAATCTGAAAGGTTAGCAACCATTACAAAATGATCCTTGGTTGGTTAAGAAAGGCATTCTTTAATACAAGACTAATCACTGATCGGGAGAGGGGAGGGTTAACTGGAAAGCTGCCAGGATAAAAGAAGTCCTGTCTTTGATACTGTACGCAGAGAATTTTCAAACAACTAGAGATGAGAGAGAGAGAAAGAGCAACAAGGGAAACATGAAGATCAAAAGCTGCAAGAGAAAGAGTCATGCGCTTTGCTGTTCAGTCTCTAATATGGGTAGTGTTTGTGTTAGACTGTTAATTACTGCCTGAGTTTGTGACTATGGTTTATCTGAAAACTTAACAAACTTGTCCTTACCTTTATCTCAATAAAGTTGATTTATAACATGCTTTGTGCTGTCAATTCTGTTCCCATCTTAGAAGGAGGCATAAAACACCCCTATCTTATCAAATCTTACATTCTGGCACCGTAGATGGGACTTGGTACGTTGCGAAAGCTTTTTGAGAGAAAGGAAGGATCTTGAGTTCACGAGACTGGCCAACACGCGTCTTGGCAGGGAAAACCCTTTTGGAGAGTGTGGAGATCTTAAAGGACCCACCAATGATCCAAAGGCTCCTCCATGTTGAACAGCACTTGGAGGAAGCACTGAGGGTGGCGAGGGTACAGAATGTACTCTGGGTGGGGGACTTCAATGTCCATCACCAAGAGTGGCTCGGTAGCACCACTACTGACCGAGCTGGCCGAGTCCTAAAGGACATAGCTGCTAGACTGGGTCTGCGGCAGGTGGTGGGGGAACCAACAAGAGGGGAAAACATACTTGACCTCGTCCTCACCAATCTGCCTGTCGCAAATGCATCTGTCCATGACAGTATTGGTAGGAGTGACCACCACACAGTCTTTGTGGAGACGAAGTCCCACCTTCACATTGAGGATACCGTCCATCGTGTTGTGTGCCACGATCACCGTGCTCAATGGGATAGATTTCGAACAGATCTAGCAATGCAAAACTGGACATCCATGAGGCGCTGTGGGCCATCAGCAGCAGCAGAATTGTACTCAACCACAATCTGTAACGTCATGGCCCGGCATATCCCCCACTCTGCCATTACCATCAAGCCAGGAGACCAACCCTCATTCAATGAAGAGTGCAGGAGGGCATGCCAGGAGCAGCACCAGGCATACCTCAAAATGAGGTGTCAACCTGGTGAAGCTACAACACAGGATGATCTGCGTGCCAAACTGCGTAAGCAGCATGCAATAGACAGAGCTAAGCGATCCCATAACCAACGATCAGATCTGAGCTCTGCAGTCCTGCCACATCCAGCCGTGAATGGTGGTGGACAATTAAACAACTAACTGGAGGAGGTGGCTCCACAAATATCCCCATCCTCAATGATGGTGGAGCCCAGCACATCAGTGCGAAAGATAAGGCTGAAGCATTTGCAATTATCTTCAGCCAGAAGTGCCGAGTTGATGATCCATCTCGGCCTCCTCCTGAAATCTCCAGCATCACAGATGCCAGACTTCAGTCAATTCGATTCACTCCACGTGATATCAAGAAACGACTGAAGGCACTGGATACTGCAAAGGCTAAAGGCCCTGACAATATTCTGGCAATAGTACTGAAGACCTGTGCTCCAGAACTTGCCGCACCCCTAGTCAAGCTGTTCCAGTACAGCTACAACACTGGCATCTACCCTGCAATGTGGAAAATTGCCCAGGTATGTCCTGTACACAAAAAGCAGGACAAGTTCAACCCGGCCAATTACCGTCCCATCAGCCTACTCTCAATCATCAGTAAAGTGATGGAAGATGTCATCGACAGTGCCATCAAGCAGCACTTGCTGAGCAATAACCTGCTCAGTGAGGCTCAGTTTGGGATCTGCCAGGGCCACTCAGCTCCTAACCTCATTACAGCCTTGGTTCAAACATGGACAAAAGAGCTGAAATCAAGAGGTGAGGTGAGAGTGACTGCCCTTGACATCAAGGCAGTATTTGACCGAGTATGGCATCAAGGAGCCCCATCAAAGCTGAGGTCAATGGGAATCAGAGGGAAAACCCTCTGCTGGCTGGAGTCATACCTAGCGCAAAGGAAGATGGTTGTGGTTGTTGTAGGTCAATCATCTCAGCTCCAGGACATCACTGCAGGAGTACCTCAGGGTAGTGTCCTAGGCCCAACCATCTTCAGCTGCTTCATCAATGATCTTCCTTCAATCATAAGGTCAGAAGTGGGGATGTTCGCTGATGATTGCACAATGTTCAACACCATTCGTGAGTCCTCAGATACTGGCTTGTGCTGATAAGTGGCAAGTAACATTCGTGCCACATAAGTGCCAGGCAATGACCATCTCCAACAAGAGAAAATCTAACCATCTCTCCTTGACATTCAATGGCATTACCATCACTGAATCCCCCACTATCAACATCCTAGGGGCTACCATTGACCAGAAACTGAACTGGAGTAGCCATAGAAATACCGTGGCTACAAGAGCAGGTCAGAGGCTAGGAATCCTGAGGTGAGTAACTCACCTCCTGACTCCCCAAAACCTGTCCACCATCTACAAGGCATACGTCAGGAGTGTGATGGAATACTCTCCACTTGCCTGGATGGGTGCAGCTCTAACGACTCTCAACAAGCTCAACATCATCCAGGACAAAGCAGCCCGCTTGATTGGCACCCCATCTACAAACATTCACTCCCTCCACCATCAACGCACAGTGGCAGCAGTGTGTACCATCTACAAGATGCACTGCAGCAATGCACCAAGACTCCTTAGACAGTACCTTCCAAACCCGTGACCTCTACCAACTAGAAGGACAAGGGCAGCAAATGCATGGGAACACCACCACCTGCAAGTTCCCCTCCAAGTCACACACCATCCTGACTTGGAACTATATCGCCGTCCCTTCACTGTCACTGGGTTAAAATCCTGGAACTCCCTTCCTAACAGCACTGTGGGTATACCTACCCCAAATGGACTGCAGCGGTTCAAGAAGGCAGCTCACCACCACCTTCTCAAGGGCAATTAGGGATGGGCAATAAATGCTGGCCTGGCCAGCGATGCCCAAATCCCATGAATGAATAAAAAAAAGATACGAGAATATATAAAGAGAATAATAAAGTCATGTTGTCCAAAGATGTTAAACGGGTCTTCATACAGAAATACAAGGAAGTTATAGAGTTCATTCAAGATAAGATAGGCCAGAAGACGTTAAAAATAGAGAAGGCAAAAAAACCTTCCGGCTTACAGCACTCAGCGGATCCAAGAGACCGCTACTCAGAAAGATAAAGAGGTTGAGCGACTGAACCAGCCGGTTCAAGATTTGGAGCTGTGCCACAAGCGTACAACCGCTCTGTTACAATAGCAACGTGTCTCTAACCTGAACGCTGGCACACCGTGGTTGATACTCAGGAAGCTAAAAGTCAGTTGAAACAGGAGAAGGAGGAGATTGAGTGTTTAAAAAGAGATTTGGTAGACACTAGGTGGGGGGGGGGGGCACTCAGAGAAATGATGAGCAGACCTGAACGGGAAGCAGACCACTCTCAATGCCGCCTTCAAATTTATGAATTGCAGGGAAAATTGGGGAGACAAGGGGTAATTGTGACTGCAGTAACTGTAGGAAGCACTGTCCCGGCCTCCTACAAGGATGGTGGTTAGAACGTAGATTGGGGAGAGCTGGGAAAATGAGAGTTATCAGATTGAGGAAAGAGACAATTTAAGATGTTTTTATTGAAACTTAAAGTGAGTAAAAGAAAGTTACTGTGTCTTTTGTTCGAATGTGTGAATGTTGGAAGCTTCCACGAATGAACGTCCTGATCTGTGTAGCTTGTGTTCTGCAGAGCCAACAGTCATTAACCCTTTGTAGTCTGGCTTTAATGTTGAAAGCAGGTTACTTATTTTATTTTGACACGTGTATATTTTTGTGGGACCCTTGAGTCATGTTTTGGTTGTGAACTAGTTGAACCTGTGCATTCCTTTGGCTCAGCACAGGGAATTTAACACAGATTTTTGGTATTTGACATTTGAATTCATAACCCATTACAGGAATCATTTTCCGATTAGGAATGCTACAGCCTACCGGACTGAACATTGAGTTCAATAATTTCAGAGCATGACTGGCCCTTTTTTATTTTTATTTTATTTTATTTTGTTCCATCTTTTTTTTTACCATGAGCGTGCCTACTGGTTTTTTCATGTTTCTGCTTTTGGCTGGGGCTGCTCATTATTATGTCATTAACACTCTCTCTGCACTAATGCTTTGTCTTTCATCACACCATTCGCACATGCTCTTTGCCTTTGTCCCATGAGCTTGTCAGTTAATCTCTCTGGCCCTCTGTCCTATCACACATCTTCCCATTTGTTCTCTTCCCCACCCCCACCTCCACTTTACATTTTGAGGTAGCTGTGGGAGTTGGTGGGCTTATAATGAATATTAGTGGACATTATAAGCCCAAAGCAAAGACTTCCACTTCCTCAAGGAATGAGATGTCTCCGAGATCAGGTAGATCTCCTGATGCTCTCTATAATGCATCAGCTGTCACCTGATGCTTCCCTGGGACATATTCAGTTGTTGTGTCATATCTCATTAGTCATAGTCGAAATCTCTGTACCCTTAGGGGTAATTTTGAAAACTCCTTGGAATTAAGCAACGTCACTGGTGGCTTGTGGTCAGTTTCGATCTTGACCTTGAGACCCAGTACATAATCCGAAAATTTCTCGCACGCCCATGTTGCTGCTAATGCTTCCTTTTCAATCACTGGGTGCCTTCATTCTGTCTCTGACAGTGAACAAGAGACAAAGTACACAGGCCTACGACCTGGAGATTTGGTTCAGATTAAAGATCAAGGTCAATATGGGGAAGTGAAGGAGAAATCCTCGATCCTACAAAGCCCAGACAGACCAAGGATGGATAAGGAGAAATAGAAGATCATTGGTTCTGGCATCGCCGAAAAAACAATTAACGATCAAGAGAATCAGCTACCAGAGAGAGCTGATGAACTGATGATATAACCAACAACAGATCAATCAGATGACATGAGTCATCCACTAGTTCCACTCACCCACAGGAAAGTGAGGAAGAAGAACTGAAAGACCCAATAGCCCAAACAAGTGAAAGAAGAACACACTATGGAAGAGTCATGAGAACCCCACAGCATTACAGACCTGATGAAGGAAGTCAGAGACTTGGGGGGAGATGTAGTATAATGTACATAAGCTGTTGCTGGATAGATTATGTATATAGCATGTCATGCAGGCCCCCACCTGCCAAGAATGAGGCACATTAATTTCGCCACATGGACATTAAATTTCAAATTGTTGCTGGGAAGAAGAGATGGCCTGTAACAAGGGGTTGCCAGGCCCCTGGCTGGAAAGACATTTTTTCATATTAATGGACAGTGTTTGGAAACAAAGGAGCTATCCCCTGCAATACAATCCACAAACAGACGTGGTCAAACCAGTTAGTCACATGACCAACCTGCTTGGCAGTCTGGGTTTTTTTTGTGAATTGTACCGTTTTGAACTGAGAGCCTGCAGAAAGCTGAATCTCCTGGACTGAAGCAGACCTCCTCTCCTGCCTGTCTGCTCCCATCTCTTTCTCACAAACCTTTGAATCCACTGAAGACATATGAACTCCAAGAGAGAAAAGTCTCCTACAGCGAACAAGGTTTAAAAAGAATACTGGGCCCCAACGAAAGGCATGATTTACCTACAATCAAGGACTCTACAGTGAGCTCGAAGACCAGTAACAAAAACTTTTCAAATATTGCCTCAAACATTTCCATTTTATTTCTTCTGCTCTGTTCTGTCTCTATCTGCATGTCTGTATCACGTATGCATGCTCGCGTGATACAGGCGCGTCGTCCTGTATCCGTAGGCATCAACTGAATTAGAGTTTAAGTTTAATAAATTTCAATGTTTGTTCTTTAAACCTAAGAAAGCCTGTTTGTGCTGGTTTCTTTGCCTTATAATTGCAAAGCAGTGAACAAGGATTCACCAAGGGAGAGCTAAAAACACGGTGTGTTTAAAATTAAACCCTGTCACAGTAAGACAAGGTGAAGGCTGAAAGGGAACCCTAGACCCCATTCTCACCTGGTCGTAACAAGACCTTAAGCATCGTCACAGGAGGATATGTCACGAGTCTGTACCTTGTGCTGCTTAGAGATAAATTCCTGTTACTTTGACCCAGAGTCCAGTATCCTCATTTAATAGTAATAGCACACTGACAATAAAGTACAGAAATGAGCTGCCACAGTGCGGTCAGCAGGACGTGGATGCAGTGCAGGACGTGCTTCAACAACCTTCTGAGGTTTGTCAAGGTGAGTACAGTGCTACACGAAGATGACAGGCCTCCAGGTCTGGAGTCACCTACAAGCACAGCAGCCTGAAGGCACATAGTGCTCAGGAACAGTGAGGATATTTGTGTCCAGGTGCACTCCTGAGCCATGGGCAAGGCTTCCACCACAACACTTGTGGAGGAGGTGACACTGTAACCAATGACATCACCTATGAGTGAGCTGCAGGATGCAGTAAAGGAGAGCACCATGGTCTTAGCACTTCCTCTTAACTTTGCAGGAAAAAAGAGAACACAACCTGCGAGAAATGGATTGCAGCAGTATTGGAGTGGCACTTCTCACTGTGATGATGTTCAAGGAGGAGAAGGCCCTTGAAATTGCCAGGGTGGCAGCTCGGCAGGAAGTTGGCAAGGGCGAGTTGGGTGTCTGTCCGAGAGAGGGTGAAAGTTTTTCTTTATTCCTTCACAGGATGTGAGCTTCGCTGGCAAGACCAGTATTTGTTGCCCATCCCTAATTGCCCTTGAACTGAGTGACCTGTTCGGCCATTTCAGAGGGCAGTTAAGAGTCAACCACATTGCTGTGGGTCTGGAGTCACATGTAGGCCAGACCAGGTAAGGACGGCAGATTTCCTTCCCTAAAGGACATTAGTGAACCAGATGGGTTTTTACAACAATCGACGATGGTTTCATGGCACCATTACTGAGACTAGCTTTCAATTCCAGATTAATTAATTGAATTTAAATTCCACCAGCTGTGTGGTGGGATTTGAACCCTTGCTCCCAGGGCATTAGCTTGGGCCTCTGGATTACTCACTGAGTGATATTACCACTACACCACCATCTCCCCCTTTACCATTTCCTTGTGAAGGGGATAGAGCTTCATCCTCATTTGTTTACTCCATGCCAATGCATAAGCAGCTATGGGCTACTGCAGCACTGCATAAGCAGCTACTAACATAGGAGAGCTTTCCTAACCAATGTCTTATGTCTCCCACAGGGCCCGTAGTGGAAGGGGAGCATCAGCATATCACTATGCCATCGGCAGCAACTTCCAAGGCACCACCATCACAGCCGTCAAGGGCACCCTTCACCAGCACACTGTCATGCTAGGCCCCCACCTGCCAAGAATGAGGCACATTAATTTTGTCATGAACATTGATTTTAAACTGTTACTGGAGTGAAGAAAGGACTTGTTACACAGATCAGTTGTGGCTGGAAAAGACATTTGCATATTAACAGACGGTGATTGGAAGGACAAAGGATCATTCCCTGACATATTCAACCCACAATGGACCTTGATCACCAGGTATTGTGTGTAAGAGGAGCATTCCAGAGACTGTTAAGGCAGTACAATCCAAGACATAGTCAGACCAGTTAGTCACATGACTAACCTGCTAGGCAACCTGGCTTTTTCTGAATTGTACAAACAGTTTGAACTGAGAGTGTCTGTTTGCTCCTGGACTGAAAATCTCTCTCCTGTCTGCTCCCATCTCTCTCTCACAAGCCTCTGAATCCACTGAAGACACATGAACCCCAAGAGAGAAAAGTCTCCTACAGCGAACAAGTTTAAGAAGAAAGCTGGGCCCCAAGAAAAAGCAAGATCTACCTACAATCAAGGACTCTACAGTGAGCTCCAAGAACCGTAACAAAAACTCTTCAGATATTGCCTCAAACTTTTCCACTTTATTTTTCATCTGCTTTTTTCTGTCTCTATTTGCATGTGTGTATCTTGCATGCTTACTAGCTTGGGCGCATTGTATATCCGTAGGCATCAATTGAATTAGAGTTTAAATTCAAGTTTAATAAATTTCAACGTTTCTTCTTTAAGCCTAAGAAAGCCTGTTTGTGCTGGTTTCTTTGCCTTATAATTGGAAAGCGGTGAACAAGGATTCACCAAAGGGGGGCTAAAAACACGTGTTTAAAACTAAACCCTGTTACATTAAGACCAATGAAGGCTGAAAGGGAACCCTAGACCTTTTTCTCACCTGGTCGTAACAGAAATTTGGGTGCTAGCGTCAGGAATTTACCACAGACAAATGAGAAATTGGAAGTGGGAAGCCAAATTGTTCCCAATCAAATAAAAGAGCAAGATTTCAATACAGGTTTTCTTGTGGTTCTGTGTGCTAGAATACTAACATGTCTGTGACTAATGCTAGTAGCTCCCCAAGCCAGGGTGAAGTAACTTGGGATAAGTTAAAAGCACCGTCTATGGAGGAGTTGAGGAAAATGGCTGAGCAGTGTGGGATCACTGTACGTGGCAAGGCGAAGAAGTCTGAACTCCTAATACTAGTGGCCAACTATTTTTCCCTTGAATTTGAAGAAGCAGTGTTAAAAGTAGACCCCAACAAGTTATTGCTAGCAAAGATACAATTGGAACAGAGGAAACTTGAAATAGAGGAAAAAAAGAGAGTGGCAGGAGAGGGAGAAAGATTGAGCCTTCCAGAAGGAACATGAAGAAAAAGAAAGACAGAAGAAAGAAAGAGAGAGGCAGGAGAGAAAGAGAGGAGGAACCTTCCAGAAAGAATGAGAAGAAAGAGAGCACAGGCAGCTTGAGTTAGCTAGGGGGCGACAGAGTAACCCTTGTGAAAGCATGGCCAATATGGAGGAGCGTAATTCAGGGCTGGGTACAAAATTGCTAAAACTCGCTCAACTGATTCAAAAATTCAATGAGGAAGATGTGGAAATGTTTTTTGTGTCCTTTGAGAAACTGGCAAGGCAGCTGAGACCCGGCCTCTTTTACTACAAAGCAAGCTAAGTGGAAAAGCCCATGAGGTTTATTCCCTATTGCCAGATGAGAGTTCATCAAATTATGAACTGACAAAAAATGCTATCCTCGGGGCATATGAATTAGTACCCGAAGCCTATCACCAAAAGTTTAGAACCCTCAAGAAGCAAGGTAATCAAACTTATCTGGAGTTTGAAGGAAGTAAGCAGCTAGTTTTTGACCAGTGACTGAGGGCTCTTAAAGTACAGCTCAGCTATGAGAATCTCAGAGAAGTAATTCTGTTAGAGAGGAATTTAAACACCCTCTCCCACTCTCCATAAAGACCCATGTAGAGGAGCAGCGGGTCCAGAGAGCCTGGCAAGTGGCTGTTCTGGCCGATGAGTTTGCTTTAATTTATAAGTCGGTTTCTCAGGGGAGAACCTTTCCTAGTCACCTGCACAAATCCGAAAAGGACAAAGGGTGGGAAGGTTATAGGAGCCCAAGCAGTCCTGGGAGAGAAAGGAAAGCAGGAATCACAGGGAGCTGTCCTCTAGCCAAAAAGGAAGGTGCTGTGAACAGGAGTGAGACCCGGAGATTTGTGTGCTTCCATTTTAATAAAGCAGGGCATTTAAGAGCTGACTGCTGGAAACTAAAGGGAAAACCTGCAGGGTTAATCAGGGCACACCCGCTCAGTGAAGATGGGGACCTGGTGCAAAGCCCAGCAGAACAAGCCGTAGCTTTAACTGCAGTAAGAGTGATACCCAGGAAGCTTACGGCTGCAAGTGCAGGAAAATTTAATAGGATTCCTGAAGGTTATCAGGTTTTTGTGTCCAAAGGCAAAGTAACCCCATACCCCTCGAGTGGGGCAAGCAAGCCCATAGTAATTCTCAGGGACACAGGGACCACTAGATCCCTTTTACAGGGAAAAGGCCTGACCTTTCCCCCAGAGAGTGCAGTGAACACCAGAATGGTGGTGAATGGTATTGGAGGGCAGTGTATGCCTGTACCTGTACACTGGATGCAGCTGCAACGTGACCTAGTTTTGGGACCGGTGACCGTAGGGATTGTCCTTAGTTTGCCTGTGGACGGGGTTGACCTGCTCCTAGGTAATGATCTGGTGGGGGTGAAGGTGGTAGCCACCCCCAGTAATGAAAGAAAGACGGCAGGAGGTCAGAGAGACAGGGCAGTGGCAGGAGACGGACCCCTGCAGTTACCCTGAATGTGCAGTGGATCAGGCCATGATCAAACCAGTACCCCCAGAGGAGACTGAATTAGCACCTGCTACGACCGACTGCTCAAGTCAAAGCCCCCAATCAAAATATATGATTCTGATTGTGGTGGGAGAAACGCACTGTTGATTCAGTCCCGCCCCTCCACAGATTGCCTAACATATCATTTTAAACTTTCCCAATTAAAGAAAGACCCAGCCAAATTGTACCATCTATTAACACCCGAATGAGGCTAACCAAACCAGGTGTCTTTAGATCAGCAAACTAACTGTTTAATTAGAAAAACTAAATTTTTAAACACTATTAAGATATAAACAACATTTAAAATAGAAAAACTAGTGTCTTTGCATTTTTACGCTCCTGCCGAAGTGAAATCTTCCAATGTGGAACAGTTCACAGTTGTTTGAAGTCCTCACGGCTGTCCGATGGGAGAAAAAAAAAGGTTCTTCAACAGTAGAAATCAGCAGTTGAATCCATGCTCTTTTACAGCAATTAATTTCAGCAATTGCAGTTCAGCAGCTAAAGGAATTGGTTATTTTCTTTTAAGAAATTAATCTGGCTTGACATCAGAATTCTGTGAGTATAATAAATAGGGTTCAAATAAACTGAGAGACAGCTCTCATTTCCTTCAGTATTTGCTGGTCCAGCTGTCTGTCTGTGTCTGTATCAAAAGCCAGTTTTTCAGCTAGTTTCAAACATCAATCGGCAACAATGTATCTTGTGTCCTTGCTCCTGAGTGGCTGTATCCTACGGCAACGAGAATGCATATTTGAAGCTCGCTGTATCTTTTGGCAACGAGAATGCATCCTTTGACTCAGTCTCTGGAGCTTGCTGCCTTAAAGCAGTACCGATCTTGTCACAGCCTTAAAGGTACACCGCATACTTCCTGGAAAAGAAAAAACTACAGGATCATAGCACACTGTAGGCAGATGACCAGGTCTGTCTGTCCGAGATTTTCTTTGGGAAAGTTACACCCAGGGAATGAATTAAATGGATTTTCCCTAGCTGAGGCTCAGCGAGCCCACTCAGTATTGTGAGAGTTAGCACAGGCTGCCCAGTCTGAAAGTGAAGCAGAGGGAGTCACTGATTGCTACTATTTAAAGAATGAGGTACTGATGAGGAAATGGAGCTCTCCTCACAGACCTGAGAGCAAGAAGTGAACAGTAGTTCACCAGTTAGTGGTGCCACAGAGGTACCGAAGAGAAATATTAAGAAGGGCCCACGAGACTGTAGGAGCTGTACATGTTGGTATACGAAAGACCAAAGCCCGCATAAGACAGCAGTTTGATTGGCCAAAACTCCAGAAAGATGTAGTGGAGTACTGCAGAAGTTACCACATGTGCCAGGTTGAGGGGAAACCCCAACCTACAGTGAAACCTGCACCCTTAAGTCCTGTACTGGTGTTAGGAGGACCCTCCAGCAGAGGGCTGGTGAGCTGTAAGGGATCCCCACCACGAACAAAAGGGGACAGGCAGGCACAAGGGGCAAAAGGTTAGACATGGAAGGGGAGAAAATGACCAAGAGGGTAGGTTAAAGGAAGTCTGGGAAGAATCTCAGATGAAAACCCCTACTGTCCGATCAGCCAAACCCGAAAAATGTGAAAAGTTAGACCCCATATCCTCCTATGTAAATGCAGACACTAGAAGCACACCACCAGAGTTGCTAACAGCATTTACAGGAACCTGTAGAGACAAAGAAAGAACTCTAGGAGGCAGAGAAACCATGAGGGTGATGCCTCACCTAGTCGAAGTGCAACAGGGGCGTACAGTAGAGTCTGCACAAATACCTGCAAGCAGGATCTCCCCTGGGACAAAGGGGAGATTAGCAAAGAATCCTCCCCCACAGTCAGAACCAAAGAGAACCACCCATCCCCCAAAGTCAAAAGCCTTTGCATGACTCAGCAAAGCACTGAAAGAGAGTTCAGGATAGACCCACCCACTACAGACTCTCCTGAAATAAAATTACCTCAGCAGGAACAAAGACCCTAGGCAGCCATAGAAATGGGAAAATGGAAGAGAAACCTCCTCAAAAAAGAACCACGTGTTTATTGGGATGCCAAAAAAGGGGCTGATTTTAATAAGTTTTAGGATTTGTGAATGAATGACAGAACTGCATGTTTTTTTTCCGTACCTTATATTTTCATTCCGAGACGGGTTTGGAGGCGGACGTTCCGGAACTGTGGCACAGACTTTGGTAGAGGCATCTTCTCGGGGGACCCAACCCTTTTAATGAAATGTGCCTTTTCTCAAATCAATAGTCATTACAGTGGCAATGGTCTTGAACTTCTTTGCTCTTGGCTACTGACAGAGCCTGAGGTCCTCCTCCATGAGGGTACATCGGCCAGCAACCACCTGCCTCAGTAGGCGCAGCCAACAGCGGCAGTGCTGCTCCGACATGTCCAGAAAGCTGAGTCTTTGGCGGGGCACCCTATAGTGAGCGTAGCACCTTCGTGCCCTCGCTGCCCCCTCAGGCATCACCTCTACGTCCCTCTGTACCAAAGGGGCTGCTAGTGCAGCTGCTCCTCATCACTACTGGTCACCAGCTCAGAACAGCTGAGCCCCATGTCTAGCAATTGTCTCCCTTGTCACCAGCTGCATGGGAACAGCTGCCTGGACCTCCGCTGCTGTGTCCCACTGAGCCCTGCAGGTGCACTCCCCGCAACTGCCCACCTGAAACACTGTGCAAGCTCCGATCATACAATGTCCACTGTGTGCCAAAGCATGAGCTCCTCTCTGCTGATTCCATCATTTAGGTAGCGTTAGGAATTGCTCCTTCTCCTCTGATTGGCTCCCCAACGTGCAGCCGCCTCATCTTCTTGGACGTTCTGTTGACCCAGCGTGTTTCCCCTGCATCACCTCGAAAATCTAAATCAGCCCTGCCCCGAGCTCTCACGTGTCTCGTTAACTGCCTTAATTGATGATCCTCCACTTTCAGTCAGATTGCCGTGACTCCCGAGAAGATGCCTCCACCAAAATCAACTCCAGGGTTCTCCTGGCACGCCCGCCTCCAAACCCCTTCTCGGGTTGAAAATTCAGCACAATGAGTACCTTAGCTCAGCCATGCTGTCAATGTGAAGCAGCAATCGGAGGACATAAAGAGCACAGCAGGTTGATGTACTCACTCCTGCTGCTCTGGACCACCATCTAGTGGTCAGTTCTAGAATTCATTGACGAGTGATCCAGAAGTTGCTTGGTGGACCCTCACAATCAAGAATGATGGCTGACCAGGGAGAGCAGAGACAGCATAGAATAGAGGTGTTTAAAATCAGGAAGGGTTTGGGTAGAGTAAATAAGCAGAAACTGTTTCCACTGACAGAAGGGTCAGTAACCAGAGGACACAGATTTAAGGTGATTGGCGAAATAACCAAAGGCGAGATGAAGAAAAAGAATTTATGCAGTGGGTTTTTCCAATTGGAAATGCACTGTGTGAAAGGGTGGTGGAAGCAAATTGAACAGTAACTTTCGAAAGGGAATTGGATAAATACTTGAAGGGAAGAAATTTGCAGGGCTATGGGGAAAGAACAGGGGTGGAGGTGGGGGTTGGGGCAGGGGAGAGGGACGAATTGGATAGCTTGTCCCAGGCATAATGCACCGAATGGCCTGCTTCTGTCCTGTATCATTCTACGATTCTATAATCCGAACACTTCACTGCAATACTGAGGGAATGCTGCACAGTTGGAGGTGCTGTCTTCCAAAATGACATGTTCAACCCAAATCGTTGTCTGACCTCTCAGATGAACGATGAAGATCTCATGGCACTGTTTGAATAAGAACTCCCCCAGTGCCCTGGTCAAGATTTATCTCCCGCCAACATCACTAAAATGGTCTGATTAATACATGATCTGGTTATTATCTCATTGCGGTTTGTGGGAAATTATTGTGTGCAAATTGGCTGCTGCATTTCCTACATGACAACAGTGACTACACCACAGAAATACTTCACTGGCTGTGAAGCACTTTGGAACATTCGAAGGTTGTAAAAGGTGAATAATTGCAAGTTCGTTCTTGCTTTTACGATCTGTGCTGTGTTTACTGCGGTCCGAGTGCTACGATTGGCCTCAGTGTCCCTGGGCCCAAGGAGGGAAACATCATCCATGGTTCTAGCTCTCTGGACTGAACCACTTAGAATGAGCAGTAGGTGGGAAGCTGGAAGCTGTGGAACTGTACCCTCTAACTCTGGAGAGGAGATCACAGGGGATGATAATTACTGGAGGCCAGGAGGGAATTTACCCACACAGAGGTTTGTTTGGATATTGAATGCTTCACAAGTGGCTTTTGAAGCTCAGTTGGTCTTGGCATTTAAGAGGGAATTCACTAAACACTTAAAGGAAGAAAAATTATTCAAGGGTTGAGGAGCAGGATTAGGGTAGGTAGCTCAATTGGGAAAGTGACCATAGACACAAGGAGCAACATAATGGATGACCTACTTCAATATTTAAATTTCCATCATTGGATACTGAGCCTGAAGTCTTGGCACCTCCTGGAAACGATGCATTCACCCACCAAGCCATCAGGTCAGCTGCAGCCAAGGTTGAATTGGTTTAACCCAACTGTTTGAGGAAGGCTTTCCTCTCTGCACCATCTTCTGGTATGTGGAGAAGATAACAGTGGTTTTCTGCTGCCTTCCATTCCCTTAAAGAATCCCAAAAAACTATGGCAAAGACCCTTTTGGAGTTCTGGCTTTTACATTGTAAGTTGACGCCCTGGTGTTGAAATCTTATTCGTAAGCCTATTTTTCTATCTATCTAACCCCTGCAAGCCCTTCCTGTTAACTCTCTACCTGAGCTAGAATGGCATCAGATAAGATTTAGTCACTCTCAAGGAGGACTGTTTGCATTAGCAGTGATCCCTGAGACGACGGCAGGTCGACATCCTTACAGCGACCTTCACTGGTACTGTGAGGCCGAGTTCCACAGGCCTTGTCCTCAAGGCCACTGGGAGGCAAAGGGCAGTGTGACCAGTGATTACAGTAGCCGGACAAATGGGCTCATTGTTTGTGAAGACAAAAGGTGAAATCTGCCACAACGTTAATCCAATTCTGCCGACGCACCTGTCAGCCAATCGGAGGCACTCTCAGAGAGGCTGCGGCTCTGTTGGCTGTGGGTGAATGCACCACCCTCTTTGATACTGAGTTCAACAGAGCAGAAAGGTCCTCGACTCGGGACTCGGGCTGTGCTGAGTTGACGCATCTCGGCTGAGTTAGGATTGGGCTGCAACAGTAAAAGGCGAGACCTTTTACAATTGGCCTCAGCAGTGCCTGGGTTAGGAAAGGAAAACCAACCAGGATTCCCACCCGTGACTCAGTGTGTGTGTACGTGTGTAGTCTATATGCGTGTATATATGTGAGTATGTACGTGCGAGTGTATGTTCTCTGGGTACACACGTGTGCGAGGGTGCATGCGTATTCTGTGTGTGTGTGCGCGCATGTACATGTGTAAGTGTGTGCATGTGGATTTGTATATGTGTGTGTATGCGTGTCCGTGTGCGTGCATGTGTGTGCGAGTGCATGTGTGAACATGTGCGCGTGTGTACCCATGTGCATTTGTGTATACATTCACCAGGTGAGGACAGTACCTGTTCTGACTGTAATGCTCCCGAGGTTAAACAGTCTGGGCTGACAGGAGAATGAACTCGATGGTGAGGAACCATGTTGAAGGAACCAAATCAAACCAGACTCAGCACCTTCGGGAGAGGAGGGAGAAAGGGAAAGGAATTTGGAGGAAAAGGCAATGGAATTCACACATAGAAATTCAAGGTGATCTGATTTCATGTGCTGAGCATTTAAATGAATCTGACCAGGCGGCGTGCAGAGAGATACTGGTAGCAGGTAATCTTAGGTGGACATAAACAATTCCATGGCACTATTCGAAGAAGAGGAGAGGAGTTCTCCCCAGTGTCCTGGCCAATAAATATCCCTCAATTAACATGACTAAAAAACAGATTATCTGGTCATTATCACATTGCTGTTTGTGGGAGCTTGCTGTGCCCAAATTGGCTGCTGCATTTCCTACATTACAACAGTGACTAAACTTTACAAGTACTTCCTTGACTGTAAAGTGCTATGGGCTATCCTGAGGTTGTGAAAGGCACTATATAAATCCATGTTTTCAAAAGGAGTGGTTGATATGGGCTGTTTACTAAGGTGGACAGTGGAGCTGTGCGGGTGTATTAGTCTATGCTTTTAAAATAATGCCCCTAAAATTGCGTTCATGCGCAGAAACGACGAAAGTATGTGGGCTGATCACTGGATTTCTGACTGCACCTGACGCAGGTCTCAGGAGGTCAGGCTGCACAGTGGCGCAGTGGTTAGCACCGCAGCCTCACAGCTCCAGCGACCCGGGTTCAATCCTGGGTACTGCCTGTGTGGAGTTTGCAAGTTCTCCCTGTGTCTGCGTGGGTTTCCTCCGGGTGCTCCGGTTTCCTCCCACATGCCAAAGACTTGCAGGTTGATAGGTTAATTGGCCATTATACATTACCCCTAGTATAGATAGGTGGTAGGGAAATATAGGGACAGGTGGGGATGTGGTAGGAATATGGGATTAGTGTAGGATTAGTATAAAGGGGTGGTTGATGGTCGGCACAGACTCGGTGGGCCGAAGGGCCTGTTTCAGTGCTGTATCTCTACAGTACAGGTCAAGTCAGATGGACCAGAAAGCGGAACTGACTCCAGTGTATTCAAGGAGCTGACAGCAGTTGTATCCCATTGCATGCCTCATTTATACACCACAAACCAGTAAGCATGTAGAACTAAATATTGATCTTGGACAGCTAAGTAAAAAGATGTGTCCAACTGTGCAGTTGTTATAAGCCAGAATGTGACAGAGCCGTTCTCTCCAGCTCTGATCCCCCCAGATTGTACAGAATGAGCTGTGTTGTCAAGCTCTGATCCCCTCTAGTTTGTACAGAGTCAGCTGTGCTGTCCAGCTCTGATCCCCTCCAGATTGTACAAAGAGAGCGGTGCTGTCCAGCTCTGATCGCCCCGGTTTGTACACAGTGAGCGGTGCTGTCCAGCTCAGATCCCCCCAGATTGTACAGAGAGAGCTGTGCTGTCCAGCCCTTATATCCTCCAGTTTGCACAGATTGAGCTGTGTTGTTCAACTCTGATCCCCCCAGTTTGTACAGGGTGAATTGTGCAATCCAGATTTGATACCCTCTTGTTTGTACAGGGTGAGCTGTCTTGTCTATCTCTGATCCCCCAGTTTATACAGAGGGAGGTTTGTTCTCCAGCTCTGATACCCTCTAGTTTGTACAGACTGAGCTGTGCTGTCCAGCTCTGATCCCCTCTAGTTTGTACAGAGTGAGCTGTGCTGTCCAGCTCTGATCCCCTCTAGTTTGTACAGACTGAGCTGTGCTGTCCAGCTCTGATCCCCTCTAGTTTGTACAGAGTGAGCTGTGCTGTCCAGCTCTGATCCCCTCTAGTTTGTACAGAGTGAGCTGTGCCATCCAGCTCTTATATCCTGTACTTTGTACAGATTGAGCTGTGCTGTCCAGCCCCGATCCCCTCTAGTTTGTACAGAGGGTGCTGAACTGTCCAGCTCTGATTCCCCCCAGTTTGTACGACTGAGCTGTGTTGTCCAGCTCTGCTCACCCCAGTTCGTACATTGTGAACTGTGCTGTCCAGTGCTTATACCCTCTAGTTTGTACAGAGTGAGCTTTGCTGTCCAGCTCTGATCACCTAGGTTTGTAGAGAGTGAGCTGTGCTGTCCAGCTGTGTTCCCCCCAGTTTGTACAGAGTGAGCTGTATGGTCCAGCTCTGATCCTGCCAGTTTGTACAGGCGGAGCTGCGATGTCCAGCTCTTATACCCTCTAGTTTGTACAGAGTGAGTGGTGTTGTCCAGCTCTTATTCTCTCCAGTTTGTAAAAGAGTGAGCTGTGCTGTCTGGCCATTATACCCTCTAGTTTTTACTGAATGAGCTGGCAGTGCAGCTCTGTTGCCCTCTAATTTGTACAGAGTGAGCTCTGCTATCCAGCTCTTATACCCTGTAGTTTGGACAGAGGTTGCTGATCTATCCAGCTCTGATTCCCTCTAATTTGTACAAAGTGAGCTGTGCCATCCAGCTCTTATATGCTGTAGTTTGTACAGATTGAGCTGTGCTGTCCAGCACTGATCCTGCCAGTTTGTACAGGCGGAGCTGCGATGTCCAGATCTTATACCCTCTAGTTTGTACAGAGTGAGATCATAAGATCATAAGATCATAAGAACTAGGAGCAGGAGTAGGCCATCCGGCCCCTCGAGCCTGCTCCGCCATTCAATAAGATCATGGCTGATCTTTTCGTGGACTCAGATCCACTTACCCGCGCTCTCACCGTATCCCTTAATTCCTTTATTGTTCAAAAAGATATCTACCTTAGCTTTAAAAACGTTTACTGAAGAAGCGTCAACTACTTCACTGGGCAAGGAATTCCATAGATTAACAACCCTCTGGGTGAAGAAGTTCCTTCTTAATTCAGTCCTAAATCTGCTCCCTCTAATCTTGAGGCTATGCCCTCTTGTCCTAGCTTCACCTGCCAGTGGAAACATCCTCTCTACTTGTATCTTATCTATTCCCTTCATAATTTTATATGTTTTTATAAGATCCCCCCTCATTCTTCTGAATTCCAATGAATATAATCCCAATCTACTCAGTCTCTCCTCATAAGCCAACCCCCTCAACTCCGGAATCAACCTAGTGAACCTCCTCTGCACCCTCTCCAGTGCCAGTACATCCTTTCTCAAGTAAGGAGATGAAAACTGCACACAGTACTCCAGGTGCGGCCTCACCAGTACCTTATACAGCTGCAACATAACCTCTCTGCTTTTAAACTCAATCCCTTTAGCAATGAAGGACAAAATTCCATTTGCCTTCCTAATTACTTGCTGTACCTGCAGACCAACCTTCTGCGATTCACGCACAAGGACACCAAGGTCCCTCTTCATAGCAGCATGCTGCAACTTTTTACCATTCAAGTAATAATCCTTTTTACTGTTACTCCTACCGAAATGAATGACTTCACATTTATTAACGTTGTATTCCATCTGCCAGACCTTTGCCCACTCACTCAATGTATCTATGTTCCTCTGCAAAGTTTCACAGTCATCTGCACACTTTGCTCTGCCACTCATCTTAGTGTCATCTGCAAACTTTGACAACCTACACGTGGTCCCCAACTCCAAATCATCTATATAAATTGTAAATAATTGCGGTCCCAACACCGATCCCTGAGGCACACCACTAGTGACTGATTGCCAACCAAAATAGCACTCATTAATCCCCACTCTCTGCTTCCTGTTAGTCAACCAATCCTCTATCCATGCTAATACTTTACCCCTAACGCCATGCATCCTTATCTTATGCAGCAGCCTCTTGTGCGGCACCTTGTCGAAGGCCTTTTGGAAATCTAGGTACACCACATCCACTGGGTCCCCATTGTCCACCTTGCTCGTAATGTCATCATAGAATTCCAAAAGATTTGTCAAGCATGACCTGCCCTTCATGAACCCATGCTGCGTCTGCCCAACGGGACAATTTCTATCGAGATGCCCTGCTATTTCTTCCTTGATAATAGACTCAAGCATCTTCCCCACTACAGAGGTTAAGCTAACCGGTCTATAATTCCCCATCTTTTGTCTACCTCCCTTTTTAAACAGTGGCGTCACATCTGCTGTTTTCCAATCTGCTGGGACTACCCCAGAGTCCAGCGAATTTTGGAAAATTACCGCCAGTGCACCTGCTATTTCTCTCGCCATCTCTTTTAGTACCCTGGGATGCATTCCATCAGGGCCAGGAGACTTATCAATCCTCAGCTCCATTAGCTTGCCCAACACTACCTCTTCCGTAATAATGATTGTTTCCAGGTCCTCACCTACGTTCGTCTCTTTGTCAATTACTGGCATGTTATTAATGTCCTCCACTGTGAAGACTGATACGAAATACCTGTTCAATGCCTCGGCCATTTCATCATATCCCATAACTAAATTCCCCTTCTCATCCTCTAAATCTGATCCCCTCTAGTTTGTAGAGCTGTGCTGTCTGGCTCTTATATCCTCTATTTTGTCCAGAGTGAGCTGTGCTGTCCAGCGCAGATTGCTGCTAGTTTGTACAGGATGAGCTGTGCTGTCAATCTCTGATCCCCTCTGGTTTGTACAGTGTGAGCTATACTGTCCGACTCTGAGCCCCTCTAGTTGGTACAGGGTGAGCTGTGCTGTGCAGCTCTGATCCCCTCTAATTTGTACAGCATGAGATGTGTTGTCCGGCTCTGAGCCCCTCTAGTTTGTACAGTGTGAGCTATACTGTCCGACTCTGAGCCCCTCTAGTTGGTACAGGGTGAGCTGTGCTGTCCAGCTCTGATCCCCTCTAGATTGCATAGAGTCCGCTGTGCTGTCCGGCTCTTATATCCTCTAGTTTGTATAGAGTAAGCTATGCTGTCCAGATCTTGTGTCCTCAAGTTTGTACAGAGTGAGCTATGCTGTCCAGCTCTGACCCCCCCTGTTTGTACAGAATGAGCTGTGCTGTCCAGCTCTGATCCCCTCTAGTTTGTACAGAATGAGCTGTGCTGTCCAGCTCTGCTCCCCCCTGTTTGTACAGAGTGAGCTGTGCTGTCCAGCTCTGCTCCCCCCTGTTTGTACAGAATGAGCTGTGCTGTCCAGCTCTGCTCCCCCCTGTTTGTACAGAGTGAGCTGTGCTGTCCAGCTCTGCTCCCCCCTGTTTGTACAGAGTGACCTGGGCTCTCAGCCAACTCCAGCATTCCGAAGGGACCATATCCTCCGCTACACCCTCATCCACTTGTGTTGTGAGAGTGACTGCCCTTGACATCAAGGCAGCATGTGTTTGAGTATGGCATCAACGAGCCCTCGCAAAACTGGAGTCAATGGGAATCAGGGGCAAAACTCTCCACTGTTTGGAGTCATACCTAGCAGAAAGCAAGCTGGTTGTTGGAGGCCAATCATCTCAGTCCCAGGACATCACTGCAGGAGTTCCTTAGAGTAGTGTCCTGGGCCCAACCATCTTCAGCTGCTTCTTCGATGACCTTCCCTCCATCATAAGGTCAGACGTGGGGATGTTCGCTTATGATTGCACAATGTTCAACGACATTCGTGACTCCTTAGATACTGATGCAGCCCGTGTCCAGATGTAGCAAATCCTGGACAGGATCAAGGCTTGGGCTGATAAGTGGCAAGTAACATTCGCACCACAAAAGTGCCAGGCAATGTCCATCTCAAAGAAGAGAGAATTTAACCATCTCCCCTTACATTCAATGGCATTACAATTGTTGAATCCCCCACTATGAACATCCTGCGGGTTACCATTGACCAAAAACCTAATTGCAGCAGCCACATAGCTACTGTGGCTACAAGAGCAGGTCAGAGGTTGCAATTTTGCAGTGCGTAACTCACCTCCTGACTCCACAAAGCCCGTCCACCATCTACAAGGCACAAGTCAGGAGTGTGATGGAATTCTCTCCACTTGCCTGGATGGATGCAGCTCCAAAAGCACTCAAGACGTTCGACACCATCCAGGACACAGTAGCCCACTTGATTGGCACCCCATCCACCACCATCAACATTCACTCCCTCCACCACCGATGCACTGTGGCAGCAGTGTGTACCATCTATAAGATGCACTGCAGCAATTCACCAAGGCTCTTTTGACAGCACCTTCCAAACCCACGACCTCTACCACCTAAAAGGACAAGGGCAGCAAATGCATGGGAACACCACCATCTGCAAATTTCCCTCCAAGCCACACACCAACCTGACTTGTAACTATATCGCCATTCCTTCACTGTCGCTGGGTCAAAATCCTGGAAATCGCTTCCTAACAGCACTGTGGGTGTACCTACACCCCAAGAACTGCAGCGGTTCAAGAAGGCAGTTCACCACCACCTTTCACAGGCAATTAGGGATGGGCAATAAATGCTGGCATAGCCATCCCATGAAGGAATAAAAAAAAATATTGTGCAAAATCCAGTCTGGAATAAAGACCTGCTCAGGTTAGGGAAAAAAAAATCCAACCCGAACCTGACAGGACCACATTGGATCCGAGCCCTACCCGGCCCGAGTCCCTCCACATTTTCCTGCGCCCGACCCTACCTGAGCCCAACCCTGAGCCAACCCGACCCGACCCGAGCCAACCCAACTACTGGAATGTTCCCTTTAGCAAATTTGCGACTCCGAATCTGCAGGAAGCTGTAGCATGTGCTTGATGATGTCATAGAGACACTCACTCGCTCACCGTGCAGACTCAGAGTTTCCCGCCTTGACTTCTTGGAGTCCCGGCTCAGGTAGGTTTTTCACTTTTAGCACTTACCAGCAGAGCAAAATGCAATTCTTACTTTGTGTGACCGACCCAGACCCAACCCCGGCCCGCCTCAACCCGAGCCCAAAAACCGGACCCGAAAGAGCGACCCGACCCAAACCTGACGCATGTCGTCGGGTCCCGTCGGGTTCGGATCGGGTAGCCAGTCCTTTCGTCTGGAATGAGTGATGTTGATGCATGTTTACAATGGTTTTGATTCATCTTTTGACATGTCATTAAATCTGCACTGTCTCCTGCAGGATAAATGCACCCACAATCAGTGCCTGCGGACAAAGACAGGTGGAAGTGTCCCAGACATCAGAGACCTGACACCAGCTGAGGAAGAAGCAGCAGAAATAGGGAGAGCAGAGCGAGGCAGAGCAGTCGCAGATGGCAAGGCAGGATCCTCAAGCATGAGGATGAAGCGGCATCTTCAGTCTTGCAGCCATATGTACAAACCAAAGGAAAGTGTGTGAACTCATGTTCAGCTGATGTTTAATGTGCCTCTGTTTGTGTCTCCACTCGAGTGTCTGGAAGCCGTGAAGCCTGAGACTCATCCTCTGGAGAGGAAGATCACACCAGTGCCCCAACGGGTGCACCGACACCTGCCTCTTCTTCCATCTCCACCAACGCAGACACATCCACATTGTCCGCAGGGGGTTTCAGATTAGAATCTGGGTCACAATCTGGTGTGCACGATTCAAGCACGTCCCAGCAGCTGAAGGAGTATGTGCCAACCGGGATCCTGACAATCGGAGGACTGCTGGGTACCAGACCCCTGCTCAGCCCCATGCTCATGATGATCCTCTGTTTGTTGCTACGAGAAGTCTGCTGGATGTGCACCAAGGCCATGTGGAAAGTATGTTGGAGATACCTGAAGTCATGTGTGGCTTTGCACATGCCATGGAGGGTCCATGCAAGTCATGATGTCTGCCATGTCCCAGGCGTATGACTGAATGGCTTCCTCAGTCGAGAGTTTGGCAAGCTCCTTGGCAATTCTGGTTGAGCACTCGAGCCATATTCATTCTGACCTGCACTCCATCATTGTAGCCATGGGCTCCATGCAGCAGAGTCTAAGAGAGAGGGGGATGAGGAATTTGGGCCTCCCTCCAGGTGCTCCTTCCCCTCAGGGAGACAGGCAGGTGTCATCGTGTGCACAGATGGTGGACGAGTATGCCAGCTTCCCCGGGGCTTTCCTCTCAGGACATCCCCAGGGTAAGTGGCATCTCATCCTGCCCCCCAAACATTGCCCCCTTACCTTCAGCAGGCAAGCACATTGGGGGATACTCACTCATCAATGCTGCAGACCCCCAGAAGGATGGAGCCATCAAGACCCTATTCCTCCAGAGGACGCCCACCACAGTCGTCCACAGCAACGGGCCAGTGCACTGAGCAGACTGTCTCCACCTCAGCTGCTGATGTCAGGGTAGCACCTAGGCATTGTGGGAGAAAAAGTAAAAAGAAACAGTTTTGAGCACAAAGGTGGCACGGGTGCTGTAAATATTGTGCACATCTTCCTTAAGTTCAAATACATCTTTCTTTCCTTTAATATTTGATCCACTCTTGTAAATCATTTGCTTGGTTTTAGATGAAAAGGAAAATGTTTATTGCAGGTCAATGGCAGGAACGCATTGACGCTGGCAAAGCATTTCAAAAAGTGTCCAGTGTCCATTTAGCATTGTTATGTTTACCTTCAGTCTTCAATGATGGCTGGTTGTTGTTTGATGATTATTCACTTTTTTCACTACCAACATACCTTACATTTGTGGTTCTGCAGTCACTCCCTTACTTTCCTTGCATTGGTGTGTTTTCAGTTCCATCATAAGCCTGAGAAGATTTCACCTACTAGTCATATCAAAGTGCAGCAAAGATGTAGCTTCCAGTACATACGGGTTAATGTCTTGATGCAGGACAATTTTTCCAATGGAGACACAGGACTCTTTTCATGAAGCTGATAGTATACAGGCCATCAGGCACATCTCCACTGCAGGTTCAAGCACTGTTGTCAGAAGAGCCCTTGTTTTTGATTACAGCAATGAATAAGACCACAGGAGTATGGAAACATATTTGGAGAATTTTTATTTTTCTCATATCAGCGTGTCTCGATGAAGTGGCTTATTGTTGGCTGAAACGTGCAAATATGAGGTTCTCCCTGACGTTCCTTGCATGTCTCTCCATGGCCCTCATATCTTTCATGGCATCATTGGCATTGTTGTCCTCCTCCTCACCCTCTTCACAGTCATCTTTATCTGAGGAGGACTGGTGTTCCTCCTGTTCCTCTGCCTGCAGAATATTGCTTTGTCTAATTGCCAGGTTGTGCAATGCCCAGCAGACAGCAATTATTCGTGAGACCCTCTGTGGTGAATATTGAAGAGCCCTTCCAGACCAGTCAAGGTAGCTGAAGTGCATTTTCAACATGTGAATGGTATGTTTGGTGATGGCTCTGGTGGATGTGTGAGCAGCATTGCATCGCTGTTCAGCTGCACGATGGGAATTCTGCCCTGGTGTCATCAACCATGTTGAAAAGGGGTAACCCTTGAACCCCAGGTTCCAACCGTCTACTTCGGTTGGTTCGTCAAAACTACTGGCAGCTGTGAGTTCCTCAAAATGCATGAGTCATGACTGCTCCCTGGCAAAGGAGCACAAACCTGCATGTTTTCTTTATTCATTCATGTGATGTGTGCATCGCTGACCAAGCCAGCATTTATTGTCCATCCCAAATTGCCCTTGAGAAGGTGGTGCTGAGCTGCCTTCTTGAACCGCTGCAGTCCCTGTGGGGTAGGTACACCCACAGTGCTGTTAGGAAGGGAGTTCCAGGATTTTGACCCAGCGACAGTGAAGGAACAGCGATATAGTTCCAAGTCAGGATGGTGTGTGACTTGGAGGGGAACTTACAGGTGATTCTTCTCCTGTGGTTGCAAACCAGTTGTACTTTCAAAGTGTGGAAGCCTTTGCGATTCACAGTTGCAGCAGGCTGGTCCCAGGGGGCTCTAATGGCCACATGAGTGCAGTCGATCACCCCTTGTACTCTAGGGATCGTAGCGATGGCGCTGAAGGCCGCACACCACTGCCTGGCTGTCCTCATCTACAGGTAAGTAGGTGAAATCATTGCGCGATGAAATAGGGAATTGGTCTCCTCTTTGATACACCTCTGGGTCGCAGACTGTGATATACCACATATGTCACCTGCTGATCCCTGGAAGGCACTGCTAGCAAAACAAGTGAGTGCAACAGTAACCTTGAGGGCAACTGGCATGGGATTTCCACTAAACCCAAGTGGTTGCAGTTCATGTTGCAGGATCCTACAAATTTCTGTGACCATTTCACGTGACGTCCTTAGGTGTCTCTGGCATTGCCTGTTTCACATTTGTAGGTAACATAGAAACATAGAAAATAGGAGCAGGAGTAGGCCATTCGGCCCTTCGAGCCTGCTCTGCCATTCATTATGATCATGGCTCATCATCCAACTCAGTCGCCTGTTCCCGCTTTCCCCCATACTCTTTGATCCCTTTCGACCCAAGAGCTATATCTAACTCCTTCTTGAAAACATACAATGTTTTGGTCTCAACTGCTTTCTGTGGTAGCGAATTCCACAGGCTCACCACTCTCTGGGTAATTTGTCCTTGCCCTGAGGATGCAATGATGTGTCAGTGCCCGTCTTTGATAAGGCCCTCCTGAATGTTATCATTCGGAGCATCCTCACTTTCCTGTTCTGCCTGCTGCTGGTGTTGAAGCATCATGAGTTGGCGGAAAAGAGCCCTACTTAGTCACTCCCTCTGCTCTTCTTTCCGTGGTACTAGATGAATTGGGTGTATGAGACCCATGTCGCTGTGGTTTTCCAGAACAATAAATAAGCAGAGTGTTGCAATTCAACCCTCTGTTTCCAGTCAGCTGAAACATTGAGGCAATGGACAATTTGCTTTTTTGTGCCTTATTTAGAATTGCTGCCAGATGGAAGACACACCCACTATCATTTGTCTCCTCCCACTCTCCTTGCAATCCTTAAGTGGCCACATGGTTTGCATTATCGTTGGAAAAAATGGTGTGTGTAGAATTCAGGGCAAATCCCTCCACCTTCCAACCTCTTCCTGCAACCTTCCAGCCTAAACCCATCACCCTTGACCCACCCAATGTAACCGTAACCCTTCCCATTACCATTGAACCTCCCCCATTACCGTGTACAGTGTCATAATCAAATTATTCATGCCATCCCTCTCCCCTTTCATATTCCTGTTACTATTGACATGCCGACTCTGACCCGTGATCCTCCTCAAATCAACCTAAATACTGTTGCCCAGTCCCCTCCCTATGTTGTTGCAGAATACCCAACCATAAGTCTTGGCCATCCCCCCCTACAGAAACCATTTGCTCCCATTGACAGTGACCTCTGCCGGCCAACATCCTGAATTCGTCCCACAGGTTCCCAATGTTGACAGCACTCATCTCTTCCTTTCGGCCCTTCATGACCATCTGCTAACTGTAATGCTCAAAACAACCCACCACCCCCGCAGCTGCCCACATCCAGCTTCAGCAGCAATAACAACCACTCTACACCCTGGACGCTCTGCTCCTCCCTCCCCTGCTCCTCCATGCAGCTGATCACCTCACCCTTTCCTCCCCGAGCACCCTCCCCCACTTCTTCATGCACTCGGTCACCTCACCCTTTCCTCCCCGAGTACCCTCCCCTACTCCTCCATGCACCCAATCACCTCACCCTTTCCTCCCTGAGTACCCTCCCCTACTCCTCCATGCACCCAATCACCTCACCCTTTCCTCCCTGAGTACCCTCCCCTACTCCTCCATGCACCCAATCACCTCACCCTTTCCTCCCTGAGTACCCTCCCCTACTCCTCCATGCACCCAATCACCTCACCTTTTCCTCCCCGAGTACCCTCCCCTGCTCCTCCATGCACCCAATCACCTCACCCTTTCCTCCCTGAGTACCCTCCCCTACTCCTCCATGCACCCAATCACCTCACCCTTTCCTCCCTGAGTACCCTCCCCTACTCCTCCATGCACCCAATCACCTCACCCTTTCCTCCCTGAGTACCCTCCCCTACTCCTCCATGCACCCAATCACCTCACCCTTTCCTCCCTGAGTACCCTCCCCTACTCCTCCATGCACCCAATCACCTCACCTTTTCCTCCCCGAGTACCCTCCCCTGCTCCTCCGTGCACCCAATCACCTTATACTTTGTCCTCCGCTCCTCACTCCCCTGCTCCTCCATGTATACACCCCCATGCCTTCACCACCATCCCCTGAGACAAATCGCCCTTGCTGATGTTGGGCCTGGAGGTAAACATCCATTCCATTGCTGACATTCATTTTGCCGATGAATTCAAGAGAGAAAAACATTGACCTCAGACTCGACTGTACGAAACCAACTGTTACATGCCACGTTGAAACAAACGTGAACCCGGTGGCACGGGAATAGCACTCGACATCTACTTAATCTGTCAGGTAGGACTTAATTGTAGGGTAATGAGTGTAGGGTAATGAGTATTCATGGCCGTTAGGAATCCAAAAAAACACCTCCCGCCTAATTAAGTCACCCCGCACACCACCAACTCCGCTCTTGCAGGGATCAGATGAAATTGTGATGGATCCCATGGTTAAATAGTCTGACACAGCAACAAAAACAATTTATATATAGCACCTTTAATGTAATAAATCATCGCAAAGTGCTTTACAGGAGCATTATAAAACAAAGTATGACACTGAGCCACATAAGGAGATATTTGATCAGATGACCAAAATCTTCGTCAAAGAGGTAGGTTTAAAGGAGTGTTTTACAGTAGGAAAGTGCGGTGGAGAGGTGTAGGGAGGGTATTCCAGAGCTTGGGGCCAAGGCAACGGAAGGCCACCAATGGTGGAGCAATTAAAATCAAGGATGCAAAAGAGGCCAGAATTAGAGGAGCACAGACATCTTGGAGGATTGTGGGACTGGAGGAGATTACAGAGATAGGGAGGGGCGAGGCCATGGAGGGATTTGAAAACAAAGATGACAATTTTATAATTGGGCGGCACAGTGGCGCAGTGGTTAGCACTGCAGCCTCACAGCTCCAGGGACCCGGGTTCGATTCTGGGTACTGCCTGTGTGGAGTTTGCAAGTTCTCCCTGTGTCTGCGTGGGTTTTCTCCGGGTGCTCCGGTTTCCTCCCACAAGCCAAAAGACTTGCAGGTTGATAGGTAAATTGGCCATTATAAATTGTCACTAGTATAGGTAGGTGGTAGGGAAATATAGGGACAGGTGGGGATGTTTGGTAGGAATATGGGATTAGTGTAGGATGAGTATAAATGGGTGGTTGATGGTCGGCACAGACGCGGTGGGCCGAAGGGCCTGTTTCAGTGCTGTATCTCTAATCTAATCTAATCTAATCAAGATGTGAGGAATGGCCACTCATGCTTACCTGTTAAGTAGCCAAGGGAGCTGTGCGGGCAGCTTTGAAGCATAGGGATATGCAGAACACCTTCTACACTTTGGAGCTCACAGGATGGCGGGGACGGTGGGGGCGGGGGGAGCGCGGCAGTGGGGCAGGTGCAGGGGCAGGGTGGGAGGGGCCCATGGGCTCAAACCCCACTCCAGAGAATTGTGCACAGAATCAAGGCTGACTCTTCAGTGCAGTACTGAAAGAGTGCTGCACTGTCAGCGGTGCTGTCTTTCGGATGAGACATTAAACTGAGGTCCCATCTGCCCTCTCGGGTGTAAAGGATCCCACAACACTATTCGAGGAAGATCAGGGGAGTATCCCGAATGTCCTGGCCAATATCTACCCTCAATTAACATCACTAAAACAAATGATCTGATCATTATCACATTGCTGTTTGTGGGACTTTTCTGTGTCCAAATTCACTGCCGAATGACTACATTTCAAAGGTACTTTGCTGTCCTGAGGTCGAGAATAGCGGTACATAAATGCAAGCCTTTTTTTTCTGTGTTAAAGGTGCTTTTTTATTGAGTCAAATAGGGTGTTTGATATCACTAAAAATCAGGCCCTCCCAGTGGCTGACTTTAGCAAAGTCAGTTCTGATGAAGGGTCATTGACCTGAGACGTTAACTCTGCTTCTCGCTCCACAGATGCTGCCTGACCTGCTGAGTATTTCCAACACTTTCTGTTCTTCTTTAGCGATGCCTGAATGTTTATGTTTATGAGATGAATTCCCCAAACAACATGGGATTCACACGGGTAAGGGGAGGTGGTGATAATACAGCGCTGTGGAACCATGAACGGGATCACATCACCATTGACTCTGGAGGTGGCATCAACTGGGTGAGAACCCTTCATTGCAAGCAGGAATCACAAGACCACCAGCACAACCAGTATAAAGGAAGTGCTAATTGGTTGCAGCCTGTCCTAGGCCTCGACTGACTGAATATTCTTACCTATCACAATAGCTTTTTTCAGCCCTTCTAGCCCACAAGTGAGATCCTCGATACAAATTGGAATGATGTGAGTGGAATTGCCCTCAGAGGATTCTGCAACCCTCATGACCTGGTGTGACTGCAATGTTTGAAATCCTTTGGAGGACGTCAGTGGCCAACAGGCTGCCACAAGTAACCATAGCAACCAGTCTGTCTGCATGCCCAGAGGCTGAAGTAGACCACTAGAGGCCTGCTAGCACATAATCAGGAGTATCAAACAATGAGGAAATGTATCCCATGACTCTGCATCTGGAGGAATTTATTTCATATGACTCCAAACCACATTACACATTGTAAAATCTTTGATGGTGAGCTGGTGCTGTGAGTGGAGAATGGGCTGGCTCAGGCCTACATTTCGTTCGTTTGTTTCTCAGCTCCGTCAAGAAATTTATGTCATCCCCATTTTGAGCATTTTCACAGGAAAACAGGCCAGTGTGTGCAATAAACTGAGTGACTAAGCGAAGAATTAGGAGCAAAAATATTCCTTAAAGAGAGGAAGATTGAACAGAAAGGACGGTCTTGGTCCTGTAGTTTTATCTGTATTACTTCACCTCACTCGGTAACAAAACAGGCAACAACAAACCCATTAGTCCTACTTTAATTCCATCTGAAATAATTGAATCAATTACCAGGATTAAGATTAAGGATTATCTGTACAACTATAAAATAATTAAGCCATGCACCCTTTGCCCTGAATGTAAGGCTGATTGAATGGCAGATCAGCCTCAAGGGATTGAATGACCTTCTCCTAGTGCAGTGTATGGGCTGAATTTAATAACCCTGTTGCCGGGCCCAGAAATTGGCACTGTTCCAGTCCATCATGTGGATGACCATTCCACCGCGATCACGTGGTCTCCCCCATTCACCTGGTGCGGGCAGGAGGCGAGTCACCGATTAGTGTTGGGTGATTCTGGAGCAGATGCTGGTGCCATATTTAAAAGCCTTCCAGCCCTGCATTCACTCCTGCCTTAGAGCCACTGGCAGCTTTCATCTGCTTGGTGAAAACATTGCTGAACTGATTTATGGACCCTCCCACAACTGCCCGAGGAGGAAAGGACAGGATGGCTGAGGCAAGACACAGGGTGGTCCCATGGTTCAGTGATGCCTCCCTTCAAATTCTTCTCCAGGCTGCAAGGGAAAGGCAGGAGGTCCTCTTCCCCAATGATGGAAAGAGTAGGTCTTCCCGCCTGACCAAGACAGCCTGGGTAGGGATCACAGAGGTGATCAGCAGCCATAGGGTCACCTCCCCCAGAACTGGGTGCAGTGCAGGAAGAGGGTCAGCGACTTCCTGTGTTGTGTCAAGGTGAGTGCTCCATACCTCTCTCCTTTTTGGGGATTGCATGTGTCTATGTGGGAGGGTGCGTGACATGGGGAGGGTGGCACTACCATGGTGATGGCAGAGTAGCGAGGGTATTACCTCATCCTGACAGATGCATCTCGGCCACAGGCTACCTTCCTTCATAGCTGACCCCCTTAACAGTGTGTGCCAGCATGAGAGATATCAGATCCCCCAGTAGGGATGGAGGGGCTGACACTAGAAGAACTGTCATGTTGATCTCTCTGTCAATCTCTACTGTCTTCATCCTTCCTCTTGCAGAACAATAGGGCCTACAATAGGAGGGAGACGGCACGGGCTTTCGGAGGACTTCTTGATCTCCATCCTCTCAACACCACCGAGGAAGAGGCCTTGGAACTGGTGGGGACCCAGGGTGGCCACGCAATTTCGGACAGGGAGACTGGGGTCCCTGGGCAAGAGAATGAGGATTGGCTTCCATCAACATACTCATTATTTTTGGAGACCCAATCACACATGGTTGGCATGACGAGATCTGTGCAGCCTAACCTACATGTTAGCGTTCTCTCATGCATGTCAGTGTGTGCAACAGACTGCAGCCACAGGAAGACAGCTGACAATCACTGAGGAGGAGGACCATTCAGAGGTTGCACTATCCCATGACTCTCCGGCACCTTCCACCAGCACAACCTCGTGAACATCCCATATTTTCTTTGCCACTGACATGGGGTGACCCCTAAAACCCAGAGGTTGCAACTCATCCTGCAGCAAGGTACAAAAGTTGGTGACAGCCTCCCTGGACAGCCATAGTTGTTGCTGACAATGGAGCTCGGAAATTTGGAGGTAGCTGATCTGAGTCCAGTAGACAAACTGATATACGTGGGCCATTCCTGGCATGGCCGTCAGCTGTTGCTGTCGTCATGGGGCTTCATAGACAGGCACAGCTGCCTCTTGGCCCTTTCTCTGTCAGAGATGCCGCATTACATCACGGTCCAAAAATACATTGTGTATGAGACCCATGCCAAGTGACCTTTGGGCCTCCACATTGCTGTCAATGCAGAGACAACCCTGCCTTGGCAACTGAGCTTTTGACAATTCTTTCAGCGCAGTCCCAGAGCCCAAACTTGCTGATGGCCCACCCTCTGTTCCAGCAGTGTGAGTGACCAAACACATCACACAGCCCCCTAAAACCCACATTAAACCCTTGCAGAGTCCATGAGGCTCCAAACCAACTTACAGAGCCCTCAAGGCCCCGAACTTCCTTGCAGAGCCCCACCCTGAGAAACTGAACCCCTTGCAGAGCCCCCTTGAGACGCTGAACCCCTTGCAGAGCCTCCCCGAGACACTGAACCCCTTGCAGAGCCCCCCCTAGACGCTGAACCCCTTGCAGAGCCCCCCCGAGACACTGAACCCCTTGCAGAGCCCCCCCGAGATGCTGAACCCCTTGCAGAGCCCCCCCGAGAAGCTGAATCCTCTTGCAGAGCCCCCCCGAGACGCTGAACCATCTTGCAGAGCCCCCGAGACGCTTAACCTTCTTGCAGAGCCCTCCCCTGAGACACTGAACCCCTTGCAGAGCCCTTCCCCGAGATGCTGAACCCTCTTGCAGAGCCCTTCCCCGAGATGCTGAACCTCTTGCAGAGCCCCCGAGACACTGAACCTTCTTGCAGAGCCCTCCCACGGGATGCTGAACCCCTTGCAGAGCCCTTCCCTGAGATGCTGAACCCCTTGCAGAGCCCTTCCCCGAGATGCTGAACCCCTTGCAGAGCCCTTCCCCGAGACGCTGAACCTTCTTGCAGAGCCCTTCCCCGAGATGCTGAACCCTCTTGCAGAGCCCCCGAGATGCTGAACCCTCTTGCACAGCCCTTCCCCGAGATGCTGAACCCTCTTGCAGAGCCCCCGAGATGCTGAACCTTCTTGCAGAGCCCTTCCCCGAGATGCTGAACCCTCTTGCAGAGCCCCCGAGACGCTGAACCTTCTTGCAGAGCCCTTCCCCGAGATGCTGAACCCTCTTGCAGAGCCCCCGAGACGCTGAACCTTCTTGCAGAGCCCCCGTGACGCTGAACCCTCTTGCAGAGCCCTTCCCCGAGACGCTGAACCTTCTTGCAGAGCCCCTCCCGAGACGCTGAGCCATCTTGCAGAGCCCCCGAGATGCTGAACCCTCTTGCAAAGCCCTTCCCCGAGATGCTGGACCCTCTTGCAGAGCCCTTCCCCGAGACGCTGAACCCTCTTGCAAAGCCCTTCCCTGAGACGCAGAACCCTCTTGCAAAGCCCTTCCCCGAGATGCTGAATCCTCTTGCAGAGCCCTTCCCCGAGATGCTGAACCCTCTTGCAGAGCCCTTCCCCGAGACGCTGAACCCTCTTGCAAAGCCCTTCCCTGAGACGCAGAACCCTCTTGCAAAGCCCTTCCCTGAGACGCAGAACCCTCTTGCAGAGCCCTTCCCCGAGACACTGAACCCTCTTGCAGAGCCCCACAGAGACACTGAACCCTCTTGCAGAGCCCCCGAGACACTGAACCCTCTTGCAGAGCCCTTCCCTGAGACACTGAGCCCTTTTGCAAAGCTGCCGAGACACTGAACCCTCTTGCAGAGCTCTTCCCCGAGACGCTGAACCCTCTTGCAGAGCCCTTCCCCGAGACGCTGAACCCTCTTGCAGTGCCCTTCCCCGAGACGCTGAACCCTCTTGCAGAGGCCCGAGACCCTGAAATCCCTTGCAGAGCCCCCACGATGCTGAACCCTCTTGCAGAGGCCCGAGACCCTGAAATCCCTTGCAGAGCCCCCGAGACACTGAACCCTCTTGCAGAGCCCTTCCCTGAGACACTGAGCCCTTTTGCAAAGCCCCCGAGACGCTGAACCCTCTTGCAGAGCCCCACAGAGACACTGAACCCTCTTGCAGAGCCCCACAGAGACACTGAACCCTCTTGCAGAGCCCCCGAGACACTGAACCCTCTTGCAGAGCCCTTCCCCGAGACACTGAACCCTCTTGCAGAGCCCTTCCCCGAGACACTGAACCCTCTTGCAGAGCCCCACAGAGACACTGAACCCTCTTGCAGAGCCCCCGAGACACTGAACCCTCTTGCAGAGCCCTTCCCTGAGACACTGAGCCCTTTTGCAAAGCTGCCGAGACACTGAACCCTCTTGCAGAGCTCTTCCCCGAGACGCTGAACCCTCTTGCAGAGCCCTTCCCCGAGACGCTGAACCCTCTTGCAGTGCCCTTCCCCGAGACGCTGAACCCTCTTGCAGAGGCCCGAGACCCTGAAATCCCTTGCAGAGCCCCCACGATGCTGAACCCTCTTGCAGAGCCCTTCCCCGAGACGCTGCACCCTCTTGCAGAGCCCTTCCCCGAGACGCTGAACCCTCTTGCAGAGGCACGAGACCCTGAAATCCCTTGCAGAGCCACCGAGACGCTGAACCCCACTTTCAGAGGCCCGAGATCCTGAATCCCCTTGCACAGCTCTCCCCGAGACGCTGAACCCTCTTTCAGAGCCCCCGAGATGCTGAACCCCACTTGCAGAGCCCCCGAGATGCGGTGGCGCAGTGGTTAGCACCGCAGCCTCACAGCTCACAGCTCCAGCGACGCGGGTTCAATTCTGGGTACTGCCTGTGTGGAGTTTGCAAGATCTCCCTGTGTCTGCGTGAGTTTTCTCCGGGTGCTCCGGTTTTCTCCCACTAGCCAAAGACTTGCAGGTTGATAGGTAAATTGGCCATTATAAATTGCCCCTAGTATAGGTAGGTGGTAGGGAAATATAGGGACAGGTGGGGATGTGGTAGGAACATGGAATTAGGATTAGTATAAATGGGTGGTTGATGGTCGGCACAGACTCTGTGGGCCGAAGGGCCTGTTTCAGTGCAGTATCTCTAAACTAAACTAAACTGAACAGTTTGACAGTAGTGCCCGAATATCCCCCCACCCCCACTTCCCCTATGCAGCAGTGCTCAGGACTTCCTCTGTGTCATGGCAATGTGACCTCTCGCCTCAGGGCCGCCAGGTTTTAACTGTCGTGAACCCGAAGTTATGTGAGTACCACCTGCCATTCACAAAATCGAGGGCCAATCATTAAATCAGAAATAATTATATTTAAATGCATTTTAAAAAGCAGTTCAGGAATTTAAAATAGCTTCCCGCATGTTAGGGCGTCAATGTCGATATGGTGCTTTCCCGCCACTGGAAAAATCCAGAACTGACGTCACGATGCCGGATTTCTGGGTGGATGGTTCCAATGCGATTCTCTGTCCTCCTGCACCATCATACCCGCCTTAAACGGCCGCATTAAATTCAGCCTTACGTGTGCGTGTGAATGTCTGTGCATATTTGTGAATGCCTGTGTCCGTGTGTTTGTTCATGTGTGTATGTCTATCTGTGTGTGTAAGTGTGTGTGTATATGTTTTATTATTTCATGGGATGTAGGCATCACTGGCAAGGCCAGCATTTGTTGCCCATCTCTAATTGCCATTTCGAAGGCAGTTAAGAATCAACCACATTGCTGTGGGTCTGGAGTCACATGTAGGCCAGACCTGGTAAGGATGGTGGATTTTCTTCCCTCAAGGACATTTGTGTCTGTGTGTGTGTTTGTGTGTGTTTGTTTGTGTGTCTGTTTGTGTGTCTGTGTTTGTGTGTGTGTTTGCGTGCTTGTGAGTGTGTTTGTGTGTGTGTGCTTGTGTGTGTGTGTGTGTCTGTGTGTGTGTGTGTGCGTTTGTTTGTGTGTCTGTGTGTCTGTGTTTGCGTGCTTGTGAGTGTGTGTTTTTGTGTGTGTGTGTGTTTGCGTGCTTGTGAGTGTGTGTTTGTGTGTGTGTGCTTGTGTGTGTGCTTGTGAGTGTGTGTGCATGCGTGTGTCTATGGCCGGGATTTTATGAGCCCTGCGGCATTTCCGACAGCTTCCACTTCTGCTCTTTTTCCCCGTTTTGCACACAATTTTACATGCAAATTAATGGTGTGGTGAAGGGCACAGGAAACAGGTATGATCAAGTGCTGGGGACAAACTTTCATCGGTGGAACCCGCCGTCACTCTGTGAAGCACCAAGAGGCACACGTTAACTAATGGTTCTGTGTTGCAAGCCACAAGGATCAGCAGCCTTCAGAGGCGTATGCTGATTGTGGCCACAGAATAAGCTTACTATAATTTGGACTTGGTTTTCCTTCATTTTCAGTCTGCACCCAAGCACCCCCTCTCCCTCGTAATAATTTTTTGCTTGTGACCGTTCCCTCTGCCAGCCAGTACCCTGATTTCACCCCATAGAACCCCAATGTTGACAGCATTCATCCTTCCCTTTAGGCTCCTCATAATCATCTGTTTACTGTCATGCAAAAACCACCCACCGACCCCTGCAACTGCCCACAGCCAGCTTCAGCATCAATAATACTCACGACACAGCCTGAACGCTGCCCTCCTCCCTCCTCTGCTCCTCCACCCACCCAAGACCCCACTCTATCCTGCCTGAGTACCTTCCCCTGCTCCTCCATGCACCCACCCCGCATGACTTCCCCGCCAACTCCTGAAAAGAATCACCCTTGCTGGTGCCGAGCCTGGAGCCAACATCCATTTCCATGTTGACCTTCCTTGTGCCGATGAGTTCAAGACATGAAATTGCTGACTTCAGACACAACTGCACAAACTTAACTGGTGTACAGCACGTTTAAATGAACGTGAACCAGATGGCACGGGAATACCGCTCGTCGCTAACTTAATCTGGCAGGTAGGACTTAGTTTGAATTAAGTGTAGGGTAATGAGTATTCATGATATGGAAATAAATGCAAAGCTGCAATCTGCCACTGTGCAGGGGGAACCCCTGACTGCCGCAAACACGCTGCTAACTTAATTGCTTTAAAAAAAACCTGCCATTGGAAATCCACAAACACAACTTGCACCTAATTGAATCACCTGCACGTCACCACAGCCGTTCTTGCAGGGCCCATAAGTGTGTGTGTGTGTTTTGTGTGTGTACCTGCCTGGTTGTATGTGAGTGTGTGTGTTGTGTGTATGTGTGTGTGTGTGTGTGTGTGTGCGAGAGTATGTGTGAGTGTCTGTGTTTGTGTCTGTCTGTGTCTGCCTGTGTGAGTGTGTATCTGTTCCTGAGAGTTTGTGTGTGAGAGTGTGAGAATTTATGTGAATGTGCGAGAGATTGTTTGTATCCGTGTGTGTGTGATTGTGTGTGACTGTGCAGGTAGTTGTGCATGTCTGTCTGTGTGAGAGTTTGTGTGATGTGTGAGAGTTCATGTGTGTGCGTGTATTATTGTGCGTGTATGTGTGTTTGTGTTAGTTTGTGTCTATGTATTTATTATGACTGTGTTCATGTTTGAGTATGAGAGTTTGTCTGTATGTGAGTGTGTCTGTGTGTTTCTATATGAGTGTGTGCATGTATCTGTGTATGAGTATGTGTGTGTGTCAGTATGTGCCGATGTGTTTGTGGGTTAGTTTGAGTTTGTGTTTGTATGTGAGTGTGAGTGAGTGTCTGTTTGAGAGAGTGTGTCTGTGTGTGCCAGTGTGTGTCTATGTGTTTGTAAGTGAGTGTGAGTGTGTGTTTGTCCGTGAGTGTGAGCGAGTGTCTGTTTGTGAGTATGTGTCTGTGTTGTTATGATCAGGTGAGGAGGGGTCGAAGGGCTCTCCTCTTTTCCCTCTCCTTGTTTGACACCAACAGGTTTATGTTTTTTTGAAGTGGATATACTTGCCAATTCAGTGAGTACTTAACTGTTTATGCACTGTGATCATAAAAAGAATCAATCAGACAGGTTTTCTTGAGTTTAACAAAGAAAGAGGTTAACTCTATTGTACTTAAACTGATCTAAGTAAAATAATAAAATATACTCCAACTTTTATACATACACACACTCGAAGTTCACACAGACACACATACAAATAGGTTACAAAGTGGGGGAAGAATAGATTGGTCGAATTAGAGTCCAGAGAAATAAAAGGAGTTTCCTGCCTGTGGAGGTTGGTGACTCAGCTGGCTTCAGGCTGAATTTGGTGGTCCTGAGGCTTCCGGTTTGAAGACGTGGACGGCTGATTCGATGGTTCTTCTGGAGACAGCAATTCAGCTGATTGCCTTCAAGGAGTCTCTGTCTACAGCAGAGATATGCCTTGGTGGTCACAGTGAGGAGACAGGGCTTGAAGTTTGCAAGGTGGATTGGAGAAAGAGAAAGGAAGGAGGGACCCTACTCAGCTCTTCTCTTTGTCAGTCTCTAGCTGCACGTCTCCCTGCTGCAAAAAAAACACCAGCTTAAGCACATGGAGCGTGGGCCTGTCACATGACCAGCACCCACTGTTTCAAACATGGTGTTATTAGTGTGTGTTCCCACTTGCAACTTAATCATTCTATGTCTAGGAATTCGCAAAGCTAGGGTCACATGGTTCAAGTGATTAGGTTTGAGTGTTTCGTCTCCGCCAATTTAATATTCAGGTGATGGCCTTGATGCCTTGCTTATGGGAAGAGGATAGTTCACTCAGATTCCCCAGGTCTGTGCAGACAATCTGTCTCCATCTCATTGCATTGGAATGTGGAGTACAGTGATGCAAATTGGGGTGGTCATCTTTAGCTGCTAGCATAGAGTCATCTTTTATCTGTTTCTTTTATTAAAGATTTAATTCAGGTTTCCAGCCAGTGGATTAAAAAATCATCACTCGACATAGCATGTTTTTGAGACAGTGCGTGTGAACGTGTGTTTGTGATTGTGTGTGGCTGTGTGTTTGTGTGTATGTGACCATGTGTTTGTGCGTGAGTGTGAGCATGTGTCTGTGAGTGGGTGTCTGTGTGTCTGCGTGTGTGAGCATGTGTCTATGTACTTGCGTGTGAGTGTGTGTTTGTGTGTGAGTGAGTGTTTGTGTGTGAGCAGGTGTCTGTGTGTGTGTGCGTCTGTGTGTTTGTGTGTGAGTGTGAGTGTTTGAGTGTGAGCGTGTGTCTGTGTGTGTTGGTGTGTGAGTGTTTGTGTGTGTGAGGGTATCTCAGTTTGAGTGCATGTCTGTGTGTGTGTGAGTGTGTGTCTGTGTGTTCGTGTGTGTGTTTCTGAGTAAGTGTGAGTGTGTGTCTGTGTGTGTCTGTGTGCTTGTGCATAAGTGCAAGCATGTGTCTGTGTGTGAGTGTGTGCGTTTGTGTGTGAGTGTGAGCACGTGTCTGTGTGTGAGTGCATGTCTGTGTGTTTGTGTGTGTCTGTCTGTGTATCTGTGTATTTGTGTGTTTCTGTGTGAGTATGAGCAGGTGGCTGTGTGCGAGTGTGTGTTTGTGTGAGTACAAGCGTGTCTCTGTGAGTGTGTGTTTGTGTGTAAGTGTGAGCAGTTACCTGTGTGTGACCGTGTGTCTGTGTGTTTGAGTATGAGCATTGCTCTGTGTATGAGTGTGAGTATGTGCTTGTGTCTGTGTGAGTATGAGTGTGTGTCTCTGTATGAGTGCGTGTTTGTGTTTTGTTTGTCTGAGTGTGTGGCTGCGTGTGTGTGAGCGTGTGTCTGTGTGTGAGTGCATGTTTGTGTGTAAGCTTGAGCATGTGTCTGTGTGCCTGTGTGTTTGTGAGTGTGAGCACGTGTCTTTGTGTTTGTGTTTGTGTGTGTGTGTGTCTCTGTGTGTTTGTGCGTCTGTGTGTAAGCATGTGTCTGTGTGTTGGTGTCTGTGTGTTTGTGTGTGGGTGAGTGTAATCATGTGTCTGTGTTTGTGTGTGAGTGTGTGTCTTTATTTGTGTTTGTGTGTGTTTGTGTGTGTCTGTGTCTACATGTTTGTGTCTGTGTGTGTGTGTCTGTGAGTGTGTGTGTGGATGCGTGTTTGTTTGTATGTGTGAGTGTGTCTCTGTGTGTTTATGTGTGTCTGTGAGTGTGGATTTGTGTTAGCATGTGTGTGAATGTGTGTTTGTGTATTTGTGTCTGTGTGAGTGTGAGTGTGTGTGTCTGTGAATGTGAATGTGTGTTCGTGTGTCTGTGTGTTTGCGTGTGTGGCTGTGAGTGTGGATGTGTGTTTGTGTTTGTGTGTGTGTGGCTGTGTGTTTGTGACTGTGTGAGTGTGTGTGTATGTCTGTGAGTGTGGATGTGTGTTTGTGTGAGTGTGTGCCTGTGTGTTTGTGTCTGTGTGAGTGTGTGTGTGAGTGTGGATGTGTCTGTGTGTGTGTTGGCATGGCTACGATGCTCCCTCTGCCTGACTATTCCCTTTTGAAAGTAATTATTGAATCTGCTTCCACCACCCTTTCAGACAGTGCATTCCAGATCACAACAACTCACTGCGTAAAATCTCTGCACCAATTTTACTTTTACCAATTATCTTCTGGTTATCGACTCTCCTGTCAGTGGAAACCATTTCTTCTCACATACTCCATCAACAGCCCAGGTCATTTTGAACATTTCCATTAAATCTCCTTCTCTGCTCTAAGGAGGATGTAACTGCCGTCCCTTATCCCCGCTACCATTAAAGCTCCTCTGCACCCTCTCTAAGGCCTTGACAACCTTCCCAAAGTGTGGTACCCAGAATTGTACACTATCCTCTATTTGGGGCCTAACCAGTGTTTTATAAAGGTTTAGTATAACCTTCTTGTTTTTGTACTCAATGCCTCTATTTATAAAGCCCAGGATCCCGTATGATTTGTAACAGTTCTGTCACCTTGTCACCTTCAAAGAAGGGGAGACTCACCTGCAAGTGGGGATGGGTTCAGGTTAAATTTGATTTCCAGTCTGATCTTTTGTTCAAGTGCCTGTGACCTTGTCATAGGTCATGTTCTAACTTGAAATAAAGAAAGGCCCGATTTGTAACATTCTCCAGTGTGAGTGCTGTGATCCATTTGGATAAGAATGGACGAAGAGTGTTTTCTGCTCTGTTGGGAAGCCCAGAACTCTGAGATGCTGGTGGGCATGGAGTAGGCAGAAAATGAGTGATAGGGCAAAACCCAACTCAGCCAGGGTTCCACCATGTTTTCGCCCAGATTCTGGTCAAGGATGGGGCCACAGACCCTGGGTCAAAGGATTGATGTTGGTGTGTCCATCCATATAAACTCTCCCTTATCCACCTTCACAGTCTCCCGCTCAATCTCACATGGCATCTCTACTCCATGGTGTCCATTTCAGACAGAACCATCTATGATCACTTCCTTATATCCTTGTGTCTCTCACCACTCTTGTCTCCCTTCCAACTTCACTCCACTCTGCCCCTGGAAAATAAACTCCCACCTGAGAAGACAGACGGGACCTTGGTTTAACATCTCATCCAAAAGTTGGCATCTCTGACAGTACAGCACTCCCTCAGAACTGCACTGGGGTGTCAGCCAAGATTCTTGTGCTCAAGTCTTGGGAGTGAGACTGAAACCCACTACCTTCTGACTCAGAAATGAGAGTGTTAGCCAATCGGCCACTTGCTTGGGCTGATGAATTCTCAGGCGGCTGTAAGTCAAACTTCTGATTGGCCATCGCTTATTTAGCAGCTTCGCTGATGACTGGTTTCACTTCCTGTAACTCCCTCCATCCAAGCAGCAGTGGACTGCTGCATTTTTCTGGCTTGCAGTCGGGACAGACACCTCTGATCTGGGCCCCACCCCTGAGATTTGGGAGAGTGCCTACATCCTGATGGACTGGAGTCCCACTCTACTTCACTCTGGTGATGGGGCAGAGAGCCTAAAGTTGGGCCCTAGGTGCTTACCTTGTCACTTGCTTATGCAGGTAAGGATGTTAGTGGAGAATTAAAGTCATTCCTGTTGAGAGCCTGATGCCACAATGTTACTGTGTGCACGGGTTAATAGTTACCTGGTGTATTTATATAACACCCTTCACAGCATCAGGGCATCCCAAAAGTGCTTTACAATGTGTCCTGCGATATTTCACACAATCTTCTTCTACAAGAGTGATGTCTGTAGGAGACACTGCACCCTATGACCTATACCCTTTCAAAGGGTGCATCATACTATGACACTCCAGATGGGGGAACAGTGCAATTGGGGAAGACTGCAGGCATGTGACCCATGATTAAAATTAAACCAGACCTGTGTCCAAGGCTTTTACTGAGTCATCGGGGCTTCTCACAATGTTAGTCAGTTTTTGCCCTGTTTCACGGTTGCTGTTTGATGTACTCCAATCTGGTTGCTGTCTCCTATGAGGCCTGAAATACACTGATTCATTCACAATATCCTTACTGTATTAATATAAGATGGGGTTTGGATAGATTCCAGGCTCACTCTGTGCATGACTTTTGAGCACTGACAATGAATCTTCTGGCTCTCATCTGCTGCTGAAATGCTTGTTGTAAGAGATCTGTGCACTAATGCCAGTGTGTTTATGAAACAGCTTCAATCTATTATAACTTAACTCCCAGACATCCAACATGGTTTGTTAAACACACTGAATGTGTTCAGACAAAGTGGAATGTTGTGTCATGGTTAGTCTGTGTTTGAGCTGCCCATTTATGGCGTCTCACACACTGTCTGAAAACAGTATCAGTCATGTGCAACTTAAGCTCCCTCTATGTGGTAGATACAGAGGGGCATCCAACCTTCTCCAGGGACCTGCTGGGGTAAAGGCTCCTGTTTGGTATAAGACATAGGAAAGAAGATATGAGCATAGGAAGGAACATAGGAACAGGAGGAGGCCATTTAGCCCATCAAGCCTGATCCGCATTCTATCAGATCATGGCTGATCAGTACGTTACATTCAGAGCAAAGGGTGCCAGGGTTAATTTGAATTCTGTGCAGTGCAGGCATCTCAGCCAGGGCACAACCATCATCAGCTGACCTGGGCTGGGGTAAAGGAAGCAATTGACCATAAGTTTGTGGCAATATGATTGAAAATGTACATGCATATTTAGGATGAGGACAGGTTTGGACTTGTTGTCAACCATTCACAGCTAAATAGCTCTCAAACAAACATCTGGACTCTAACATGGGCAATGGCCCTTTGCATTTGCCACTCGCCCACCACCCAACTCAGTCCTCTCCAGTGCCACTCACCTCCCTTACTCCTGCTCCATGATAAACGAATGCCACCGCAGCAGATCAACCAGCTGGTCTGACAGCTCAAAACTCCCCCACACTCCGGTGACTTGAGCACATAATCTCGGCTGGCACTCCAGTGCAGTACTGACGGACTGCTGCACTGTCAGTGGTGCCGTTTATCAGGTGAAATGTCAAACTGAGGTCCTGTTTGCCCTCTCATAAAAGATCTTATGGCACTATTTCAAAGATGAGATGGGATATTCCTGGCCAACATTTATCCCTCAACTCACATGACTAAAATAGATTATCTGGTCATTATAACATTGCTGTTTGTGGGACCTTGATATGTGCAAATTGGCTGTCCCATTCCCTGCATTACAACAGCGACTACACTTCATTGGCTCTAAAGTGCTTTGGAACACTCTGAAGGATTATAGTTGCTATAGAAATGCAAGTTCTTTCATTCTTTACCTGGAACTGGAATATTGGGTCCATTTCTGGGCACCATACTTAGGAGCATAAAAACATAGGAAGTCGGAGCAGGGCTAGGCCGTAGGCCCCTCAAGCCTGCTCTGCCATTCAATATGATCAGGGCAGAATATTTCCATTAACTCCACTTTCTTGCCCTATCCCTTGATTCATAGAAACATAGAAAAATAGGAGCAGGAGTAGGCCATTCGGCCCTTCGAGCTTGCTCCGCCATTCCATACGATCCTGGCTGATCATCCAAACTCAGTACCCTGTTGCCATTTTCTCCCCATATCCCTTGATCCAATTAGCCCTAAGAACTATATCTAACTCTTTCTTGAATATATTTAATGATTTGGTCTCAACTGCTTTCCATGGTAGAGAATTCCACAGGTTCACCACTCTCTGGGTGAAGAAATCTCTCCTCATCTCAGTCCTAAATGGCTTACCCCTTATCCTTTGACTGTGACCCCTGGTCCTGGACTCCCCCTGCCATCAGGAATATCCTTCCTGCATCTGGTCTGTCCAGTACTGTTAGAATGTTGTAGGTTTGTATGAGATTCCCTCTCATTCTTCTAAACTCTAGCAAATACAAGCCTAATCGACCCAATGTCTCTTCCTACTTCAGTCCTGCCATCTCAAGAATCAGTCTGGTGAACCTTCACTGCACTCCCTCCATAGCAAAAACATCCTTCCTCAGATAAGGAGACCAAAACTGCACACAATGCTCCAGATGTGGTCTCACCAAGGCCTTGTATAATTGCAGCAAGACATCCTTGCTCCCATACTCAAATCCTCTCGCTATGAAGGCCTACATACCATTTGTCTTCTTAACTGCCTGCTGCACCTGCATGCTTACTTTCAGCGACTGGTGTACAAGGACACCCAGGTCTCGCTGCACCTCCCCCTTTCCCAATCTATTGCCGTTCAGATAATAATCTGCCTTTCTGTTTTTGCCACCAAAGTGGATAACCTCACATTTATCCACATTATGCTGCATCTGCCATGTATTTGCCCACTCACTCAACCTGTCCAAATCACACTGGAGCTTCTCTGAATCCTCCTCACAGCTCACACTCCCACCCAGCTTTGTGTCATCTGCCAGCTTGGATATATTACATTTAATTCCCTCATCTATATCATTAATATATATTGTGAATAGCTGGGGTCCTAGCACTGACCTCTGCGGTACCCCAATAGTCACTGCCTGCCACTCAAAAAAAGACTTGTTTATTCCTACTCTTTGTTTCCTGTCTGCCAACCAGTTCTCTATCCATTTCAGTACCTTACCCCCAATCCCATGTGCTTTAATTTTGCATGCCAGTCTCTTATGTGGGACCTAATCGAAAGCCTTCTGAAAGTCCAAATACACCACATCTACTGGTTTTCCCTTATCTATTCTACTAGTTACATCCTCAAAAAATTCCAGTAGATTTATCAAACATGATTTCACTTTCGTAAATCCATGTTGACTTTGTCCAATCCTGTCATTGTTTTCCAAGTGCTGTGCTATTACATCTTTGATAATGGACTCTAGCATTTTCCCCACTACTGATGTCAGGCTAACCGGTCTATAATTCCCTGTTTTCTCTCTACCTCCTTTTTTAAATAGTGGGGTTACATTAGCTACCCGCCAATTCATTGGAACTGTTCCAGAGTCTATAGAATTTTGAAAAATGACCAGCAATGCATCTACTATTTCTCGGGCCACTTCCTTAAGTACTCTGGGATGTAGATTATCAGGCCCTGGGGATTTATTAGCCTTCAATCCCATCAATTTCCCTAACACCATTTCCCTACTAATACTGATATCATACAGTTCCTCCTTCTCACTAGACCCTATGTTCCCCAACATTTCTGGGAGGTAATTTGTGTCCTCTTGAGCAGACAGAACCAAAGTATGTATTTAATTGGTCTGCCATTTCTTTGTTCCCCATTATAAATTCCCCCGTTTCTGACTGTAAGGGACCCACATTTGTCTTCACTAATCTTTTTCTCTTCACATATCTATAGTAGATTTTACAGTCAGTTTTTATGTTCTCTGCAAGCTTACTCTCATACTCAATTTTCCCTCAGCGCTCAAAAATCTATTGATCTCAGTCTTGTATATACTCATTGGGTGAGCATCCACAGCTCTCTGGGGGTTGAGAATTCCAAAGATTTACATCCCTCTGAGTGAAGAGATTTCTCATCTCAGTCCCAAATGGCCGATCTCTTATCCTGCGACAATGGCTGGAATTTTATGATGGGCGATCAGGAAGGGCATGGACAAAACAGAGGAGAAAAGAAACGACCAGGTGACAGAAAAGAGAATCTGGCGGAAGGAAAAAACATCAGTCAACCTCGGGCCAATGATATTTATCTGTAACAGCTGTGAAAGAGATTGCCACTCATGATCATAACATAGTCGAATTTTACGTTCAGTTTAAAGGGGAGAAGTGTGGGTCTAAGTCTAGTGTTTTAAACGTAAATAAAGGTAATTACAAGCGTATGAAGACAGAGCTAGCCAAAGTGAACTGGGAAACCAGATTAAAAGGTAAAACAGTAGAGATGCAGTGACAGACTTTTAGGAAGATATTTCACAACTCTCAGCAAAGATTTATCCCAGTGAGAAAGAAAGATTATTTGAGAAGGATGCATTACCATGGCTAAATAAGAAAGTTAAGGGTAGTATCACATTAAAAAAAACACTGTACAAATCTGCAAAAATTAGTGGTAGGTCAGAAGATTGGACAGAGTTTAAGAAACAGCAAGGAATGCCAAAAATAATAATTAACAGGAAGAAGGTAGAGCGTGAGAGAAAACTAGCTAGTAATCTAAAAACAGATAGCAAGAGTTTCTACAAATAATTAAATAGGAAAAGAGTAGCTAAAGCTAGTGTTGGTCCTCTAGAGAGTGAGTCTGAAGAATTGATAATGATAAACAAGGAAATGACGGAGGCGGCCCCAGGACCAGACGGCCTGCATTCTAGGGTCTTAAAAGAAGGGGCTGCAAAGATAGTAGAGGTCTTGATTATAATCTTCCAAAATTCCTTAGATTCTGGAAGGATCCCAGCTGACTGGAAATTAGCAAATGTAGCACTTTTATTCTAGAAAAGAGAAAGACAGAAAGCAGGAAACTATAGGCCTATTAGCCTATAGTCATAGGAAAATTACTAGAATCCATTATTAAGGAGGTTGTAGCAGGATACTTTGAAAATCATAATGTGATCAGGCACAGTCAACATGGTTTTGTGAAAGGGAAATTGTGTTTAACAGATTTATTAGAGCTCTTCGAGGAAGTAACAAGCAAGGTGGATAAAGGGGAACCTGTAGATGTGGTGAACTTGGATTTCCAAAGGCCATTTGATAAGGTGCCACATCAAAGGTTACGAACACAAGGTAAGAGCACATGGCGTAGGAGGTAACATATTCGCATGGATAAAGGTTGGTAGGTAAATTGGCCATTATAAATTGTCACTAGTATAGGTAGGTGGTAGGGAAATATAGGGACAGGTGGGGATGTGGTAGGAATATGGGATTAGTGTAGGATGAGTATAAATGGGTGGTTGATGGTCGGCACAGACTCGGTGGGCCAAAGGGCCTGTTTCAGTGCTGTATCTCTAAACTAAACTAAACTAAACTAAAAGGACTGGTTAGCTAACAGGAAGCAGAGAGCAGGGATAAATAGGTCTTTTTCAGATTGGCAAGCTGTAATGAGTGGAATGCCACAGGGATCAGTGCTGGGGCCTCAACGATTTACAATTTATATCAATGAGTTGGATGAAGGGACCGAATGTATGGGAGCTAAATTTGCCAATGACACCAAGACAGGAAGGAAAGTAAGTTGTCAAGAGGTGATTAAGAATCTACAAAAGGACATAGATAGGTTAAGTGAGGGGACAAAATTTGGCAGATGCAGTATAATGTGGGGGAGACTAGAACTAGGGGACATAGTTTAAGAATGAGAGGTCTACCTTTTAAGATGGAGATGAGATTTTTTTCTCAAAGGGTCTTTAGTCTGTGGAATTCTCTTCCCCAGAAAGCAGTGGAGGCTGGGTCATTGAATTTATTGAAGGCTAAGTTAGATAGATTTTTGATAGATAAGTGAGTCAAGGGTTATGGGGGGTAGACAGGAAAGTGGAGCTGAGACCACAATCAGATCAGCCATGATTTTATTGAATGACAGAGCAGGCTAGAAGGGGCAAATGGCCTCCTCCTGCTCCTAAGTCCTATGTTCCTATGTTCTGATGTCCTATGTTCTTATGAGACAGCCTCTACAGCCACAATAGATGATGTTTAATCCAGAAGTGACATACACTCCAGGCGTAGTGCATCGTCTTCCGAGACGGATAGATGCCTACTACTACTAACATTCCTTCACTGTCACTGGGTCAAAATTCTGTAGCTCACTCCCCAACAGCACTGTGGGTGAACCTACATCACATGAATTGCAGCGGTTCAAGAAGGCAGCTGACCACCACCTTCTCAAAAGCAATTATGGATGGGCAATAAACATTCACCTTGCAAATGATGTCATGGGAATGAAGAGTCCTGTTAGCAGCCTCCACAACAGCACTCCTTGTGAAGCTGCCAACTTCACAGTCAGTCCCGAGTCTGTCTGTTTAAACACTCTCCTGCATAGGAGAGAAACCTGTTTTTCTTGACAGGCAGAGACATGACCCTACCTCCTGGGACCGTTATTGGTCTCAGGTTGCCACCACGGCACTAGTTGAAAGGGCATAGTCTTCATTTGTGCTTTTAAAGGGAAAAGTAACGGCACCCTGACCCTATTCGAAAAGATTGGGTGTTGAATAAGGTGCTCATCCTTTCCCAAACTGCTTGTCCTCTACATCAAGTTTCCTGATGCATTTGCACAATTCTCTTGAGCTCTCCCAATTTCAGAATAAACACCACAGGCTTAAAAGTGGATAAATCCCCAGGCCCAGATGAGATGTATCCCAGGCTGTTATGTGAGGCAAGGGAGGAGATTGCAGGGGCTCTGACACAAATTTTCAAATCCTCTCTGGCCACAGGAGAGGTGCCTGAGGACTGGAGGACAGTGAATGTGGTACCGTTATTCAAGAAGGGTAACAGGGATAAACCAGGTAATCACAGGCCAGTGAGTCTAACATCAGTGGTAGGGAAATTATTGGAAAAAATTCAGAGGGACAGGATTAATCTCCATTTGGAGAGGCAGGGATTAGTCAAGGATAGTCAGCACGGCTTTGTCAAGGGGAGATCATGTCTAACAAATTTGATTGAATTTTTCGAGGAGGTGACTAGATGTGTAGATAAGGGTAAAGCAGTTGATGTAGTCCACATGGACTTCAGTAAGGCTTTTGATAAGGTCCCACATGGGAGATTGGTTAAGAAGATAACAGCCCGTGGGATCCAGGGCAATTTGGCAAATTGGATCCAAAATTGGCTTAGTGGCAGGAAGCAGAGGGCAATGGTTGAGGATTGTTTTTGCGATTGGAAGCCTGCGACCAATGGTGTACCACAGGGATCGGTGCTGGGACCCTTGCTGTTTGCAATGTACATTAATGATTTAGACATGAATATAGGAGGTATGATCAGTACGTTCGCTGATGACACGAAAATTGGTGGTGTCGTAAATAGTGAGGAGGAAAGCCTTAGATTACAGGACGATATAGATGGGCTGGTAAAGATGGACAGAGCAGTGGCAAATGGAATTTAATCCTGAGAAGTGTGAGGTGATGCATTTTGGGAGGACTAATAAGGCAAGGGAATATACCATGGGTGGTAGGACCCTAGGAAGTATAGGGGGTCAGACGGACCTTGGTGTACTTGTCCATAGATCACTGAAGGCAGCAGCACAGGTAGATAAGGTGATTAAGAAGGCATATGGCATACTTGCCTTTATTAGCCGAGGCATAGAATATAAGAGCAGGGAGGTTATGATGGAGCTGTATAAAACGCCAGTTAGGCCACAGCTGGAGTACTGTGTTCAGTTCTGGTCGCCACACTATAGGAAGAATGTGATTGCACTGGAGGGGGTGCAGAGGAGAGTCACCAGGATGTTGCCTGGATTGGAGCATTTCAGCCGTGAAGAAAGACTGGATAGGCGAGAGTTGTTTTCCTGGAGCAGAGAAGGATGAGGGGGGACCTGATTGACATATACAAAATTATCAGGGGCATTGATAGGATAGATAGGAAGAACCTTTTTCTCTTAGCAGAGGTGTCAATAACCAGGGGACATAGATTTAGGGTAAGGGGCAGGAGGTTTAGAGGGGATTTGAGGAAAAAATTTTCACCCAGAGGGTGGTTGGAATCTGGAACGCACTGCCTGAAGGGGTGGTAGAGGCAGGAACCCTCACAACATTTTAGAACTATTTAGATGAGCACTTGAAACGCCATAGCATACAAGACTATGGGCCAAGTGCTGAAAAATGGGATTAGAATGGATAGGCTTGATAAGTGGTGCGGACACGGTGGGCCAAAGGTTCTGGTTTCTGTGTTGTATAACTCTATGACTCCATGAGTGAAGTTTCCTGAATGAACGCTAAAGGCAAAACTGCCAAACAGAGGTTTAGGGTGAGGTCAAATGTTACATAGGGTATGGTGTGTACTATTCCTTAACAAATTCCCCGTTAACCAGTGCGCTAATAACCATACAGTAATGGAACCACCCCTTGCAGGAGCTCACTAAGCAAAGGTAGAATAATTTCCCCCTCACAACCCCCTCCCTGCAACTGTGACAGGAGTGGGACTTGGAAGGGCTGTTACCTCCAGGACTACTCTTGCCATCCTTCTGAGAGTCAATGCAAAGTTGCTTTTAGGGTGGTGCAGCCCAGAGCAATGCATGGTTCTCTGCCATCAACTGACCCACCTGTGTTTGGGGGATGGTTGGGAGTGCGACTCGTCGGCTCAGCTTCTGGATCTGCTGACCACCAGTTGGGGGAGGGTAGGGTGGGTGTAGTCATTGTGCCTGATGTTATTTTCCATGCATCAATGTTATTGGCACCAAAGCTTTCCAATGAAAAGGCCCCAGTTGACATGACCTCACCTGCAGAGACAGTGCATCTCCATGTGAGTGAGTTATGAACCTACAGAGAGAGGCTGTGGACTTAGTGGGTTAAATTCCAAGGACAGGTTGCATGATTGTCTTGTATTTCTTTGAGTATAAAAGATTAAGGGGTGATCTGATCAAGGTGTCTAAAATGTCAAAAGGATTTCATAGATATGGAGAAACAGTTTCCTCTGGTGATCTTAAAGTCAGAACCAGGCCATATAGGAGGGAAATTAGGAAGCACTTTTTTCACACAAAGTGCAGTGGAAAGTTGGATTACTCTCCCCCAAGAGGCTGTGAATGCTGACAGGCAACTGGAGCTTCCAAGACTGAGATTGGTAAATTTTTATTGGTTACGGTTATCAAGAGATATGGAACAATTTTTTTTCCCAAAATATACTTTATTCATAAAAATCTGTTAAAAAAATACATTACAAAACAGTTCAAAACAGCACCAAGTCGACAATACAAAGAGTGCAAAGGAGATCAGTTTCCTTCAATACAGGAGTGAGTTGCCTCACAACCCTTCTATTTCATTTTTCATGCCATGTACATTTTGGAGCAAACCCATATTTTCCGGATACAGCCCGAGGGGTTTTCCATGGGTCCAGCCCCTCAGTTCACCTTGGTGGGGGGACCATACAGAGTGGTCTTTCCCCATTGAGCCTTTGCCGCAGCTGCCCCAAGCTTCAGTGTGTCCCTCAGCACGTAGTCCTGGACCTTGGAATGTGCCAGTCTGCAACACTCAGTCGTGGACAACTCTTTGCGCTGGAAGTCCAGCAAGTTTCGGGTAGACCAAAGAGCGTCTTTCACCGAATTGATAGTCCTCCAGCAGCAGTTGATGTTTATCTCGGTGTGCGTCCCTGGGAACAGCCCGTAGAGCACAGATTCTTGTGCTACAGAGCTGCTTGGGATGAACTGTGACAAAAACCACTGCATCTCTTTCCACACCTGCTTTGCAAAGACACATCCCAGAAGGAGGTGGGCAACTGTCTCGTCCCCACTACAACTACCTCGAGGGCATTGTGCGGAGTGGGTGAGACTCCGGGCGTGCAGGAAGGATCTGACCGGGGGAGCTCTTCTCACCACCAGCAAAGCTACATCTTGGTGCTTGTTTGAAAGTTCTGATGATGAGGCATTCTGCCACATGACTTTGGCAGTCTGCTCAGGGAACCATCCAACAGGATCCACCATCTCCTTTTCCCGTAGGGCCTTGAGGACATTCCACGCAGACCACTGCCTGATGGATTGGTGGTCAAAGGTGTTTTTCTGCAGAAACCGAATGCTGTGTCCTCCATAAACTCTCCCACTAAATAAACTCTCCTTCCCGCATTCACAGTCTCTTCCTCAGTCTCTATTCCTATGATCTTATTGAGTGGCAGAGCAGGCTTGAGGGGCCATATGGCCTACTCCTGCTCCTATTGCTTATGTTCATATGGGCTCAATTACAGACAAAACCATCTCTGATCACTTCTGTGTATCCCACACCACTCACACATCCCTTTCCCCTTCCAGCTGCACTAGCCTCTGCATCTGCCACTAGGTACTCATGATGGCATGTTCAAATTCCCAACAGTCTAGTCTTTGGCCTTCCAATTGCCGTCATACTTCTGCAGCTGTTGATTTGTTCAATCACAGTGCGACAGAAAACATGCCGGCCAAATGGAAACATATTAATTTTGTCATATGGAACATTACTTGAACTTTTTACTGGATATTGAACATAACTTGTTTAAAAAGACCACAGAACTGAACAGCTAAAATATGGCTGCACATTTGCATTCCAGGAGACAGTTGCATAGAGAAACAATGGGAGTGCTCACTGATTCAATTAGCGAGATGGGTTTTGTCAACAGTGGTGATCAAAAGACATTGAGAGCCACTGACTTTGTAAGAGACAAACTTCCAGCACCACCCCCCCTCAAAGTAAACATTGACATCCTCTGTGGCTGTGACCAGCATGTATTTCCCATTGTTACATGCTGTTACGGCCAAGTGATAAGGAGTGTGGGTGGTTCCCACTGTTCAACTCCCAACTGACCACAGCAAGTGTTTTTGTTAATAGGGTTTCAGCCCCATTGTGTTTTATTTGTCAAATAAACAGACAGCGTAGGTTTTCTTGTAGGTTTAAAGCAGAAGATTAACTATTTATTGAGCCATATTCATTCTTGAAATGGTCGCAACCCCACCCACACACGCATTCACTCGCACACGCACACACACGTATTCACTCGCACTCTCACACACACATACAGGAAGAGATAGAGAAGAAAAGGGGTAAGTTGTTTGAAGTGAGGTAGGTTTTCGGATTTACAGTAAGCTGTTGAATCGTCTTGGAGGTCAATTTCTCTTTTAAAGTTGCAGGCCTGGATTTTGTAGATTTCTCTGGTAACTGAGACTTCAATCTAGAGACAGGGGGATCACTTTCAGTTCTCTGCTGCACAAGTTGAAATGTAGAATTCACAGCAGGGCATCTTCTTTGGCTTTTGCTGGATTTTATCCCAGCTCTCAGCTGGAGAGGCTTTCATGATGTTTGTCCCAGTTCTCTCTCCTCTCTCCTGAGAGCTGCTTTTTAAGGTCAAAAATCGCTCACACCTTGCCTCTGTTGTGACCAACAATGGCCCAAGATGTGACTACTTCACACATTCTTTGTTTCAGAAGAAACAATTCAATTCAAAAATGTCTCTTGATGGGTCCAGGGTGGGTGTAATTGAAACCTCTTAGCTTGGAGTGTATCCTTTTGTCCTTACCAGGCAGTAAGTCTATTTGAATATACAGGTTTGACCTTCACTGGCCATTTTACAGCATATTGTCCACTTGTTAAAGGAAAAGTCAATTTTTATAACTCTCCAGTTTGGGTTCTGTATTTCAATCACTCCACATCATCTGAGCGTAACACACGCCCTGACCTCTCTGCAGCCTTTGACATGGCCAAGCCCACCATCCTCCTCCATTATCTCTTCCCCATTCTCCGGTGTGCAGTGCCACTGCCCTTGCATGTTTTCACCCTGAGCTGTCTAACTGTACAGAGACCATCTCCAGCAAAAAATTATTTTCCCACACTCTCACCATTACCTCTAGAGTTCCCCAAAGATGTATTGTTGGCCCCCTCCTCTTCCTCATCTACATGCTGTACATTGGGGATATCATCTTAAGACATGGGATCAGCTGCCACATGAATGCTGACAACACCCAGTGTTACACCTCCACCTCCTCTCCAGACCTCTCCACCACCTCTGTGCTTGTCCGACATTCAGTCTTGGAGCTGTAATTTCTTGAGGTTAAACATTGGGAAGACAAAAAACATCGTTTCAGCCCCCACCACAAACTCAATGCCCTATCCACCAATTCCATCCCTCTCCCTGGCCACTGTCTCAGGATGAACTAGGCTGCTCTCAAACTTGGCGACTGTGAGCTGTCAGACTATGACCTGACTGACTGTGGGACCTGTCTGACTGTCAGCTGACTGACTGTCAGCTGTCCAAAAATGGGGCCTGACTGAATATGAACTGCCTGAGAAAACACTGGGGGAGTGTAAGTCAGAACAGTGATGAAACAGCCACACAAGCAGTGCAAGGTGGCACTGTTATCCTTTGGGCAGCTGGCCATTTGCTTGACCACATACCTACTCTGTTCCGAGGTGGACAATGTCAGTGACCACAGGTAATCGAGGCTGAGTCACAGCCAGAAACTCCTCTACTGGATCTTCAGTAAATCACTGCTTCCTGAGAGTGTGGGTGACTCACACAAATCCACAGAGGTCAGTTTGCATTTGTTATTGTGACAGAACCCACAGCATGCAAACCCCTGGCAGATTGTGTCTATGGTTAAAATCATATTGCTAAACAAACCTGGCTTATGAAAGCCACCTTTATGTTGAAAAAAGGACCACAAATAGCACCCGTTATCACTGATTGTGATCAAAGTAAACGTCGTCAGCACATTTTAATGTATGGTAAAGAAATGGAAGGGTCTTCACATGCAGTGAAAACAAGAGGTGATGGGATGAAAGTTACCCGATTCTGATGACTGCAAACCTGGATTAAGAGTAGTATTCAGAGCAATGTGTTTGTGAGGTGGTCTAGACCCACAAGTATCGCCCTGCTCTTCTCTTCGCCCAGACTCCTGGCCGTTGGAGCCAGCTAGTTTTTTCTGCTTTCCTTTTATCTTCCCTACCTCCTACGTCCCCAGCTATTTATATGCTCTCTGTGTCTCCTTTATGTCTTTTATTGCTTTATCTTTCTCATTGTGCCTCCTATTGTCTCTCATTTTTGACAGGACCTGTCTTCCAAAAGTATTTTACAGAGGTCATTCCCTTTCATCTCGAGTGTGTGTGTATGAATGTATTTGTATGAGTGAGTGAATGTGTGTATGTGTGTGCATTTAGGGAGGGAATTCCAGTTTTCACTGCATTGACACAGCCACCAATGTTGGGCCAAAGGAAGTTGGGGATGCTCAAGACGCTAGAGCTGGAGAAACGCCGAGATGTCAAAGGGCTGGAGGAGGTTACAAAGATAGGAAAGTCTGAGGCCATGAAGTGATTTAAACATGAGGATGCAACCAGCTATGGAAGCCTAGATGAATATAAGAACTACTTTCAGCCATTTAATCCCTCGAGCCTTTTCCACCGTTCAAAGAGATCATGGCTGATCCATGACCTAACCCCGCTTTCTGTGACCTAACCCCCCTTTCCCTGACCTAATCCCCTTTCTGTAACTTAACCCCCCTTTCCCTGACCTAACCCCCCTTTCTGTGACCTAACCCCCCTTTCCCTGACCTAACTCCCCTTTCTCTGACCTAACCCCCTTTCCGTGACCTAACTCCCCTTTCTCTGACCTAACCCCCTTTCTGTGACCTAACCCACTTTTCCATGACCTAACTCCCCTTTCTCTGACCTAACCCCCTTTCTGTGACCTAACCCACTATTCCCTGACCTAACTCCCCTTTCCATGACCTAACTCCCCTTTCTCTGACCTAACCCCGCTTTCTGTGACCTAACCCCCCTTTCCCTGACCTAATCCCCTTTCTGTAACTTAACCCCCCTTTCCCTGACCTAACCCCCCTTTCTGTGACCTAACCCCCCTTTCCCTGACCTAACTCCCCTTTCTCTGACCTAACCCCCTTTCCGTGACCTAACTCCCCTTTCTCTGACCTAACCCCCTTTCTGTGACCTAACCCACTTTTCCATGACCTAACTCCCCTTTCTCTGACCTAACCCCCTTTCTGTGACCTAACCCACTATTCCCTGACCTAACTCCCCTTTCCATGACCTAACTCCCCTTTCTCTGACCTAACCCCCTTTCTGTGACCTAACCCCCTTTCTGTGACCTAACCCACCTTTCCCTGACCTAACCCTCCTTTCCGTGACCTAACCCACCTTTCCCTGACCTAACCCTCCTTTCCGTGACCTAACTCCCCTTTCCATGACCTAACTCCCCTTTCTCTGACCTAACCCCCTTTCTGTGACCTAACCCACCTTTCCCTGACCTAACCCTCCTTTCCGTGACCTAACCCACCTTTCCCTGACCTAACCCTCCTTTCCGTGACCTAACCCCCTTTCCGTGACCTAACCCCCCTTTCCATGACCTAACTCCCCTTTCTCTGACCTAACCCCCCTTTCCATGACCTAACTCCCCTTTCTCTGACCTAACCCCCTTTCTGTGACCTAACCCCCCTTTCCCTGACCTAACCCTCCTTTCCGTGACCTAACCCCCTTTCCGTGACCTAACTCCCCTTTCCATGACCTAACTCCCCTTTCTCTGACCTAACCCCCCTTTCCATGACCTAACTCCCCTCTCTCTGACCTAACCCCCCTTTCCATGACCTAACTCCCGTTTCTCTGACCTAACTCCCCTTTCTCTGACCTAACCCCCCTTTCCCTGACCTAACTCCCCTTTCCCTGACCTAACTCCCCTTTCCCTGACCTAACTCCCCTTTCCGTGACCTAACTTCCCTTTCCATGACCTAACTCCCCTTTCTCTGACCTAACCCCCTTTCTGTGACCTAACCCACCTTTCCCTGACCTAACCCTCCTTTCCGTGACCTAACCCACCTTTCCCTGACCTAACCCTCCTTTCCGTGACCTAACCCCCTTTCCGTGACCTCACCCCCTTTCCCTGACCTAACTCCCCTTTCCCTGACCTAACTCCCCTTTCCGTGACCTCACCCCCTTTCCGTGACCTCACCCCCTTTCCGTGACCTCACCCCCTTTCCCTGACCTAACTCCCCTTTCCCTGACCTAACTCCCCTTTCCGTGACCTCACCCCCTTTCCGTGACCTAACACCCCTTTCCCTGACCTAACCCCTTTCCCTGACCTAACCCCCCCTTTCTGTGACCTAACTCCCCTTTCCGTGACCTATCTGACCTTTCCCCCGTATCCTTTAATACCTTTGGCTAACAAAAGTTCTTTCAATCTCAGATTTAAAATTAACAATTGATCGAACAACAATTGCTGTTTGCTGAAGAGAGTTCCAAACTTTTACTACCCTTTGTGTGTGAACTTTCCTAATTTCACTCCCGAAAGGTCAGGTTCGAAGACAATGTCCCCTCCTACTGACAGAAATAGTTTCTCTCTATCTTCCCTTTCTGTTCCCCTTAATATCTTGACAACTTTGATCAAATCACCCCTTAACCTTCTAAATTCCAGGGCATACGGCTCTAGTTTGTGTAATCTCTCCTCGTAATATAATCTTTTTATCATTCTGGTAAATCTACACTGCACTCCCTCCAAGGTCAAATATCCTTCCTAAGATGTGGTGCCCAGAACTGCTCACAGTACTCCAGGTGTGATCTAACCAGGGCTGAAGCATGACCTCTCCCCAGCCCTAACCCATTAGCTGTGAGACAGTTTGTAGCAATTCTATCCCCATCCTGGCATTATCCGGGGGTCAAACCTGCCACTTTCCTGGTTTAAATAGCTCAAAATCCCTGAGTCATCGAGAGAGCTTGGTGAAAGGAAGACTTGCATTTATATAGTGCCTTTCGCAACTTCATGATGTTCCAAAGGGCTTGACAGCCAATGTAGTACTTTAGAAGTGTAGTCGCTGTTGTAAGAAAGAGCTTTGCGCACAGCAAGCTCCCAGAAATAGCAATGTGATCATGATAAGATAATGAGGTTGAAATTCACCTTGGATGGGTCAGGAAAGATGATGCAATGAGCCAGTCTGTACAGCTTCCTGAGGGAAAAGGAAAGGAATAGAAAGAATGAAGAAAGAGAGAAAGAATGAGTCACAGGCAATCCAGTAAAACCATTTGAGATAATGAGCTGTCCCATTGGGTAAGACAAGTTGGTCTAATTTATCCTAATTAATGTTAACAAATAATAATATGCTTACAATGAGACTATAGTGACCCAGAACACCATCACTGGACCCACTACTTCACGTGGTTGGACTCAGGTCAGAAATCAATACAACCGACATCCTATTCAACCAGCACTTCACATCTCTGAGTTGTTAGGTTGGGAAGCCATTTTCCACACAGTAAGATATCACAATCAGCAGTGGCCTAAATCTGTTTTAGTGATGCTGACTGAGGGTTAGATGTTGACCAGGACACTGGGACAACCCCCATTTGAACAGTACCATGGATCTTTTATATCAACAGTCGTATTTAATATCTCATCTGTAAAATGGCACCTCTGACAGTGCAGCACTCCTCAGTACTGCACTGGAAGGTCAGCCCGGATTAGGTGCTCAAGTCTCTGGAGTGATTGTAACCCATCCTGTGACCTTCTGACTCAATCATAGGATTACTTTCAAAATATTTTCACGTAATTATTATACTGGTGGAACAGAGCTAATGGGAAAGGACCAGGCTTCAGAGAAGAGAAGTTCTTTAAGAGTCAGACCTGCTTTATACATAAGGCATAATACAAAAAAGCTTGGCTGAACAGGTGCTAAGGACACAGAATGGATCTCACAGTGTTACAGTCCTAACTCTGACCCCTGTATCATGGCACTGGTCCTCTTATGGAGCTGCACCAGATGGAGCATAGGTCACTGAATGGATCTCACAGTATTATATTCCTATCTCTGACCCCTGTATTGAGGTTCTGGCCCTGTTGTGGAGCTGCACCAGATGGAGCATAGGTCACTGAATGGATCTCATAGTCCTATCTCTGACCCCTGTATTAAGCTCCATGTTGGGTGCTCAACCTTTCAAAATCCCTTTTACACTGCATACCTATGTCAGGAATTCCCCGCAGAGCTTGCGGGGAACATAAAAACTGACTGTAAAAGCTTCTATAAATATGTGAAGACAGAAAGATTAGTGAAGACAAATGTAGGTCCCTTACAGTCAGAAATGGGGAAATTATAATGGGGAACAAAGAAATGGCAGAACAATTAAACACATACTTTGGTTCTGTCTTCACAAACGAGGACACAAATAACCTCCCAGAAATGTTAGAGAACCAAAGGTCTAACGAGAAGGAGGAACTGAAGGAAATCAGTATCAGTAAAAAAATAGTGCTAGGGAAATTAATGGGGTTAAAGGCTGACAAATCCCCAGGGCCTGATAATCTACATCCCAGAGTACTAAAGGAAGTGGCCCTGGAAATAGTGGATGCATTGGTGGTCATCTTCCAAAATTCTATAGATTCAGGAGCAGTTCCTACAGATTGGAGGGTGGTGACTGTAACCTCACTATTTTAAAAAGGAGGGAGAGAAAAAACAGGGAGTTACAGACCAGTTAGCCTTAAATCAGTAGTGGGGAAAATGCTAGAGTCTACTATAAAGAATGTGATAGCAGAACACCTGGAAAGCATAAACGGGATTGGACAAAGTCAGCATAGGTTTACAAAAGGGAAATCATGCTTAACAAATCTACTGGAGTTTTTTGAGGATGTAACTAGTAGAATAGATAAGGGAGAACCAGTGGATGTGGTGTATTTGGATTTTCAGAAGGCTTTTGATAAGGTCCCACATAAGAGGTTAGTGTGCAAAATTAAAGCACATGGGATGGGCGTAAGATACTGACATAGATTGAGAATTGGTTGACAGGAAACAGAGAGTAGGAATAAACGGGTCTTTTTCCAGGTAGCAGGCAGTGACTAGTTGGTTACTGCAGGGATCAGTGCTTGGGCCCCAGCTATTCACAATATATATCAATGACCTGGGTGAGGGAACTAAATGTAACATTTCCAAGTTTGCAGACAACACAAATCTGGGGAGGAAAGTGAGCTGTGAGGAGGATGCAGAGAGGCCCCAAAATGATTTGGACAAGTTGAGTGAGTGGGTAATTGCATGGCAGATGCAGTATAAAGTGGATAAATGTGAGGTTATCCACTTTGGTTGTAAAAACAGAAAGACAGATTATTATCTCAATGGTGATAGATTGGGAAAGGGGGAAGTGCAATGAGACCTGGGTGTCCTTGTACACCAGTCGCTAAAAGCAAGCATTCAGGTGCAGCAAGCAGTTAGGAAGGCGAATGGTATGTTGGCCTTCATTGCAAAAGGATTTGAGTACAGGAGCAAGGATGTCTTACTGCAGTTATACAGGGCCTTGGTGAGACCATATATGGAGCATTGTGTGCAGTTTTGGTCTCCTTATCAGAAGAAGGATGTTCTTGCCATGGAGGGAGTGCAAAGAAGATTTACTAGGCTGATTCCTGGGATGGCAGTATTGACGTATGAGGAGAGATTGGGTCAACGAGGCCTATATTCACCAGAGTTTGGAAGAATGAGAGGGGATCTCATAGAAACCTATAAAATTCTAACAGGACTAGACAGACTAGATGCAGGGAGGATGTTCCCGATGGCTGGAGGGTCCAGAGCCATGGGTCACAGTCTCAGGATACAGAGTATGTCATTTAGAACCAAGATGAGGAGAAATTTCTTCACTCAGAGGGTGGTGAAACTGTGGAATTCTCTAAAGCAGAAGGCAGTGGAGGCCAAGTCATTAAATATTTTCAAGAAGGAGATAGATATATTTCTTAATGCCAAAGGGATCAAAGGATATGGGGAGAAAGCAGGAACATGGTACTGAATTAGACAACCAGCCATGATCTTTTTTGAATGGTGGAGCAGGTCCGAAGGGCCGAATCGCCTACTTTTTTTTATTCATTCATGGGATGTGGGCGTCGCTGGCCAGGCCAGCATTTATTGCCCATCCCTAATTGCCCTTAAGTAGGTGGTGGTGAGCTGCCTTCTTGAACCGCTGCAGTCCATGTGGGGTAGGTACACCCACAGTGCTGTTAGGAAGGGAGTTCCAGGATTTTGTCCCAGCGACAGTGAAGGAACAGCGATATAGTTCCAAGTCAGGATGGTGTGTGATTTGGACGGGACCTTGCAGGTGGTGGTATTCCCATGCATTTGCTGCCCTTGTCCTTCTAGTTAGTAGAGGTCGTGGGTTTGGAAGGTGCTGTCTAAGGAGCCTTGGTGCGTTGCTGTAGTGCATCTTGTAGATGGTACACACTGCTACCACTGTGCGTCGGTGATGGAGGGAGTGAATGTTTGTAGGTGGGGTGCCAATCAAGTGGGCTGCTTTGTTCTGGATGGTGTCGAGCTTCTTGAGTGTTGTTGGAGCTGCACCCATCCAGGCAAGTGGAGAGTATTCCATCACACTGCTGACTTGTGCCTTGTAGATGGTGGACAGGCTTTAGGGAGTTAGGAGGTGAGTTACTCGCCTCAGGATTCCTAGCCTCTGACCTGCTCTTGCAGCCAAGGTATTTATATGGCTACTTCAGTTCAGTTTCTGGTCAATGGTAGCCCCTAGGATGTTGATAGTGGGGGATTCAGCGATAGTAATGCCATTGAATGTCAAGTAGAGATGTTTAGATTCTCTCTTGTTGGAGATGGTCATTGCCTGGCACTTGTGTGGCACGAATGTTACTTGCCACTTATCAGCCCAAGCCTGGATATTGTACAAGTCTTGCTGCATTTCTGCATGGACTGCTTCAGTATCTGAGGAATCATGAATGGTGCAGAACATTGTGCAATCATCAGTGAAGATCTGACTTTATGATTGAAAGAAGGTCATTGATGAAGCAGCTGAAGATGGTTGGGCCTAGGACACTACCCTGAGGAACTCCTGCAGTGATGTCCTGGAGCTAAGATGATTGACTTCCAACAACTACAACCATCTTCCTTTGCGCTAGGTATGACTCCAACCAGCGGAGAGTTTTTCCCCTGATTTCCATTGACCTCAGTTTTGCTAGGGCTCCTTGAGGCCACACTCGGTCAAATGCAGCCTTGATGTCAAGGGCAATCACTCTCACCTCACCTCTTGAGTTCAGCTCTTTTGTCCATGTTTAAACCAATGCTGTGATGAGGTCAGGAGCTGAGTGGCCCTGACGGAACCCAAACTGAGCATCACTGAGCAGGTTATTGCTAAGCAAGTGCCGCTTGATGGCACTGTTGATGACATCATCCATCACTTTACTGATGATTGAGAGTAGGCCGATGGGGCGGTAATTGGCCAGGTTGGACTTGTCCTGCTTTTTGTGTACAGGATATACCTGGGCAATTTTCCACATTGCAGGGCAGATGCCAGTGTTGTAGCTGTACTGGAACAGCTTGTCTAGGGGCGCGGCAAGTTCTGGAGCACAGGTCTTCAGTACTATTGCCGGAATATTGTCAGGGCCCATAGCCTTTGCAGTATCCAGTGCCTTCAGTCATTTCTTGATATCACGCGGAGTGAATCGAATTGGCTGAAATCTGGCATCTGTGATGCTGAGGACTTCAGGAGGAGGCCGAGATGGATCATCAACTTGGCACTTCCGGCTGAAGATTGTTGCAAATGCCTCAACCTTATCTTTCGCACTGATGTGCTGGGCTCCCCCATCATTGAGGATGGGGATATTTGTGGAGCCACCTCCTCCAGTTAGTTGTTTAATCGTCCGCCACCATTCACGGCTGGATGTGGCAGGACTGCAGAGCTTAGATCCGATCCGTTGGTGAAGGGATCGCTTAGCTCTGTCTATCGCATGCTGCTTACGCAGTTTGGCACACAGAAAGTCCTGTGTTGTAGCTTCACCAGGTTGACACCTTATTTTGAGGTATGCCTGGTGCTGCTCCTGGCATGCCCTCCTGCACTCTTCATTGAACCAGGGTTGGTCTCCTGGCTTGATAGTAATGATAGAGTGGGGGATATGCCGGGCCATGACGTTACAGATTGTGGTTGAGTACAATTCTGCTGCTGCTGATGGCCCACAACGCCTCATGGATGCCCAGTTTTGCATTGCTAGATCTGTTCGAAATCTATCCCATTTAGCACGGTGATAGTGCCACACAACACGATGGACGGTATCCTCAGTGTGAAGGCGGGACTTCGTCTCCACAACGACTGTGCAGTGGTCACTCCTACCAATACTGTCATGGACAGAAGCATCTGCAGCAGGCAGATTGGTGAGGACGAGGTCAAGTATGTTTTCCCCTCTTGTTGGTTCCCCCTCCACCTGCCGCAGACCCAGTCTAGCAGATATGTCCTTTAGGACTCGGCCAGCTCGGTCAGTAGTGGTGCTACCGAGCCACCCTTGGTGATGGACATTGAAGTCCCCCACCCAGAGTACATTCTGTGCCCTGGCCACCCTCAGTCCTCCTGCTCCTATTTTTCTATGTTTTTCTAGGATATGGTCTCCCAGGTGGGGTGCGGGGGTGGCTAGATGTGGGGGGGGGGGGGTGGCGGTGTTCCGGTCCAATCAGGCTCAGTGAAATAAGCTCCAGCACAGCAGAATTATTTGCAAAAAAGGAGCACAACATTTTATGGTGAAATGTGAGGACGCTCGCTGCCTGGTGCTTTGGACATTGCCTGCTCTCCTCCACTGAACCTGGCCTGATCGCTTAGTGCCAAATCTTCCAGGAGGGGGCAGCGGCCAGCGATCAGGAGCAGGGCATTCTCCACCTCTGTCAGTACAGACCATGCAATTGGAGCTCGTATTCGAACAAGTGCATATACTGTAGCATTACCCACACTTTCAGGTCCAGGATTACCAACCCAGTCAAACAGCCACTTTCCCAATCTCCAATTTTTTTTATAACTGATGAACAAAGATGTTCAACAAAATGGTAATGCATACAAGTTAATTTAATGACCCTCTGATTTTTCACCCTCCCAGCAGTATCCAGGAGATTTCACGTTAATACCTAGAGGCTTAGAAACCCCATTTTGGTATAAAGCATGTTTGTGATGTTTAGCTGCCAACCTGACCTCCCTACAGGCCATTGCTCTAACCAGGCAAACTCATGCAATTACTGAAATGGCTGAGGTGTAACTTGCTTGTAAACCTCAGGCTGCAGCTCATTAATGGTCTCCGTTTTCTTTTTCTGGAAGACCAGTTGCTCTTCTGTGACATTCCTCAGAGGTAGCCAAGGTGAGGTGGAGTCTTCAGGTCAAACGGGGCTAAATAGATCAGGGCTGAGGGATAGCTGTCAAGACGGAGGGGGATGGAGGATGGGGAGAGGGCCTTCTGAGTGATTAACAGGTGAAAGAGGGACATCAGTAACTGATGAAACCCCAGCAGCTGGCAGTTTGGCTGTGGCTTGAGACCTATTCACCTTTGCCCTGACCCAGCACATTCCCTGTCCTTGGCAGCTTAATCATTAACAGCACTCTGTCTCCTGTTTGTCAGCCGTGGCTCAATCACTCATGGGTTAAAGTCACACTCCAGAGATTTGAGTGCAAAATCTAGGCTGACACTTCAATGTAGCACTGAGGGAGTGCTGCAATGTTGGAGGTGCCGTCTTTTGGATGAGATGCTAAACTGAGGCCCTGTCTGCTCTCTCAGGTGGGTGTAAAACATCCCATGAAACTATTTCGAAGAACAGCAGTGCAGTTCTACCTAGTGTCCGGACCAACATTTATCCCTCAACCAACATCACTAAAATATAAATAGGCATGTAAAAGAGAAAAAAACTTGCACTTTTCATGACCTCAGGATGTGTTTTACAGCCAAGCAAATAAATTTGAAGTGCAGTCGCTATTGTAAAGTAATGCAGCAGACAATTTGTGCACAGCAAGATCCCACAAACAGCAATGTGATAATGGTCAGTTAATCTGTTTTTATGATGTTGATTGAGGGATAAATATTGGCCAGGACACCGGGGAGAACTCAGCTGCTCTTCTTCGAAAAAGTGCCGATAGATCTTTTTCATCAACCTTAGAAAATCATAAGGGGGAATTTTATGCTGGCAGCAGGAGTCTCGACATCGAGGGAAACTGACTCTGAGAACCTCGCGTCGCCTCTTTTCTGGAAGGCCCTCCAAATGTATTGCCAATCAGGCACTTAAGTGGAAAGTGGTGGGCCTTCCATGGGATTTAGGACCCCATTGCTGGAAGTCCCGCCCTTGGAGAGCTGCCAGCCAATCAGAGGCTGGCAGCTGAAGCACCACCGCGGAGGCGGTGTCTGCTGCTTGAGATGGCCGTCCCGGAGGTCGAGGATTATTGCTGGGCCCAGGCCTCAGGTAGGTCAGGGTGGGAGGGGTCTGGATGGGTGGGGGTCGCAGGGGAGGGGTGTGTAGGGGGGTCGGCAGCAAGGGTGGGGGATTGGCCCAAAGTGGGCCCACTGAGCTTCCCGATGCCGGGCCCCTCGAAGCAGCCAACACAGTTTTTCATAGTGCGCCAACACCCACTACATGGGTGATTGCCGCTGCGGTGGGAAGAGGCCTTTAATTGGGGATTAATTACCCAGTTAAGGGCCTCATTTGGCGGCGGAGTGGGAAGGCCATTCACAGGCTTCACCGTTCCCCCGCCATCATCCCAAGCGATTTTATGCTCTCCTCAACTCCAGACCCGCCACGGGGACAGCATAAAATTCCCCCCATTGAATCATAGAATGATTATAGCACAGAAGGAGACCATTCAGCCCATCGTGTCTGTGCTGGCTCTCTGCAAGAACAACTCCCCTGAGTCCCACTCCCCTGCCTTTTCCCCGTAGCCCTGCAAATATTTTCTCTTCAGGTAATTTTCCAATCTCCATTTGAAATCCATGATTGAATCTGCCTCCACCATAGTCTCAGGCAGCGTATTCCAGATCCTAACCACTCGCTGCTTAAAAAGTTTGTCTTCATGTCACCTTTGGTTGTTAGATAGGGCCTTGCTTTAGCGCCTCATTCAGTATATGCTAAGGTGTGAGTCTGCTCCCTGGCTGGTTCACACACAAACTTCAGATTGTTAGCAACACTCCTGCCGGGTTAACATGACCTTACTCATTTCTGGACCACCTTTCACTGGAGGCACTTTAGGTGGAACTGGAACCATCAGCAACAATGATAACTTGCATTTATATAACACCTGTAATGTACTAAAGCATCCCAAGGCACTTTACACGAGTGTTATCAAACGAATTTGACATAAGGAGATATTGGCTGGAATTTTACGTCCCCGGGGAAGTGGGCTGGAGGTGGATGGGAGGGACGTAAAATTGAGTGAGGCGGGGGGAGGGTGGTGCTGTTCCCGCCGCCTTCTTGCCTCCGCTGCAATTTTACGAGCAGCGGGGGAGATGACAAAAGTCCAGCACACACCAGGCCAATTACGGACCTTAACTGGCCAATTAATTGCCACTTAAAGGCCTCCTCCTGCCGCCACAGGTATATTAATAGCGGCGGACGGGCACTTCAGCACCTCAGGAGGCTGCCGAGTAAGTCCTGCCAGCCTCCTTACAGGCTGTGGGGTGGAGGGGGATGCTCTTCTGATCGGGCCCCCTGTGCCCCATGTAAGGCCCCCCCAATGCCACCAGCCATCCCCACTGGAGCACATTCCCCACCCCTCATTCAACAACCCCTCCAGCCTCACCGGGGCCCAGCTGATTGTCACCAGCAAGGCCCCACATACTTAACTCAATTCCGGGCCAACTCCATTGCTGCTGCTGTCGCTGGGTGCAGTTGGCCACCGCTGCCAATAGCACTGCTGGGACTGAGGAGCTGCCGGTCCACTGATTGGCCGGCAGCTCTTGGAGGTGGGGCTTCCTGCCTCAGAGGGGCAGAAGTCTTGCCCGAGACCAATTAAGGGATTGGCCCACGTAAAATCACGGCGTGGACCCGACTTTTTGGCTGGTGGGCAGGACTTCTGCCCAATGTAAAATTCCAACCATTGTGTCAGATGGCCAAAAGCTCGATCAAAGAGGTAGATTTTAAGGAGTGTCTTAAACGAGGAAAGTGAGGCGGAGAGGTGCAGGGAGGGGATTCCGGAACTTGGCGCCTAGGCAACTGAAAGTGTGGTCTCCAATGATGGAGTGATTAAAATCAGAGATGCACAGGATGCTAGAATTAGATGAGCACAGATATTTTGGAAGGGTTGTGGGGCTTGAGTAGGTTACAGAGATGGGATGGAGCGAGGCCATGGAGGCATTTGAAAGCAAGAATTTTAATTTTGAGTTGTTGCTGAGCCCTGAGTCAATTTAGATCAACGAGCACAGGGGTAATGGGCGAGTGGAACTGGGTGCAAGTTCGGACATGGGCAGCAGAGCTTAGGAGGAGCTCAAGTTTATGTCAAGAATTGAAAAGCCTTTTTGAGCAACACCGCCATCCATTGGTCAGTAATGGGAGTGCAAAACCACATAGAAATGAAAGTCAGTCTCATTGGGCTGAATTTTCACCACAGACACTGGAAACAGGAGTCAGGTTTGTTTTTGGTATAGAAACCAAATGGGAAATTCCGATGGGAAACTGATTAAAGTTCAGATTTTCACGGGCTGAGCCCTCAATTGGTATGGAGACGGATTTCCTCTCAATTTAGAGTCGGTGGGGACGGCAACAGAGTTGAGTCAGATGAAGTGTGGGACTGATTTAGACTCCCCATGGCAGCCATCACTGAGGCTGCTGGTTGGCATGAGGGAGAGATCTGCTGATGGTACCAAAACCTTCCACTGCACCAGAGGGAAGCGAGATATCACAGGGGAGCTGGAGGTCTGGCACCCGGGGCAGGGCAGACCCTCACTTCATCAATGCTGATCTGGATCTAATATTGGAGGCCATGAGGGTGAGGAGGAGGCCCTCTTCCCAGACAGTGCCAAGAGGCGGCCACCTTGTCTTGCAGCAGGGGCGCCTGTCTGGCCAGCATCATCTCTCTCTGCCTCCTCTTCCCCCTGCTCCCTCACTTCCTGCTCCTGCTCCTCCCCCAGTGAGCTGTCTCCTTCCAGGGACTCATTGTTCTCAAGGTCCACACCTCTCTGGAGGGCCATGTTACGGAGAGCGCAGCAGACCACCACAATGACGGAGACCCTTGCAGGAGGGTCTTGGAGGGCATCACCTGACTGGGCCCAGCACCGGAATCTCATCTTCAGAAGCCATACTAAACAGGTGGCATTGTTTGTTTCGCCTCTGTGCCCCTGTCTGGGGCTCCCGTAGAAGGGTGAGTAGTCATCTCTTCAAAGGATATCCATTGTTTCCAAGGAGGTTGCAGTGAAGATCTGAGGCAGCCTGCACTGCCAGATGATGAAGGAGTCATGGTAGCTGCCAGAAAAGTGAGCGCACACATGGAGGAAGCTCTTGTGGTCACAGACCAGTTGGACGATGAGGAAGTGGAAGTCCTTTCTGTTGATGGATCTGAGTAGTTGGTTGCTGGGTGCCATGATGGCCACATGGGTGCAATTGATAATGCCCTGCACCTGGGGAATCCAGCAATGGAGGAAAAACCCACTGACCTCTGACCCCATGAGGCCGTGTCCATCACCAAATGAATGTGCTATCCAGCTCTGTCAAAGAGGGTGTCATTGACCTGCGAGATGCAGTGGTGTGCAGCTGTTTGCGAGATGGCATTAAGGTTCGCAGCTGATCCTCAGAAGAAGCCAAAAGTGGAAGAAATTCAAGGCCACAGTGACTTTGATGGCCATTGGCGGGGCATGGCAACCTGTGCGGCAAGATGTGAGGTCTTCGGCGAAGAGGGCACAGATGCCTGTGACCATCTGCCTGGAGAGTCGCAGTCTCCTATGGCACTGGGTCTCAGTCATCTCCAGGTAGCTCTGTCTTCAGCACTAGATCCTCTGTTAAGGGTATGGCCTCAGTTGTCTTCCTGCCCCTCTTTCCTCTCCCATGCCCTCCTGTTGCTCGGGGTTGCCCCTTCATGTGGAGGGTGTTGTCCCTCAGTGCCACTGGGCCCAAATCAGAGAGTCGTGCCCCCAATGCCAGCTGCAGCCTTTCTTTTAGACTGGTGGCAGTTCTATTGTCATTGGGAGCCTTACTCCTGCCCTTCTACCCTCGCAGTGCCAGGGTGGGGGGGTGCTGGTGATGACCCCGTTCAATGCCTGAGTGCTGAGTGTCCATTCTCCCTGCCACCTGTACAGTACCAAGGGGCAAGTGCCCAGTCTCCCTTTGCCCTGCTGACCTTCTTATAAGGCTGGGTGATGCCCTGGGACAGTCTTGACTAGCTCCCCACTGTGTACCCACCTCCCCTCAGTTGATCAGATACTGACGGCTCCTGAAACCCATTTGCTTTTTAAAAATATTCCACCCTCCTCCTTCACAAAGCTCTTAATGAGCTATTTAAATGATTTAATTGGCCTCAATTTGGAGGACAGTGGAATTCCTGTGCACCCCACCCCCCAATCTGGAGATTATTGCCAGCGCCAGGGTGCTTTGAAATTGACATGCCGCCTGGCATCAGTATTTTTGGGCAACCACTGCCCCCCGCAACCCCCCCGCCCCTCCCCCCTCCTCAGCCTCTGCTCCTACCTTGGGGGGAGCCTGAAAACTCAGCCCAATGACCCAGTGATTGGCTAAATTGTAGTGAAAGAGGTTTACGCCCATTCTGTGGTGAGTTAGCTGGTCTCAGGGATAGGGTGGGTTCCGGAGGGAGGTGCCAATAGAGATGCTGCAATTGGCCTCAGTGACTTGGTACAGGCAGGGAAAATTGACAATGGCCTCCTGTACTCCATTAGGAGTGGGACAGCCTGCACCCATCTAAGGAGTCAGTGCCTTCAGGAGAGGTGGGGAAGGGGTAGAATCTGACTCGGAAAAATATCAGGGCAAGAGTATTTCCTTCTTGTTTCCTGTTGTGAGTGAGTGTGTGAAATTGAGTGTGTGAGTGTATGTACTCCAGGGAGAATGTTGTCACTGAGACTGCCCTCAATGCAGCCCAGCCTCTATCAGTCATGGATGAGCTGGACGTACAGCCAACAAAATCGGAACTCAGTAATGCCATTGATTCTCTAGCCAGCGGAAAAGCCCCTGGGAAGGACAGCATTACCCCTGAAATAATCAAGAGTGCCAAGCCTGCTATACTCTCAGCACTACATGAACTGCTTTGCCTGTGCTGGGACGAGGGAGCAGTACCTCAGGACATGCGCGATGCCAATATCATCACCCTCTATAAAAACAAAGGTGACCGCGGTGACTGCAACAACTAACGTGGAATCTCCCTGCTCAGCATAGTGGGGAAAGTCTTTGCTCGAGTCGCTTTAAACAGGCTCCAGAAGCTGGCCGAGCGTGTCTACCCTGAGGCACAGTGTGGCTTTCGTGCAGAGAGATCGACCGTTGACATGCTGTTCTCCCTTCGTCAGATACAGGAGAAATGCCGCGAAAAACAGATGCCCCTCTACGTTGCTTTCATTGATCTCACCAAAGCCTTTGACCTCGTCAGCAGGCGTGGTCTCTTCAAACTACTAGAAAAGATCGGAGGTCCACCAAAGCTACTAAGTATCATCATCTCATTCCATGACAATATGAAAGGCACAATTCAGCATAGCGGCACCTCATCAGACCCCTTTCCTATCCTGAGTGGCGTGAAACAGGGCTGTGTTCTCGCACCCACACAGTTTGGGATTTTCTTCTCCCTGCTGCTCTCACATGCGTTCGAGTCTTCAGAAGAAGGAATTTTTCTCCATACAAGATCAGGGGGCAGGTTGTTCAATCTTGCCCATCTAAGAGCGAAGACCAAAGTACGGAAAGTCCTCATCAGGGAACTTCTGTTTGCTGACGATGCTGCATTAACATCTCACACTGAAGAGTGTCTGCAGAGTCTCATCGATAGGTTTGCGGCTGCCTGCAACGAATTTGGCCTAACCATCAGCCTCAAGAAAACGAACATCATGGGACAGGACGTCAGAAATGCTCCATCCATCAATATCGGCGACCACGCTCTGGAAGTGGTTCAAGAGTTCACCTACCTAGGCTCAACTATCACCAGTAACCTGTCTCTCGATGCAGAAATCAACAAGCGCATGGGAAAGGCTTCCACTGCTATGTCCAGACTGGCCAAGAGAGTGTGGGAAAATGGCGCACTGACATGGAACACAAAAGGCTGAGTGCATCAAGCCTTTGTCCTCAGTACCTTGCTCTATGGCAGCGAGGCCTGGACAACGTATGTCAGCCAAGAGCGATGTCTCAATTCATTCCATCTTCGCTGCCTCCGGAGAATCCTTGGCATCAGGTGGTAGGACCGTATCTCCAACACAGAAGTCCTCGAGGCGGCCAACATCCCCAGCTTATACACACTACTGAGTCAGCAGCGCTTGAGATGGCTTGGCCATGTGAGCCGCATGGAAGTTGGCAGGATCCCCAAGGACACATTGTACAGCGAGCTCGCCACTGGTATCAGACCCACCGGCCGTCCATGTCTCCGCTTTTAAGACGTCTGCAAACGCGACATGAAGTCCTGTGACATTGATCACAAGTCGTGGGAGTCAGTTGCCAGCGATCGCCAGAGCTGGCGGGCAGCCATAAAGGCGGGGCTAAAGTGTGGCGAGTTGAAGAGACTTAGCAGTTGGCAGGAAAAAAGACAGAAGCGCAAGGGGAGTGCCAACTGTGTAACAGCACTGACAACCAATTTTATCTGCAGCGCCTGTGGAAGAGTCTGTCACTCTAGAATTGGCCTTTATAGTCACTCCAGGCGCTGTTTCACAAACCACTGACCACCTCCAGGCGCGTATCCATTGTCTCTCGAGACAAGGAGGCCAAAGAAGAAGAAGTGTATGTGTTAGTGAGTGAGTGAGTGTATTTGTGCATATGTGTGTGTGTGTGCATTCATGGGTGAGTGTGAGAATGTGAACGAGAGTGAGTGTGTACGAACCCCACCTCAGGCTGCCGCAGCGAGTAGAGACTGGAACGGTGGCTCTGAGACCTGGTTTGACATCCATTGGGAAACTCATGTCGGGCGGGTGTGGGTGGCCTTCGCTGATCATAAGGGATGTTGGAGGTCATAAAACCCATGCAAATAGCATTAACCTCCCTCCCGGCTGGAATAAAGATAGTTACAGCCATGGAAGGAGTGTTCACGTCATAGCCTGTCACACTGTTAATCCTTTAACTACTTTACACTGTTCTCTAAGGGAAGATGTGACGACATGAAAGCAACAATCACCAATGAAAAAACAACTGTGTATTTCTACAGCAGCTTTCACAACCTCAGCACTTTACAGTCAATGAAACTCCTTTGGAGTGAAGTTGCTGTTGTAATGGAGGATGGGAAGAAAGCTTCCATAGCTTTTACTGGAATATGTCACTTCCCAAACCCACAACCTCCACCACCTAGAAGGACAAGGGCAGCAGGTACATGGGAATAACGTCAACTCCAAGTTCCCCTCCAGGTCCCACACCATCCTGATTTGGAACTATATCAATATTTCTTCATCTTTGCTGGGTCAAAATCCTGGAACAGCCTCCTGAACAGCATTCACCACACAGACCTCAGCAGTTCAAGAAGAAGGCCCAGCACCACCTTCTCAAAGCTTTGCCAGCAACGCCCATATACCGCAGACAAATAACGAAGGTTTTTGTCCCCTCTCTTTTCTGTTGTTTAGAGGGTGATCAGTTGGTTGCACTCTTCCCTCTGAGTCAGTATGTCTTAGGTTCAAGGCCCCTTCCGGAGACCTGAGTGCAAAATCTAGGCTGATACTCCTGGTGCAGCTCTGAGGGAGTGCTGCACTGTTGGAGGTGCTGTACTTCAGATGATACATTAAACCATATCCTCTCAGATGGATGTAAAAGATTCCACAGCACTATTTCTTGTGTCCTGGCTAATATTTATCCTTCAACCAACATCGCTAAAATAAGATGATCTGGTTATGATCACATTGCTGTTGTGGACTCCCGCTGTCTGTAAATTGGCTGCTGCACTTGCTACATTACAGCAGTGATTACACTTCTAAAGTACTTCATCAACTGCAAAGCATTTGGGATATCTTGAGGACATGAAAGATGCAATAGAAGTAGAAGTTTTCCCTTTTTTCTTTGAAGTGAGGCCATAATGTCTAATGGTCAGTTCTGGTGATTGTTTGTATGTTCACATATCAGAGGCTTTCCCTATGCAGGCAATCCCAGATCTCAGCCATGCTGTTACACAACAGCTGCCTCTCCACAAGGGCTGGTCACCAGGAATACTAAAGGCAAAATACTGCAGATGTTGCAAATCTGAAATAAAAACAGAAAATGCTGGAAATACTCTGCAAGTCAGGGAGCATCTACGGAGAGAGAAACAGAGTTAACGTTTCAAGTCAACAGCCATCATCAGAATTGGATAAAGTTAGAGAAGTAGCAGGTTTTAACCAAGTACAGAGGCAGGGAAAGGTGGGGGAGGGGTGAAATGCAGGAGAGATGAAATGACAAAAGGGATGATGGTGCAAGGTAAAAGGGGAGCAGTGATGGGACAAGTAAAGAAAACAAATCTGAGTCTAGGGGAGGTGTAAATGGCAACAGTCGAATCATTGTTAGCACCTGCTGTCCAGAAAAAATGGGGGCAGAGGTTATGATCTGAAATTGTTGAACTTGATGTTGAGTCCAGAGGTTGTAAAGTGTCTAATCGAAAGATGAGCTGCTGTTCCTTGAACTTACATTGAGCAGCGTGGGAGGCTGAGGATAGAGAGGTCAGAATGGGAGAATTAAAATGGCAAGAGACCAGAAGCTCAAGATCATGCTTGCATTTCTTTTTGCCTTGCACTATCACCCCTTTTGTCACTTAATTACACCTGTTTTCCACCCTTTCAGAGACCTTTCCTTTTATTCCTTCCCCTTCACTACTTTCTCTGCCTCTGTATTTGCTGAAAGCCTGTTACATCTCTAACATTTTCCAATTCTGACTGAAGGTCATCGACCTAATCCGTTACTCTTGTTTCTCTCCCCACAGATGCTGCCTGAGCTGCTGAGTATTTCCACCATTCTCTGTTTATACTTTCGGTCACCATGAAGATGCTGTAATGCTCTCTCTAGTGGCTGCCTATGGAATAACCTTGCTACTAGTCTGGGAGTAGAACACATGCCCGGCATCTGAATCAGGAACTGTGGCTTATGTGTGAATCAAACAGGAAGCTGAACCCTCTCTGCTATAGCACTAAATCATATGGACCAGAAAGCCACAAATTTGAGCCGAGTTCATAGAGTTGTAGAGCATGAGCTGGCTCTTTGATACAGCTATCCAATTAATCCCACTCCCTTGCTCTTTCTGCATAGCCCTGTAGATTTTCTCTTCAAATCTTATCCAATTCTCTTTTGCAAGTTATTTTTGAATCTGATTCCACCACTCTTTCAGGCGTGCATTCCAGATCACCTCACACTAGCTGCACAAAAAAAATGTTTCATCATGTCACCTCTGTTTCATTTGCCAAACATGTTGAAACTGTGTCCTCTGGTTACTGACCCATCTGCCATTGGAAATAGTTTCTCCTTATTTCCTCTATCAAAACAGTTCATGATTTTGAATTCCTCTATCAATCTCCCCTTAATTTTCTCTGATCTATGGAGAACAACCCCAGCTTCTCCAGTCTCTCCACATAACTGAAGTCTCTCATCCCTGATACCATACTAGTAAATCTCCTCTGCATCCTCTCTAAGGTCTTGACATCCTTCCTAAAGTGTGGGACCAGGAATTAAACATAATATTCCTAACAAGGCCTAACAAGTGTTTTGTAAAGATTTAGTATGACTTCCTTGCTTTTGTACTCTATTATTACTAAAGCCAAGGATTCCAGATGTTTTTTAAAGCTCTTATCAACTTGTCCTGCCACCATCAAAAATTTTTGTATGTATCCCAAGGTCTCACTGTTCCTGCATCACCTTCCAAAATTGTACCATTTAATTCCTATTGCACCAAGGTTCCTTTGACAGCACCTTCCAAATCTGCAACCTCTACCACCTAGAAGGAAAAGAGCAGCAGATGCATGGGAACACCACTACCTGCAAGTTCCCCTCCAAATCATGCAGCATCCTGATCTGGAACTATATCGCTGTTCCTTCACTGTCGCTGGGTCAAAATCCTGGAACTCCCTTCCTAACAGCACTGTGGGGGGTACCCACAGCCCATATGGACTGCAGCGGTTCAAGAAGGCGGCTCACCACCACCTTCTCAAGGGCAATTAGGGATGGGCAATAAATGCTGTCCTAGCCAGTGACACTCACCTTCCATGAACGCATAAAAAAATTCTTCCTACCATAATGCATTACTTCACATTTCCCTTAAATTTCACCTGCCATGTCTCTACACATTTCACGAGTCTGTCTATGTCCTCCTGCTGTCTGTTAGAAATATAGAATAGTTACAGCACAGAAGGAGGCCATTCAGCCCTTTGAGACTGCACCGGCTCTCTGCAAGAGCAACTCAGCTGGTCCCACTCCCTCAGCCCATTCCCCGTAACCTTGCAAATTCTTTATCTTCAGGTGCTTGTCTAATTCCCCTTTGAAAGCCACGATTTCCACCCTCACAGGCAGTACATTCCAGATCTTAAACACACGCCATGTAACAACGGTTTTTCTCATGTTGTCTTTGTTTCTTTTGCCAATGACCTAAATCAGTCTCCTCTGCTTCTCGATCCCTCCGCCAATGGGAACAGTTTCTCTCTATCTACTCTGCTACACCCCAAACGATTTTGAACACCTCTTTCAAATCTCCTCTCAATTTTCTCTTCTCTAGGAAGAACAACCCCAGCTTTTCCAGTCTATCCTCATAACTGAAGTCCCTCTTCCCTGGAACCATTCCCGTTAATCTTTTCTGTACCCTCTCTAAAGCCTTCATATCCTTCCTAAGGTGTGGTGCCCAAAATTGAACATAATACTCTAGTTAAGGCCGAATCAGTGTTTTATAAAGGTTCATCATAACCTCTTTGCTTTTGTACTCTATGTCTGGAATATTATGTGCCTGCGGAGGCTCCGCCCGCCAGCTTAAAAGTCGGGGGTAAGCCTGCCTCTGCCAGGCTTGGAAGGCAAACACTGATTTTACGTGGTCCAGGCCCTTAATAGACCTTGGTCAAAGCTTCCGCTCCTCTGAGGCAGGAAATCCTGCTCCCAGGAGCTGCTGGTCAATCAGAGGGTCAGCAGCTCCTCAGTCCCAGCAGTTCCACTGGCAGCGGTGGCCACTTCTGTGACTGCACCCAGCATAAGGAGCAAGAGAGACACTGGCGCCGAAACAGGTAAGTGGGGTTTCAGGCCTCACCAGGGCCCATTGGCTGGGCTCTGGCGAGGTGAGTGGGGGTCGACAAAGAGAGCAGGGGGAGGTGCACCAACGGGGGCGGCTTGTGCTGCTTGGGGGGCCCTCTGTGGGGCACAGGGTGCCCGATCAAAAGGACCCTGCGCCCAGGTCCACAAGGAGGCCACCAGGTAATATATCAGCGAGGTGGAAGGACGCCCTTAAGTGGCAATTAATTGGCCACTTAAAGGCCTCAATTGGCCTGGGGAGGGTGGACCGTTTTCCATCTCCCCCACCACTGGTAAAATGGCAACGGAGGCAGGAAGGCAATGGGAATGACACCCCCTGCCTCCAGCCCACTCCCGGGGGTGTAAAATTCTGGCCTATGTCTCCATTGTGCCTTGTACACCCAAGTCTAAGTCATTAATATATATCAAGAAAAGCAGCAGTCCTAGTACTGACCCCTGGGGAACCCCAATGTTTACCTTTGTCCAATAATGAAAACAACCGTTTACCACTACTTTCTGTTTCCTGTCATTCAGCCAACTTTGTATCCATGCTGCCACTGTCCCTTTTATTCCATAGGCTCAATTTTGCTGTCATGCTATTATGTGGCACTTTATCAAACACCTTTTGGAAATCCATATGCACCACATCAACTCATTACCCTCATCAAAAAACTCATTCAAGTTGGTTAAACATAATTCGCCTTGAACAAATCTGTGCTGGCTTTCTTTAATTAATCCATCCTTGTCCAAGTGACTTGTTAATTTTGTCCTGGATTATCATTTCTAAAAGCTTTCCCACCACTGAGCAGAGGTGGTGGCATAGTGGTAATGTCACTGGACTAGTAATCTGAGGCCCAGGCTAATGCCCTAGGGACATGGATTCAAATCCCGCCATGCAGCTGGTTAAATTTAATTAATAAAACTATCTGCAATTGAAAGATAATCTCAGTAATGGTGCCATGAAGCTATCATTGATTGTTGTAAAAACCCATCTGGTTCGCTGATGTCCTTTAGGGAAGGAAATCTGCCGTCCTTACCTGGTCTGGCCTACATATGACTCCAGAACCACAGCAGTATGGTTGACCCTTAACTGCCCTCTGAAGTGGTCTAGCAAGCCGTTCAGTTGTTGAGGGCAATTAGGGATGGGCAATAAATGCTGGCTTTGTCAGCAACGCCGACATCTCCTGAAAGAATTTTTAAAAAAACTGACTGGCCTATAGTTGTTGGGTTTATCCTTGCACTCTTTTTTGAACAAGGTTGTAACATTTGCAATTCTTCAGTCCTCTGGCACCACCCTGTATCTAAGGAGGATTGGAAGATTATGGACAGTACCTCAGTAGTTCCTGCTCTTACTTCCCTCAGCATCCTCAGATGCATCTTGTCCAGTACTGGTGACTTATCAACTTTAAGTACAACCAGCCTTTCTAAGACCTCCTCTTCATCAACCTTTAGCCCATCCAGAGTCTCAACTATCTCCTCTTTCACTATTTGGCAGTATCCTCTTCCTTGGTAAAGACAGATGCAAAATATTAATTTAGTACCTCTGCCATGCCCGCTGTTTCTATCCTCCTCAATGTTAACTACATTTCCGAGTTTAGTGTCATCTGCAAACTTTGAAATTATGGCCTGTTTACCCAAGTTCTGGTTGCTAAATTATAGCAAAAAGAACAGTGATCCTAATATCCCTTGGAAACACTACTGTATACTTCCCTCCAGTCCAAGAAACAACCATTTGCCACTATTCCCTCTGTCCCTTGGCCAGTTTTGTATTCACACCGCCAATGTCCATTTATTCCTAATTTTGCTAACAAGTCTATTATGTGGTACTTGTCAAATGACTTTGACATCAATTGTAATAACCTCATCAACCCTCTCTATATCCAAGGAGGATTGGAAGACTGGCCAGAGCCTCTGTAATTTCCACCTTTACTTCCCTCAGTAATCTAGGGTGCATCCCAGCTGAACTGGGTGAGCTTTCTACTTTGACCACTGTCAATCTTTTAAGTACCTACTCTTCATCTATTTTTATCCTTTCAAATATCACCACTCCCTCCTTCTTTACTGCTAAATTGACAGAATCCTCTTCTCTAGTGAAGACCAATATGCAAAGTACTGATTTAGTACCTCAGCCATGCCCCCTGCCTCCACAAAAAGATCTTCTTTATGGTCCCTAATCAGCCCCACCCTTCCTTTGGCTATCCTTTGATTATTTAAATGCTTGTAAAAGACTTCTGAGATCCCTTCCATGTTAGCCACTAATGTATTCTCAAGCACTCTCTTGTCCCCTCATTCCCTTTTTCAGATTCCCTTGGTACTTCTGAAATTCAGCTTGGTATTCTATTGTATTATTAACAACTTGCATTTGTCACAAGCCTCCTTTTCTAACTTATTTGAATCTCTATATCCTTCATCATTCAGGGACCTCGTGCTTTGGATGCCCTACCATTTCCCCCTTATGAGAATGTGTTTGCTCTGCCTGAATCAGCTCCTCTTTGAAGGCTTCCAATTGTTCAATTACTGTTTTTCCTGCCAGTTTTTGATTCCAATCCACCTGGAGCAGATCCCATTCTAACTCACTAAAGTTAGTCCTCCTTCAGTCAAGTACCTTTACATTTCATAGTGTCATGGGAGAAATTTTATGCTGTCCCTCGCGGCGGGTTTGGAGATGGGGAGAACATAAAATGGGGTGGGATGGCGGTAGGGGGTTCCCGCCACCATCCCGCCTCCTCTAAAATTTAGTCCGGGGCGGGTAGGCCTGCAGGATTTTTAGGCCCAATGGGGGGGGAGGTGCAAAGATGGGTGGGTGCAGACATTCCCACTGCCAGCCGCACGTAGATTTGCTAGCACCATCCTGCCCACCCTAGGCCATTTTCCCAAAGATAAGATGGGGATGGCAGGGCTACCCTCCTGCAAGAGGTGGATAGCGAATTAAGGGTCTTTAAAGGCTTATTAAGGCCTCTGGACTTCCCAAGGTGTTGGAGACTAGGCCAGCTGCTTGGAGGCAGCCACCTGACAGCAGACCAGGGTGCCAGTGCTCCAGGCAGGCTTTGAGGCCCTCCCTACCTGCTTGGCCGCAGCTACAGCTGCAGGCCGTCCTGAGGTGGGGCTCCCCTTCCATAATGGTGACCGGGTTTCCAAAGACACTTTTAAATGTAAAAGTTGTAAAAGTTGAAGAGAGGGCAGCTCCAAATGGAGGCACCCTTTCTCTCAATTACCTGAAGTGCAAGCTGCTGCTTCTTCAATACTGGAGGGCCTCCTTATTAGCCCTCCAGATTTGAGAGCCCACACACCACCCTTAATTAGATGGCGAGCCCACCCTCTGGCCAATAATTGGCCAATTTGGGGAATATCACTGCCAGGTGACTGTCTCTCACACAGTGCAGGATTTTGACTCCACAGTCAAGGTCCTGACCCTAAGGACAAAATCCTGCCCTTGGAGTCATTTATGGCACAGAAAGAGGTCATTCAGCCCATCGAGTCCTCCAGTTAGTCCCATCCCCCCGCTCTATTCCCCTACCCTGCAAGTTTATTTCCCTCAAGTGCCCATCTAATTTCCTTTTCAAATCATTCATCATCTCTGCTTCCACCGCTCTCATAGGCAGTGAGCACCAGATTATTACCACTCGCTGCATAAAAAAGTTCTACCACACATCTCCCTGCATCTCTCGGCAAAAACCATAAATCTGTGTCCCCTAGTCCTTGTGCCATCAGCTAATAGGCACAGCTTTTCTTTGTCTACCTTATATCTTTTTTCTTTTCTTTTTGGGCCTCCTTATCTCGAGAGACAATGGATACGCGCCTGGAGGTGGTCAGTGGTTTGTGAAGCAGCGCCTGGAGTGACTATAAAGGCCAATTCTGGAGTGACAGGCTCTTCCACAGGTGCTGCAGAGAAATTTGTTTGTTGGGGCTGTTGCACAGTTGGCTCTCCCCTTGCGCCTCTGTCTTTTTTCCTGCCAACTACTAAGTCTCTTCGACTCGCCACAATTTAGCCCTGTCTTTATGGCTGCCCGCCAGCTCTGGCGAATGCTGGCAACTGACTCCCACGACTTGTGATCAATGTCACACGATTTCATGTCGCGTTTGCAGACGTCTTTATAACGGAGACATGGACGGCCGGTAGGTCTGATACCAGTGGCGAGCTCGCTGTACAATGTGTCTTTGGGGATCCTGCCATCTTCCATGCGGCTCACATGGCCAAGCCATCTCAAGCGCCGCTGACTCAGTAGTGTGTATAAGCTGGGGATGTTGGCCGCTTCAAGGACTTCTGTGTTGGAGATATAGTCCTGCCACCTGATGCCAAGTATTCTCCGAAGGCAGCGAAGATGGAATGAATTGAGACGTCGCTCTTGGCTGGCATACGTTGTCCAGGCCTCGCTGCCGTAGAGCAAGGTACTGAGGACACAGGCCTGATACACTCGGACTTTTGTGTTCCGTGTCAGTGCGCCATTTTCCCACACTCTCTTGGCCAGTCTGAACATAGCAGTGGAAGCCTTACCCATGCGCTTGTTGATTTCTGCATCTAGAGACAGGTTACTGGTGATAGTTGAGCCTAGGTAGGTGAACTCTTGAACCACTTCCAGAGCGTGGTCGCCAATATTGATGGATGGAGCATTTCTGACATCCTGCCCCATGATGTTCGTTTTCTTGAGGCTGATGGTTAGGCCAAATTCATTGCAGGCAGACGCAAACCTGTCGATGAGACTCTGCAGGCATTCTTCAGTGTGAGATGTTAAAGCAGCATCGTCAGCAAAGAGGAGTTCTCTGATGAGGACTTTCCGTACTTTGGACTTCGCTCTTAGACGGGCAAGGTTGAACAACCTGCCCCCTGATCTTGTGTGGAGGAAAATTCCTTCTTCAGAGGATTTGAACGCATGTGAAAGCAGCAGGGAGAAGAAAATCCCAAAAAGTGTGGGTGCGAGAACACAGCCCTGTTTCACACCACTCAGGATAGGAAAGGGCTCTGATGAGGAGCCACCATGTTGAATTGTGCCTTTCATATTGTCATGGAATGAGGTGATGATACTTAGTAGCTTTGGTGGACATCCGATCTTTTCTAGTAGTCTGAAGAGACCACGTCTGCTGACGAGGTCAAAGGCTTTGGTGAGATCAATGAAAGCAATGTAGAGGGGCATCTGTTGTTCACGGCATTTCTCCTGTATCTGACGAAGGGAGAACAGCATGTCAATAGTCGATCTCTCTGCACGAAAGCCACACTGTGCCTCAGGGTAGACGCGCTCGGCCAGCTTCTGGAGCCTGTTCAGAGCGACTCGAGCAAAGACTTTCCCCACTATGCTGAGCAGGGAGATTCCACGGTAGTTGTTGCAGTCACCGCGGTCACCTTTGTTTTTATAGAGGGTGATGATGTTGGCATCGCGCATGTCCTGGGGTACTGCTCCCTCGTCCCAGCACAGGCATAGCAGTTCATGTAGTGCTGAGAGTATAGCAGGCTTGGCACTCTTGATTATTTCAGGGGTAATGCTGTCCTTCCCAGGGGCTTTTCCGCTGGCTAGGGAATCAATGGCATCACTGAGTTCCGATTTGGTTGGCTGTATGTCCAGCTCATCCATGACTGGTAGAGGCTGGGCTGCATTGAGGGCAGTCTCAGTGACAGCATTCTCCCTGGAGTACAGTTTACAGTAAACAGTAAACATATAAACCTGTCATATCCTGTACACCTCTATCAGATCTCCCCTCAATCTCCTTTGCTCCAAGGAGAACAATCCCAGCTTCTCCAACCTAACCTTGTAGCTAAATTCCCTCATCCTTGGAACCTTTCTGGTAAATATCTGCACCCTCTCAAAGACCTTCACATCCTTCCTAAAGTGTGGAGAACAGATCTGGATGCAATACTCTAGTTGTGGCCTAACCAGAGCTTTTATACCTCTATTTATGAAGCCCAAGATCCCATATGCATTGCTAATTGCTCTCTCAATATGTCCTGCCACCTTTAAAGATCGATGCACATGCACCCCCGGGTCCCTCCGTCCCTATACATATTTTAGAACTGTACTATTAAGTCTATATTGCTTCTCCCTCCCCCTTCTGCCAAAATACATCACCTCACACATCTCTGTATTGAATTTCATCTGACACTTGTCTGCACATTCTGCCAGCCTATTTATGTCCTGTTGCACTTGATTGGTATCCGCTGTCTGCCACATCTCCAAGTTTGGTATTATTAGCAAATTTTGACATTTTACTCTCTATTCCAATATCTAAGTCATTTATATATATCAAAAAAGCAGTGGTCCCAGCACTGACCCTTGGGGGAACACCACAGATTACCATTCTCCAGTCTGAAAAACAACCATTTAACACAGCTCACCGTTTTCTGTCCTTAATCTAATTTTTTATCCAAGCTGACAGTGACCCTCCTATTCCATGAGCTTCACTTTTGTTAACTAGCCTTTAATGTGGTTCTTTTTTAAATGCTTTCTTAAAATCCATATAGACAACATCCACCGCATTCTCTTCATCAACCTTTTCTGTTACTTCATCAAAAAATTCAATTAGATTAGTCAAGCATAATCTACCTTTTACAAGTCTGTGCTGGCTCTCCTTAATTAACTCAAATATTTCCAAATGCCTGTTAATTTTCTTCCCCTGATTGTTGTTTCTAAAACCTTACCCACCACTGATGTTAAACTAACTGGCCTGTAGTTACAAAGAACGTCCTTACACCCTTACTTGAATAAGGGTTTCACATTTGCCACTCTCCAATCCTCTGGCATCTCCCCTGTACCTAGGGAAGATTGGAAGATTATGGCAAGCCCTTCCGCTATCTGCACTCCCACTTCCCATAACAACCTGGAATGCAAGCCATCCGGACCAGGTATCTTATCCACTCTAATCATAGCCAGTACATCCGACCTATCGATTTCACCCAATCCATTACCTCTAACATCTTCGCTTCTACTGATATTTTGTCAGTATCCTCTTCCTTAGTAAACACTGGTACAAAGTACTCATTCAGTGATATAACAACAAGAATAACAACGTATAGTTATAAAGTGCATTTAACGTAATAAAACATCCCAAGGCACTGTACAGGAGCATTATAAAACAAAGTATGACTCCGAGCCACGAAAGGAGATATTAGGTCAGATGACCAAAAGCTTGGTCAAAGAGGTAGGTTTTAAGAAGGAAAGTGTATGTAGGGAGGGTATTCCAGAGTGTGGGGCCTGGGTAACTGAAGGTGCAGTCACCAATGGTGGAGCAAGTAAAATCAGGGATGCAGAAGAGGCCAGAATTAGAGGAGCACAGATATCTCGGAGGGTTGTGGGGCTGGAGGAGATTACAGAGATAGGGAGGGGTGAGGCCATGGATTTGAAAACAAGGATGAGAATATTAAAATCAAGATATTGCTTAACCTGGAGCCAATGTAGGTCAGCGAGCGCAGGGGTGATAGGAGAATGGGACTTGGTGCGAGTTAAGACATGGCAGCAGAGTTTTGGATGACCTCAAGTTTACAGAGTGTAGAATGTGGGAGACTAGCCAATAGTGTGTTGGAATAGTCAAGTCTAGAGGTAATGAAGGTACGAATGAGGATTTCAGCAGCGGATAAGCTGAGACAGGGAGAAGTGCAAATAGGTGATCTTAGTAATGGCACGAATATGAGTTCGGAAGCTCATCACAGGGTCGAATGTGACACCATGGTTGCAAACCGACTGGCTTAATCTCGGACTGTTGCCATGGAGAGGGATGGAGTCAGTAGCTGGGGAACAGAGTTTGGAACAGGGACCGAAAACAATGGCTTCAGTCTTCCCAATATTTAATTTGAGGAGATTTCTGCTCATCCAGTGCTGGATGTTAGATAAGCAGTCTGATAATTTAGCAACAGTGGAGGAGTCAAGAGAGATAGTGGTGAGGTAGAACTGAGTGTCGCCAGCATGCATAAAAGCTGTGCTTTTGGATGATGTCGCCAAGGGGCAGCATGTAGACCAGAGGTAACAGTATGGGAGTGGGAAGAGAAGCCATTCAAGTGATTCTCTGGCTATGATTAGATAGATAAGAATGGAACCAGATGAGAGCAGTCCCACCCAGCTGGACGACAGTGGAGAGGCATTGGAGAAGTATGGTGTGGTCAACCATGTCAAAGGCTGCTGGCAGGCTGAGAAGATGAGGGATAGTTTTCCTTTGTCACAGTCACACAGGATGTCACTTGTCACTTTGATAAGAACTGTTTCGGTACAGTGCAGGGCGGAAACCTGATTGGAGGGATTCATACATGGAATCTGGGAAAGATAGGAATGGATTTAGGAGGCAACAACACATTCAAGGACTTTGGAGAGGAAAGGGAGATTGGAGATGGGGCAGTAGTTTGCAAGGGCAGTGGGATCAAAGATTGTTTTTTTGAGGAGAGGGGTGAGGGTGACAGATTTAAAGGAGAGAGAGAGACAACACCTAAAGGGAGAGAACTATTTACAATATTGGCTAACGTGGGAACCACAAAGGGAGGTTGGGTGGTCAACAGTTCAGTGTGAATAAGGTTGAGGAAGAAGGAGATGGGTCTCATGGAACTCAGAGAGGGCATGAGGGGAGATAAGAGAGAAACTAGTGAAAGATGTGATTTCAGGGTTAGGGCAGGGGGGCAACATTAGAGGAAGTTTGGCCTGGTGGGCCAATGGAAGGGGGGGACGTGGCAGAGGCAGCTGATCAGATGGTCTCGATCTTAGTGACAAAGAAGTCTATGAGCCCCTCGCACGTATTGTTGGAGGTGAGGGTGAAGGGGACAGGGGAGAGGGGTTTAAGAAGACTGTTTGCAGTAGAGAAAAGAAGCCAGGTGTTATCTTGGCATTCCAAGTTAATTCTGGAATAGTGAGCAGTTTTAACAGACGAGAGCAGGAGCTCAACAGTGTATTATGTGGTCCAGCCAGATCCGGCAATGGATGGCCAAATCAGTTGACTGCCTTATTCTTTCAAGTCTGTGTCCCTGGGACTTAAGTAAATGGAGATGAGGGCCATACCGAGGGAATGATCAGGCTGAGAGACTCATTTTGTTATTTTGTTCTAGCATTGCCCTGTGCCTCTAAGCATATATCACCTTTCTGGTCCCTGATAGGGCCCACACAGCATCTTACTACCTGCTTACTATTTACATGCTGGTGGATTATTTTTGGGTTACCTTTTATGTTGACTGCCATTCTATTCTCATATTGTCTCTTTGCCAGTTTTATTTTCTTCTTCACTTCCCCTCTCAATTTAGTGTATTTGGCCTGCTTCTCACTTAAAGAATTCACCTGACATGCATCATACACCCTCTTTTTTTTGTTTCATCTTCTTATTTATCTCCCCTGTCATCCAAGAAGCCCTGGCTTTGGTTCCCCTGTCTTTCCCTCTTGTTGTGATGTCCCTTGCCTGTACCTGATACATCCCTTCCTTAAAGATCACCCATTGTTCCAATACTGTTTGTCCTATGTTAAGGCCACATGGTGAGATGTGGTTGGTTTCCATTGTTCAACTCTCCACCTAATAGCAGCAAGTGTGTTTTGATATTAGGGTTTAAACCCCTGGTGTTTCATTTGTCAATTAAACAGACAGTGACAGGTTTCCTTGTCATGTTAAAACAGAAAAATCAATTGTTTATTGATCAATACGCCTTATCCTGAAATTGTTGTAACTGCATCCACTCATGCATGCACTTGTGCGCACACACACACACAAAGAGACAGATAGAGAGGGAAAAAGGAGAAAGTGACTTTTTAAGTGGGGGGAGGTCATGATAAACCTATTGAATTCACTTATAAATTGAGTTCTCGTGTGTTGCAGGCCTGAAGTGATTATAGATTGTTGCCTTAATTGAAAGTTCAATTGAAGACAGTGAAACACTTCTAGTTCAGTGCTGTCTAGTGAAGATGTAGGTTTCTACAGCAGGGCAAGTGCCTTCTGGTTTTCTGGAAAACAAACTGCTGGATGTTGATTCTTTCTCTCTGGCATCTCTCTCTCTAGGCTGCCTTTTTTAAGGTAAAGCTGTGTTACTTCTCACCTCCTGTTAGAAGATGCTCTGGTCTATAACCCTTGGTGATCGCACAATGGCCCAGGACGTGGCTACTTCATACCTTCTTTGTTTCAGAAGAAGACATTCAATTCTGGAATGTGTGATAGAAAACCCACATGCCAAATGGAAAAATATTAATTTTGTCATATTGAACTTTGCCTGAGATCTTTTACTGGGCATTATTACAAATAACTTTTAAAAAGCAGAACAGAACAGCTAAAGATGGCCACTTACAACTTGCATATGAGAAGCCAAAGACCGGCTGGAAGACAGAGGCAATTACCCAGTCTAGCTAGAACAAATGGGGGTACTCTCTGATTCAGTTAATGAGAATGGTTTTGCCAATGTTGGTGGTCAAAAGCCATCGACACCCATTGACTTTGAAAGAGCCAACCCCCCCCCCCACCCCCCCAACCAAAGATGTTTGCACAGCTTGAGAGGAGAACTTTGAATTTCAAAGAAAACCTTACAGAAGTTTCTGTTTCAAAGGTGTGGTCACATGACATATCTGCCTCTGTAATTCTGAGTTTGTCAATTGTGCCTTTGGGAAGAAAGACAGTAAATGAACTCCAAGGAAGAAAGCACCGCTCTCTCTCCAGCAAATTCCCAGGAAAGCCTGGTTGGCAGCTACTAAGCCTTAAGACTACAGATCCTTACAGGCAACAACCAGGGGACATGGATAAAGCTTGCCTTCCAGAACCAGAGGAGTAAGCCTGAATTGTGCCCATGTCCCAGTGAGGACTTCAAGACTTTAACTTCAACTAAGGACACTGAAACTTAATATTTGAATTCCATTTATCATGGACGTTACTTCAACCTCCCAACTCTTTTTTCCCCTCTGTATCTATTGGTATGTGTGCCTCTCATATGAAGGTGAGCGTGGATGCATCACGTATTTTAGTAATTCTAACTGGTTTAGAGTGCTAAGATAAATAAACTTACATCTTTCTTGTTTAAACTCAAGAAAACCTGTCTGAATGATTCATTTACAATTATAATTAGAGGAACAATGAGCAAGTGCTCACTGAGGGGGTAAGCTAAATCACTGCGTTAAAAGAATAAACCCTGTTGCAGTCAAACCAGAGAAGCGGCAAAAGGGGAGCCTGAGACCCCTTCCTCACCTGGTCGTAACAAATGTTTTAGGATGGGTGCAATTGACACCTCTTAGCTTTGAAGATTTGTCCTTTGTCCCTGTCAGACAGTTTGAATCCACAAAGGCCAATCCCTTTTTTCTTTGGCAGCCATTTTGGACTATTTTTCACTTTTTAATATAAAGATTCAGTTTTAAAAGACAAAGTCAATTTTTATAACTCTTCAAATTTAGTCCATAATTCGTATCATCGCACTTCTTGTGTGAGTGTGACATCTGTCAAACTTTGGTTCCATTTTACCCTGGCCAGATCCTGTCTCATCCCATTGAAGTTAGCCGTCTTTCAATTTAGAAGTTCTATTTTAGATTGTTCCTCGCTCTTCTCCATTACAGATCTAAACCTTATGATACAATGATCACTCATACCTAAGTGCTCTCCCATAAACACTTGGTCCACTTGGCCCATCTCATTTCCCAGCACCAGATCCAGCAATGCCTTCTTCCTAGTTGGACTGTGAACATACTGGTAAAGGAAGTTCTCTTGAACACAATTTCAGAAATTCCACCCCCTCCTTTCCTTTTACTCTAACATTATCCCAATCGATAATTGGGTAATTAAAGTCCCCCAATATTACCATTCTATAGTTCTTGCACATCTCTGTGATTTCTCTGCAGATTTGCTCCTCTGTCTCTAACTCTCACTCTCACTATTTGGAGGCCTATAGAATACCTCTAGTAGTGAGATCATTCCTTTTTTGCTTCTCAACTCAAACTAAATGGATTCTGTACTTGCCTTCTCATGGACACTCTTTTGTTCCTTGTCCTTTTCTGCAACTACATTAAACTTGATGATATGATGATCAAATGCTCTCCCACTCAAACATGCTCCACTTGACCCACTTCAGTCCCTAGAACTAGATCCAGCACTGCTTCTTTCCTCATTGGGCTGGGAATACAAGAAGGTTCTCTTGTACACGTTTCAGAAATTCCTCCCCTTCTTTGCCCTTTACACAGTTACTATCCCAGTCTGTATTAGGAAGTCCTCATTATCGCTGCTCTGTAGTTCCTGCTCTGTGCTATATGCTGCTCCCAGTCCCCTGTGCACCTTGTTTTTCTTTTCTAATGTTTCATCTGGGTGCCCATCCCCCTGCCAAGTGAGTTAACTGATGTTAGCCCGGGAGACGACAAGTGTTCACCTCTGTTAGGGAAAGGAGAACTGGCTAGGGTTCCCACTTTTTATCTAGTGCTCCTAGCTGAAATAGTCCATGTGTGTTTTCATCAGGGTGAGGACAGAATAAAATTTGGCTGTGATACCCTGCACTGTCAAATAGCCTGCCAACATTCAGTGTCTAAGCTTGTAGAGTGGTGAAATACCAAAGAGCAGCTAAGATTATGTGCAACTGTACCCCAGCAGGGATTTAGCATCTATAGGAGCCGGGGATCTTTGGGTCACGTGTGGTCAATTTTTTGACATTAATCTTTCATTTCCACCAATCAAAAAACTTTCCCTTTATTCCTGCTCTCTGCCTCCTACCTCAAACCAATTACTAACCCACATCACAAGGTTAGCCTCATTGAGCTCTCATTTTTGTTAAATATGCGGGAGCAGCCCATACCCAACTCAAATGGCTAGTCTTCTCATGCAAGTAGGATTAGTAGGATTATTGAACTGTGACATGTATCACACTCTGGCCCTGTCTTCCCTTGTGCATTTACCAACAGGGATCAATGGAGCGGGATTAGGAGGGAGAACATCGGACATCTTTTCTTCTCCCTATCCCAGGTCTACTAAGGCTGATTATTAGGCCTTCCCAGATATATCATCACAGATCAAAGCATCACCACACCTCACTACGCATTTACAGAAGCAAACTACTACAGATGTGAAAATCTAGACTAAAAAATAGAAAATGTTGGAAATACTCAGCAGGTCAGGAGAGAGAAACAAGTTAACCTTTCAGGCTGATAACCTTTCATCAGAACAGGAAAAAGTTAGAGATGTAACAGGTTTTAAGCAAGTACAGAGGCAGGGAAAGAGGGGAGGAAAGAACAAAAGGGAAGGCCTGTGATAGGGTGGATGGCAGGAGAGATTAACTGGCAAAAGTGATGATGCTGCAAGGCAAAAGGGGGTGGCAATGGGACAAGTAAAGGAACAAAAGCTGGGTCTAGAGGAGGTGTAAATAGCAATAGCAGAATCATTACTTGTTGTCCAAAACAATGGGGGCAGAGGTTATGATCTAAAATAGCTGAACTCGATGTAGAGTCTGGAAAGTGTCTAATTGAAAGATGTTCTGCTGTTCCTCGAGCTTATGTTGAGCTTCATTGGAACACTGCAGGAGGCTGAGGCAGAGAGGTCAGAGTGGGCGAGGGGAGGAGAATTAAATGGCAGGGGACTGGACACAGACACAGTAAAGGGCTCTGTCAACCACAGTGGAGGAGAATCCTTGGTTGAGGAAAAAGGAAGACATATCGGAATCACTGATATGGAAGGTGGTAATGTCTGAACAGATGTAATGGAAATGGAGAAACTGAGAGAATGGAATAGAGCACTTACAGGAAGTGAGGTGGGAGCATGTGCAGTCAAGGTAGCTGTGGGAGTCAATGAGCTTATAGTAAATATTGGTTGATAGCCTATCCCCTGAAATAAACACAGAGAAGTGGAGAAAGTGAAGGGAAGAGTCACAGATGAACTACATGAAGGCGGGGTGTGTGGGAGGGGGGGTGGATGGGGGAGGGCGGGGGCAGTGGGGGTGAAAATTGGAAGCAAAGTTTGTTATATTTTCCAGTTCAGGGCAAGTCCAGGAAATGGCACTGATGTAGTCATCAGTGTACTAGAAAAAGAGGTGAGGGAGAGGAAAAAGAAAAGAAGGACTTGCATTTATATAGCACCTTTCATGACCCCCAGACATCTCAAAGCACTTTACAGCCAATGAAGTATTTTTTGAAGTTTAGTCACTGTTGTAATGTATGAAACACAGCAACCAATATGCGCACAGCAAGCTCCCACAAGCAGTATGTGATAATGACCAGATAATCTGTTTTTGAGGAATAAATATTGACCAGGGTACCTCACCTGCTCTTCTTCAAAATAATGCCAGAGCATCTTCTACATCCATCCACACAAGCAAATGAGACCTCAGTTTAATGTCTCATTTGAAAGACAACACCTCCAATAGTACAACACACCCTCTGTAGTGCATTGGAGCATCAGCCTTGATTTTTACACTCAAGTCCTGGAGTGGGACTTGAATCCAGTATGTTGTAATTCAGAGGCAAGAGTGCTATAGATAGAGCCACTGCTGATTAGGACTAGAACAAAGAATTGTTCACATATCCCATGAAAAAGGCAGCCATAGCTAGGACCCATGCAGGTACACATAGCAACACCTTTGATTTGGAGGAAGTGTGTGGAGTCAAAGGGAATGTTGTTCAATGTGAGAACAAGTTCAGCTTGTGGTTGATGGGGTCTGTTTGGACCTTTGTTCGAGGAGAAAGCGGAGAGCCCTCAGACTGTCCTGGTAGGCAGTGGAGGTGTCGAGGGAGTGAATGTCCATGCTGAAAAGGAGATAATCAAGGCCAGGAAAGTGGAAAATATTAATGTGGCAGAGGGTGTCGGAAGAGTCATGGATGTAGGTGGGAAGAGATTGGGTAAGGGAAGAAAATATAGAGGCAAGATAGGAAGGAATCAGTTCTGTGTGGCAGGAACAGGTTGGAATGATTGGTTTACCAGAACAGTCCTACACGAACATACAAATTAGGAGCAGGAGTAGGCCAAGCGGCCCCTCAAGCCTGCTCTGCCATTCAATAAGTTTATGACTGAACTGTTTACTCCACATTTCCACCTACCCCTGATAACCTTCCACCTCTTGGCTTATCAAGAATCTATCTACCTCTGCCTTAAAAATATTCAAAGACTCTGCTTCCACAGCCTTTTAAGGAAGAGAATTCCAAAGACTCATGACAATTCTGAGAGAAAAAATGTCTCCTCATCTCTGTCTTAAATGGGCGACCCCTTATTTTTAAACAGTGACCCCTAGTTTGAGATTCTCCCACAAGGTGAAACATCCTTTCCACATCCACCCTGTCAAGACCCCTCAGGATCTTATATGTTTCAATCAGGTTGCCTCTTACTCTTCTAAATTCCGCGGATATAAGCCTAGCCTGTCCAATCTTTCCTCGTAAGACAGCCCGCCCATTCCAGGTATTAGTCTAGTAAACCTTCTCTGTACTGCCTCCAACACATTTACATCCTTCCTTAAATTAGGAGACCAATACTGTACACAGCACTCCAGATGTGGTCTCACTAATGTCTTGTATATCCGAAGAGTAACCTCCCTGCTTTTGTATTCAATTCCTCTTGTGATAAATGATAACATTCTATTAACTTTCCTAATTACGTGCTGTACCTGCATACTAACCTTTTGTGATTCATGCACTAGGACACCCAGATCCCTCTGCATCTCAGAGCTCTACAATCTCTCACCATTTAGATAATATGCTTTTTTTTAACTCTTCCTCTGTGGATCTTGGGAAGGAGGTAGAAGCGGACTGTTCAGATTCGGGGGAGCAAGAGGTTGGAGGTCATGGAGCCAAGATCTCTAGAGGAAATGAGTTCAGTGACTGTCTTGGAAACGATGGTTTGATATTCAGTGGTGGCGTCATGGTCCAGAGGAGGTAGGAGGAGGTGTCAGAGAGTTGGTGTTCAGCCTCTGCTAGGAAGGTGTTGGTTTGCCAAATAACAACAGCACTACCCTTTGTCAGCAGGTTTAATGACAATGTCAGGTTTAGACCTGAGAGAATGGAGTGCTACAAGTTCAGAGGGAGATAGTTTAGAATGAGTAAGGGGAGCAGAGAAACTGAGATGGCCGATGATGCACCAGCAGCTCTCAATGAAAAAATGAAGAGAGGGTACGAGGCCAGAGGGAGCGGTCAGCTGAAACGAATAATCTGAAAATGGAAGAAAGAGTCTGCTGTGCAGGGGAGGATTCCTGGCCAAAGAAGTGAGCATGGTGGCTCAATGAAGCTCAATATAACTTGAAGAACCACCTCATCTTTCAATTAACGACTTCACAGCCTTCCGGACTTAACACTGAGTTCAACAATTTCAGATCAAAACCTTTGCCCCATTTTTTTGGATGGCAGCTGTTGTTAATGATTCTGCTATTCCCATTTATACCTTGTCTAGACCCTTCTTTTGTTTCTCTACTTGTCCCATTACCATCTCTTTTTGTCTTGTACTGTCAACCCTTTTGTCATTTAATCTCTCCTGCCTTCAACTCTATCACAGACCTTCCAATTTGTTCCTTCCCCCTCCCCCACTTTCCCTACCTCTGTTTTGGCTTAAAATGTGTTGTAGCTCTAACTTTATCCAGTTCCAACGAAATGTCATCAACCTGAAGTGTTAACTCTGTTTCTCTCCCATCAGATGCTGCCTGAGCTGATGAGTATTTCTAGCATTTTCTGTTTTTATTTCACCATGCATTTACCCAGCAGGCCTCAGGGAATAGATAAGAACATAAGAAATAAGATCTGGAGTAGGCCATTTGGCCATTCGAGCCTGCTCCACATTGAATCATGGTATATCTGAACTCCATGTTCACGCCCTATCACCATATCCCTTGATTCCCTTAGTACTCAAAAAGTTATTGATCTCTGTCTTGAATATACTCAACGACTGAGCATCCAAAGCTCTCAGGGGTAGAGAATTCCAAACATTCACAACCCTCTGAGAAAAAAGATTTTTCATCATCCCGATCCTAAATGCCCGATCAAGCCCTTATTCTGAGACTGTGACCCTCAGGGATAGAACCTTGCAATAACTGACATCTAACAGTGGGGATGTGTGCCAGGAGTTATTTATAATAAAAGCAGAGAAAGAGGCCTTCAGGAATCAGAGAGACTTCTCTCCCAAGCTTAGCAGTGTTCGCCCTTTACCAATATGGCCGCCCCGTTCCTTCGTCTGTAGCACTGTACGCATGCGCTCCATTAGCAACATGGCCGCCCGGTTTCAGCCCGCTCCCTGGTAGCAGGAGAGCGCAGGCGCTGCCATCCTCCCCACGTGACTGTCATCACCTTGGTTACGCCAAGTGGCTGGAGGAGGAGAGACAGTTAATGGATGAGAGAGAGTGTGCTGGTTACATTAAGAGTACTGACAGAGAGAAGGAGTGAGGAAGGAAAGAGTGAAATAGAAATAAATAGGGAGTTGGTGTTAGGGATTGGAAACCAGGAATAGAGTGATAGTGTGAATGAATGAAATAGAGTAATAGCGATAAGGCTTGAGTGGTAAGTACAATCAAAGCCAAGGTGGTGGGTGGGGGGGGGGGAAGAGTGAGATGGTGTAAGTGGTAGCGTCAGAGAGAGAGAGAAAAGACAATATATCCCTCTGAATATCTATGACTTTCTGACACTCATTGAGAGAGGAATATTAATACCTTGAAGCTGCAGTTATGTCACAGATTGACCAGAAGGGAGTAATAGAGCTAATGGGCTGTCAGGATATCTGTATGATCTAGAAACAGGGTATTGCTTCCACAGCTGAGTACAGTGACTTGATGCTGGGTTTGGTGTGAATGCATGGGCACAGATCATAGAAGGAGCAGAAAGTGGTCACAATGCAAAAAGATTGCTCACAGTAAAACACACAGGTGGAAGTGCAGCAAGGGTGAAACCCTACCCTGACTTAGAGAAGAATTTTGACTGAAGTTCAAATAGAGTGTGAGGAAGTAGGGATAATCGAAGGTGAGGTACCCATCCCTTGATCTGTGTCTAGTAGAAAAGTTTGGTTCATAGCAAGCACCATTGACACTTAACATTTAGGGCTGGGTGTGTGAAATTTCCATATTATATTCGTCTGAATAGTGGAAAAAAGAAAGTTGCCAATTGTGCAAATGTCGATTATGTTCCCAGCTTGTGTGTGCCTGTTTTGAGCAGTCTTAACATTTGTGTGAAATACAGGTCTGCTGTTGAAGGTGACAGGGATGGGAGCAACTTGAGACAATGAATTAAAAAATAGCAGACAACATTATCTTAAATATGGGTTTTGTTATTCCTTTTCTCTAGTATATCAGGACCAGGCAAATTTTGTGACAACACTTGTAGGAGTACAAGAGTAGTTTCAGCGGACGTACAGGCCAGGGCAGTTCCTGTTATGCTGTTCAATTGTGGACTAACTGGCTTTTTATTATACAGAAGGAGGTTTGTGCTGAACTTGGGACCAAATGCTGTAACATGGTATGACCGAGTGGAACCATGGAGACTGAGGCACCAAATTTACCTGTAGAGGTAAGGCCATTTCATTGAGCTTTTAATTGGACTTGTCTTACAACTTTGTGTCATCCATGCCTTTGCTTCTAAACATGACTATTCCAATGCTTTCCTGGCTGGCCTCCCATCTCGCACCCTCTAAATTTACGTTTATCCAAAGCTGTCCTGCTCATATACTAACTCACATCTAGTCCCACTCACCCATCACCCTTTTCCTCAGTCGCCTGCTTTGGCTCCCAGCTCCTATACCTCGATTTTAAAATTCTCATCCTTGTTTTCAAATCCCTCCATGATCTGTGAAGTGCGTTGGTTAGTCTTACTACAGTGAAGGTGCTATATAAATGCAAGTTGTTGAAATTTTAAAATTGATCAGTTTCTTTACAGGAGCCTGTATTTTTCAGTTTAACGAAGGGCTTTCATTGAATAAATAAGGAGAACATGTTGCCACTGGCAGGAGGATTGGTAATCAAAGGACACAGATTACATATAATTGACAAAAGAACCAGAGGTGACATAGGACTTTTTTTTTTACAGAGATATGGGGAAAAAGGAGGGTGTGTGTTTAATTGGTTAACTCTTACAAAGAGCTGGCATAGGCAGGATGGGCCAAGTGGCCTCTTTCTGTGCTGTATCATTCTTTTATTGTATTTTAATCAAGGTGAAAGGGGCCAAGACAGAATACCAATTGTGTTGAAAATAATGAAAAAATGAGAGAAATCAGCAGTACTGTAGTAACGGGTGGGAAAATGTGAAATTGTCCATTTTGGCAGTAAGAATATAAAAGAAGCAAGTTATCTAACTGGTGAGAGATTGCAGAGCTCTGAGATGCACAAGGATCTGGGTGTCCTGGTGTTTGAATCGCAAACAGTTAGTAAGCAGGTTCAGCAAGTAATTAGGAAAGCTAATAGAAAGTTATCATTTATTGTGAGGAGAATTGAATACAAAAGTTGGGAGGTTATGCTTCAGTTCTACAGGGCATTAGTGAGACCACATCTGGAGTACTGTGGACAGTATTGGTCTCCTTATTTTAGGAAGGGTGTAAATGTGTTGGAAGCAGTTCAGAGAAGGTTTACTAGACTAATACCTGGAATGGGCTTGTTGTCTTATGAGGAAAGGTTGGACAGGCTAGGCTTGTATCTGCTGGAATTTAGAAGAGTAAGAGGCAACTTGATTGAAACATACAAGATCCTGAAGGATCTTGACAGGGTGGATGTGGAAAGGATATTTCCTCCTGTGGGCAAATCGAGAGCTAGGGGTCACTGTTTAAAAATAAGGGGTCGCCCATTTAAGACAGAGATGAGGAGCGATTCTTTCTCTCAGAGGGTCGTGAGTCTTTGGAACTCTCTTCCTCAAAAGGCGGTGGAAGCAGAATATTTTTAAGGCAGAGGTAGATAGCTTCTTGATAAGCAAGGGGCGAAAGGTTATTGGGGTTAGAAAGGAACGTGGAGTCAAGGTTATAATCAGATAAGCCATGATCTTGTAGAATGGCGGAGCAAGCTCGAGGGGCCGAGTGACCTATTGGTATGTTCAGCCTTTGGTGTCTTATTCCACTGGTTATATTCCTGCTTCTGTGCATTATTGTGTACAGTTTGTACAAAACCCTTTGTTTTCAAAGTTTCAAGTTTAAACATGAGAAGTTTTGGCTTGGGCAGTAAATAACTTTACAGGATCTAAGCTAGCCGTTTAAAAAAGGGGCTGTTGTTGCCTGTGGCTGTTCCTTTTTTAAAGGGAAACAGTTTTGAAGAACTCAGTGTTTTTCATGGCAAAGGCATTTATGTGAGGCCAATGACACATGTTTGTAAGTAAAGGGAAAACACTTTGCCAACATATAACCACCCGCCGCCCCCCTGTGTCACTCTTTCTTTTAAAAAGGTGTTTCTGGCGAACTTTCCTCTCTCCTTGTCTGCTCCTGATCCCAAGGATCATTATTCACTTATGAGCATTGATGGTGAATGCTAATAGAAAGAAAGACTTGCGTTTCTATAGTGCCTTTCACAACCTCAGGACGTCCCAAAATACTTTATAGCCAATGATATACTTTTTGAAGTGTTGTAGGAAATGTGGCAACCATTGATATAATAACCAGATAATTTTAGTGAAGTTGGTTGAGGGATAAATAAACGATGGCCAGGACATGGAGAACGTCCCCGCGCCTTTTCAAAATAGTGCAGTGTGATCTTTTACATCCAGCTGAGAAGGCTGATGTTTAACGTGTCATCTGAACCACGGCACCTCTGACAGTGCAGCACTCCCTCAGTACTGCACTGAAGTGCCAGCCCAGATTTTGTGCTTAGATTTCTGGGGTGGTGCGGGGGGAACTTGAACCCTCGACTCTGATTCAGAGGCGTGTGTGCTACCAACTGAGCCACAGCTGGTAGGATATTTGGCAACCCTTAGCCAGTCCTCTGCTTTCTCTATGTCCAAGCGTGCACTTCCACCATGGTTGACCAGGTTTGAACCAGAGTAGGAATCCTGGTTGCTTTTCACTTCCGAACTCTGAAGCATTGAGGCTTAATGGCATCACCCCAACTGCAGCTAACTAGGAATTGAAACTGGGACCATCCTGTGTGCAGCTTACTGCTCACCAGATAAACTCCCTGAACTGCCAAGGAATATAACAATGTCTGTTTATTATGAAAGACCAGTATAGAATATGCATTTGGAGATTCCACTGGATGGAATTTATATCCCATGTGTCCAGATAATTGGTGAGTGATTGTGACCCAAAAAACAATGTGCTTTTGTCTGTGTTGATTTTTTTTTTTTTACTTATTACTAGAAAGATCATGGGTTAAAACAGGTCATAGATGATTAAGATTTGTTACAGCTAGCTGTTTTATGCGCAATAAAGGCTATTTACTTTACAATCTGGTATGCAAAAGTGGTCAATTTAGATGCATTGCTACTTTATAACACCTTATTGGTCATGTTTTATTCTGTTCAATTTGCCCAGCTTGATACTTCAAACTGTAGACTGTCAGGCCAGGAGATGTCTTCCATACTTCGCTGCGGGTAGCAATTGCATTTGAGTGACAGCCATTCCAAGTAATTGCTAATCCAGGACTGCTGATCTAATACATCTGAGATGTAGTTCACCATCGCCTTTTGTTTCAGTATGTCTTCAGAGGATGTTGAATGTAGATCTGGAATGATTTTTATGCCACGAAACAGCCAATTTTCAGTCGTCCAGCCTGGAGAATGGTTCTGTACTTAACAGTTCCAGCCAGCAGAGGAGCTAGGTTTGAAACAGCAGCATGTTTCGCAGTGTAAGAAACGAGTTTCTGTTTCAATGAAAATGAGTGGCACCTTTAACATTTTACACATGGTGGGAAGTGTGGTGTATAATTCACTATTTTATACTGTTCATTTACCTCTTTTATTTAATTCAGCTGTCTGTTGGCTTAGAGCCAGCTGCTCTGACTGATATGAGTGCCGATTCAGTTCTTTTGAAGTCTGAGGACTTAGCTGGTGGCCTATTATATATTCCAGTAGCATGCATCCAGGGCAAGGGATTGTCTGTTGTGTTCTACCTAGATACTGGATGCAAAAAGGGACGCTCAAGACTGTAGAGGCATTGGTGTGGCTGGTGGTGCGGAGTCCATGAACCTGGGGCAGCCCAATCTTAGAGGAGTCTGCAGTGGGTGAATGGAAACCTGATGCACGCACTGATAGCCAGTGTTAGTGGAATCTACAGTGGGTGAATGGAAACCTGGCATACGATTGTGGAAGTACCATCGCCACCCACACACAGCAGTTAGCAGTTCTAGGGAGGGCTAACCACTACCTCAGGGCAAGTGGGCTTGCCAACTTCATCCATATCCTAGGAACAAATTTTAAAAATATAACCGTGGTATTAAAGTAGTGTGATAGGATTTCACTTTACATTGTCCTGATGTGTTGGAAAGCTGTCCCCTGCTCCCTAACATTATTATGGTACAAAGATTTGGTGCTGTCGGCTTAATCGTGCAGCAGAAAGTAACTCCATGCTGAGTACAGTAAACAGTGCTGGGATTGTCTCGTCTTTAATCTCGTGACACGAGCTCAGTTGATTTATGTATGAAAGGCTGTTTTTAATGTAGGTTAGTGACTTGTGTTGGTTCAGTCTTTGAAACAGCATGACTGATATAAAATGCTGCATTACAAGACCTACAACACATGGCACCTTGTCGACTGCCCTGAGTTTTGTTTTGTGAACTTTTGCCCTTCCCACTCGCCTAGAGGTGTTACCTCCTGCTAGGTTTGCCTGATTTCCACATGTGAGTCAAGCTGGCACATGTGAGCAGGCTCATTGCCCCCTTGGAGGGATGAGTTTGGACATGTCTGCACTGCCTACACCTTCCTGTGGGGAGAGGGGGTTGAATGTTGCTGGATAATACCAGGGAAACCTGGGCTGCATCTCAGCTTCCTCATCTCAATCCTCTGATAATGCATCTGTCTGAAGTTGTCACCTTGATAATCTACAAGACCTGGTCACCATGAGGAGGCACAGTCTGCCCAGTGTTAAAATTACAATCACCAGGGAAGTGGTACTGAGCAAATTGTTGGAGCTGTGGGCTGACAAATCCCCGGGTCCTGATGGATTTCATCCTAGGGTCTGAAAAGAAGTGGCTAGTGAGATAGTTGATGCGTTGGTATTAATTTTTCAAAATTCCCTAGATTTGGGGAAGGTTCCATTAGATTGGAAAATAGCAAATGTAAGTCCTTTATCCAAAAAGGGAAGGAGACAGAAAGCAGGAAACTATAGGCCAGTTAGCTTAACATCTGTCTTAGGGAAAATGTTGGATGCTATTATTAAAGACGTTATAGCAGGCCACTTAGAAAAATTCAAGGTAATCAGGCAGAGTCAACATGCTTTGTGAAAGGGAAATCATGTTTAACCAATTTATTGGAGTTCTTTGAGGAAGTTACATGCGCTTTGGATGAAGGGGAACCGGTGGATGTACTGTACTTAGATTTTCAGGAGGCATTTGATAAGGTTCCACATCAAGGGTTATTGCAAAAAATAAAAGCTCATTGTGTAGGGGGTAATATATTGGCATGGATAGAAGATTGGGTTGGATCTCCCAGACCTTTCTCAAAGTCAATGTCCTCTTTGCTCACTTCTCCGAGCACTTTCGACCTGGACGTCCATGAATAAGGTGATTCCTGGTGATTCTGTTGGGCTTTTACTTCTCTGTAAACTTCAATTTTCAAAACAGGTTCAAGTCTTCACAGCCTTTCGCTGTATCAGGCTTCTGAGAGCAGGTGTTCCTTCTCTCCCTTTCCAGCTCCAGCGACCCGGGTTCAATTCTGGGTACTGCCTGTGTGGAGTTTGCAAGTTCTCCCTGTGTCTGCGTGGGTTTCCTCCGGGTGCTCCGGTTTCCTCCCACATGCCAAAGACTTGCAGGTTAATTGGCCATTATAAATTGCCCCTAGTATAGGTAGGTGGTAGGGAAATATAGGGACAGGTGGGGATATGGTAGGAATGTGGAATTAGTGTAGGATTAGTATAAATGGGTGGTTGATAGTCGGCACAGACTCGGTGGGCCGAAGGGCCTGTTTCAGTGCTGTATCTCTAAACTAAGCTAAACTAAGGTTGACACTGCTGGCTGTCTTTCCTACAGCCTTATAATATCCACAGTAGTAACAATAAAATAGGCAAGGAAGATGGTGATGGACGGATGTGACTCAAAATGAAAGATTGTCTGTGATGTATCTGAGTACTAGCTTCCTTATTTCATTACAGCATACACCGGCTTAAAAATCAAAACATGCCCCCAGCTTCTTTTGCCACACATTGCCCCAGAATTAGATGTTTTGCCTGGTCAGGCAAACTTGTGAGTTGTGTCTGAAAATATGTTTGATTGGCAGTTCTCTTTGAGTTTCAGACACATTTAAATTTCCTTTCTCCAGGTCAAGTTTCTTGGCCTGTCCAGTTCAAATTAGGTAATGTGTCTGAAGGTGCAGGTAGGCCAGAGAGACTGTATACAGTCAACAGCAAGCTGCCATGTAAAGAATATTTGGAAACCTTGAACCAAGTCCAGTATGCATTGGAGTTTAGTGCAGTTCTTATGATTATTTTCTATCTTCCAAGTGGAGCTAATTAAGACTTGTTTCTATTTAAATCTGCAGTAAATCATTACTTCTGTTTATTAACTAGTTTATAAATTTGTTTGGCAGTTGACATCTTAGGCTGTGTCCCAGGAACAATAGGAATTCCAATGGAAGTGTTTATCCTGCTGCTCATCACATGAGGGCACAACATGCAGCAGCAGATTAAATGCAGTAACAAACTTTTTCTTTCTTGTTGTGTTGCTCGCTACAGATTTCTCAGAAGCTGAGCAAATCAAGGCACACTGAAACATGGGCATCGAGGCCTTGCTGGCAGAAATAGTCTGAGTCACTGAAGCTGGAGAATAAATGAAGTTAAAGCCCATGGAATAAAAGGGAGATTAGCAGCATGGACACGAAGTTGGCAGAGTAACAGGAAACGGAGAGTATTGGTGAACGGTTGTTTTGTGGACTGGAGGAAGATGTATAGTGGGGTTGCCCAGGGGTCAGTATTAGAATCACAGCTTTTCTTGATCTAGACTTGGCTGTACAGGGCATAATTTCAAAATTTGCAGATGACACAAAACTTAGAAGTATTGTGAGCAGTGAGGAGGATAGTGATAGACTTCAAGAGGACATAGACAGGCTGATGGAATGACTGGCACATGGTGGATGAAATTTAATGCAGAGAAGTCTGAAGTGGTACATTTTGGCAGGAAGAGCGAGAGAAGCAATATAAAATAAAGGATACAATTTTAAAAGCAATGCAGGAGAGGAGGGACCTGGGGTCCATGGGCACAAATCACTGAAGGCGGCAGGGCAGGTTGTGAAAGCAATTAATAAAGCATACGGGATCCTGGGTTTTATAAATAGGGGTTTGGAGTACAAAAGCAAAAAGGTTATTGTGAACCTTCATAAAATGCTGGTTCGGCCTCAATTGGAGCATTGTGTCAATTTTGGGCACCACACCACGCTTTAGAAAGGTTGTGAAGGGATTAGAGAGAGTGCAGAAAAGATCTACAAGAATGGTTCCAGGGATAAGGGGCTTCAGTTACATGAGTAGATTGAAGAAGCTGGGTTGTGCTCCTTAGAGAAGAGAAGGCTGTGAATAGACTTGATAGAGGTGTTCAAAATCATGAGGGGTCTGGACAGAGTAGGTCGAGAGAAACTGTTCCCGTTGGCAGAAAGGTCAAGAACCAGAGGACACTGATTTAAGGTGATTGGCAAAAGAAGCAACAGCGACATGAGGAAGACCTTTTGTACGCAGCGAATAATTAGGATCTGGAATGCACTGCCTGAGAGTGTGGTGGAGGCAGATTCAAACATGAATTTCAAAAGAGAATTTAATAATTATCTGAAGAGAAAAATTTGCAGGGCTACAGGGAAAAGGCGGGTGAGTGGGACTAGTGAGTTGCTCTTTCAGAGAGCTGGCACGGACGCTACAGGCCAAAAGCCTCCTTCTGTGCTGTAACTATTCTATGATTCCAAGTAAAAATGGTAAAACGCAACACTAACTTAGAATCTTACAGTACAGAAGGAGAGGCCATTCGGTCCACCATGCCTCTGCTGGTGCTTTGAATGAGCTATCCAATTAGACCTACTCCCTGCTCCTTCCCCACAGCGCTGCAATTTATTTCCTTTTCAAGTATTATCAATAAAATGGACAAGCCAGGTTTCAGTGGATAAATAACTTGTAGGCTGGGAGGATGGGGAGAAAAATCAGCTGTTGGCCCTCTTTTATAAATGACAGGAAATCCTTTAGTAAAAAGCCACATCTGTATGAAAAAAATTCTTTTGTTTTTTCCAGTTTTCTGCACTTTTCTGAAGTCACTAACTTACATTGGGCAACTGTTTGAACATTGACAGCTTTCCAGGCATTCTTCACCTGTGCGCTGATACTTTGTGAGTGCGAGCATTGTTCCACTGCCATATGAGTGGATCATGGCTGCATGCGATCCTGTCCCCATCTGGTGTCCACATGGCTGAGCTTTCCAGAAGAGGGCGACTCATTAGATCACTGGAAATCTGGGCTGCTTTGGGCAGGCAGTGAAGGATGGTTATGCCATTTAACTAAGTGTTAATGGAAGTGTTAACTGGCAGGAGGATTGATGACCAGAGGGCACAGATCTCCTCTCCATCCCCAGGTCAGTTAATACAGCACATACCATGAATGGAACCCAGGACTTTTGGATCCATATGGCTTCGCTGCTCCATGAGAGTGGCGTACATGTCCACTCTGATGTCTAGGAATGTTGATTTATAAATGTGCTTGCCACACGGATATAGCAGGCAAATTGATAAAGGTATGTCAATCATGTTGTTTGGACATGACACTGTGGTGAAAACGGTGGCTGCATTTTCTCCATCTCCAAATAAAAACTGGTTCATCAAATAGTTTTTAACTGGGGTTCGATGCCTTCAAATCTCACACTATCTAATGTTTTCTATATTAGCTACAATCTCCAATCTCCAAGCTACAATGTTCTTCTGTTTAACAGGTCATCTGCTACATCCTGAACTTCCTGTCTACATCTGACAGGAAGGAGGCGTCACTAGTGAACAAAGCCTGGTATACTGCCTCTCTGGACCGAAGTCTCCAGGTAACTCCTTTTCAGAAAAAAAGATATAATTTAACTTCCCAAGGGCTACGACTCTTTCTGGGTTACAGCTCCATTGGCAGCAGCTATCCACGGATATCTCGTCAAAGTCACCTTGAGTGTTGGCAGGCTATTCAAACAAGATGGGTCTGATCCTGTCCTCACCTGTTATCTACATTTGTGCAGTTCCCAGGAGGGGTCATTGGCTAGCAATCAGGATTGAGAATGCCGTCTGATATATTGTTATTTTTTCTTCTTTCCCCTTCCTATCCCAGGTACAATATATGGAGAATTATATCAGTCCCACTGCTGCCTCACCAGTGATCAGATAACTCAACACCAGCATCCATTCCAGTAATACTCCTCACGTATGTGAAAATGTCCCATAATGTTGAGGAAGCCCATCAGAGGATTCCAAACGGAGAGTGGGAATAGAGACATTAACTAGATGGGGACTGTGGTCAAAGAGAAGGGAATTGCAGGGATAAAAGCAAGAAATGCTGCAAATACTCAGCAGGTCTGGCAGCATCAGTAGAGAGAGAAGCAGAGTCAACGTTTCAGGTCATTTCTGGTGAAGGGTCACTGACCTGAAATGTTAACTCTGCTTCTCTCTCCACAGATGCTGCCTGACCTGCTGAGTATTTCCAGCATTTCTTGCTTTTATTTCAGATTTCCAGCTTCTGTAGTATTTTGCTTTTACTTTCGGGAATTGCAGGGAGCAGGTGTGAAAGAGCAGGCGTATCAGTGGTGGAGCAGAGGGAGTAGGAATGAGGAGTAACCTGGTGTTAGGAGTGGAGTGATACTAAGATGAGGCTGCGTGAGGTAGGCTACAGAGTGTTGTTGAAAATGGAGATGAGAATTTACAGATGCACCTGAACCCAACGAAACATGGGCAGGGTGGGACGGTGCTGGCAGGAGGGTGGGACGGTGCCGGGGGCAGGATGGGAGGATGGGACAATGTTGGGGACAAGGTGGGAGTGCAGTGTTCTGAACAAATTGGAACTCGAATGAACTCAACACTGTATGAAACTGAAGTCTTTGATTTGTATGGCTTAGAGCTGCACTGGAGAGTACCATTACGGTTGCCAAGGCTCCTGGGAGCTCTCCATCCAGGAACACTTAACATGAAAATACCTTCAAGCCCTATTATTGCCAAGGATTAGCTGGGAAATTTCACTGGGCTTTTTCATTTATACTTTTTATCTGCTGTTTTGCCCATAATGGTCTTTTTATCTGCTGTTTTGCCCATAATGGTCATCTGTTGCTGCTTATGTGGGTAGCATATATTAATGAAAGTAGACAAGGGAATTAGTCAGCAGAATTACAAACAAAAGATCACCTGACCTGAAATATTTCTTTTTTCTTTTTCCACATATGCTGCCTGACTTGGCTGAGCATTTCCAGCATTTTCTGTTTATATTTCAGAATTACAGGCCTTCCAGATATCACTGGAGTCGTGTTTATTCATTCATGGGATGTGGCCGTTGCTGGCAAAGCCAGGATTTATTGCCTATCTCTAATTATTCTTGGAAAGGACAAACTGAGAGTCCATTTCAGAGGGCAGTTAAGAGTCAACCACATTGTGGGTCTAGAGTCAAATAGAGGCCAGACTGGGTAATGTCGGCAGATTTCTTCCCCTAAACGACATTGTTAAACCAGATGGGTTCTTACAACAATACGGTAGTTTCATGGTCAACATTACTGCCACTAGCATTTTCCTGCACACATTGTGTTCGGTAGCATAGTGATTATGGCCGGGATTTTATCAAAGGGCAGGATTTCGTGCCGCCAGGACCAAAAGCGGGACCAGACCCCGCACGGTCAATGGGATCCTGGGCGGCAATATTACGGGCGTCGCAGTGGTTAGCACCGCAGCCTCACAGCTCCACCGACCTGGGTTCAATTCCGGGTACTGCCTGTGTGGAGTTTGCAAGTTCTCCCTGTGTCTGCGTGGGTTTCCTTCGGGTGCTCCGGTTTCCTCCCACATGCCAAAGACTTGCAAGTTGATCGGTAAATTGGCCATTAGAAATTGCCCCTAGTATAGATAGATGGTAGGGAAAATATAGGGACAGGTGGGGATGTGGTAGGAATATGGAATTAGTGTAGGATTAGTATAAATGGGTGGTTGATGGTCGGCACAGACTCGGTGGGCCGAAGGGCCTGTTTCAGTGCTGTATCTCTAATAATAAAAAAATAAAATTACTGACGGCAGCCTGCCTCCCAGAGCACCACCACTGATAGAGGTAGCTGCTGCTGAGGCTGTAGGAAGAAGAGGGCACCTTTATGTTGAGGCGCCCTGAAGGCCAGGTAAATTTGTTTTATTTAATGTGTTGGGGCCAGGCAGGCAGACCCCAGTGATCAGGCGACGTGTGCGCCCTTCAGCAGTGGTGATGGGGTGTGTGGGAATTGCCAGCAGCTGTTGCCACCAGGGACCCCTACGTGAGCCATGGAATGGCCATAAAGGAGGCCTCCTCGTCACCACCCACCCCCCCCGGAACCTGCTGGGAACCTGGCAGTCTCCACACATGATGGCGGTCCCTCCCGATCCCGGTGGGGGCAGGAAATGGCCCTTAATTGGACGCTTAATTGGTTTAATTGGCCACCCACCCTGAGAATATCCTGTGGTGGACGGAAGACATCAGGCTCCCCACCTGGTGCTTCTGCCACCATTTTATGAGGCCTCTCGCCTCCCAGCCTGTCTTCAGAGGGCTTGTAAAATCCAGCCCTATGTTAATGGACTAATAATCCAGAGGCCTGGACGAATGATCCGGAGTTTAGCTCAGTTGTGTATAAGAAGGCAGCTCACCACCACCTTCTCAAAGGCAATTAGGTATGTCAGTGAGACCCACATCCCAAGATTGAATAATAAAAACAAATGATGCTTAACACCTCCCCCATTGGTAGTCTGAGATAATCACTGCAACTCAACAGCAGCAGACTGCCCTTGATGGAGAAAGTTGCTGGTTAATTCACATGTCAAAGAACTGCAAATAATTAGGCATGAAACAACCAGCATTTGTTTTGCAGGTTAGCCTGCTAGTTGCAATGTTTTCATCTTCTTTAGGCTGTATTGTTTTTGACAGCACATAAGACTTTTTGTGTTTATTTTCCCTCACCTCCTGAAGGTGTTCATTCTTTACCATGGTACAGTTCCACAGGTATCAGCTACCCTCTGCCACAATGACTCATGGCCATGTGAGAAGCTAGACAGTGAGTGACGGCTAAACAACAGCATAGGGTATCGCAGGCACGCTGGACTCTGCCATTACCTGATGTTCACATACACACAATAAGGCCACTTGTTGCCTAATTACCCAAAGCTAATTTGTGCCTCACTTATCACAGATATGGGATCGATGAATCCTTCCTGCCTGGCTCGGTTGGTAGCATACACACCTGAGTCAGAAAGTCGTGAGCTCAAACGCCACTTGAGCACAAAATATAGGGTGACAGTACACTGCAGTATTGAGGGAGTACTGGTCATTATCACTGTTGTTTATGGGACCTTGCTGTGTGCAAATTGGCTGCCATGTTTCTGACATTAAAAGTGATTACACTTCAAAGGTACCTCACTGGATATAAAGTACTATACAGATGCAAGTCTGTCTTTCCTTTTTGAAAATAAGGTACCTGGCATTACCTATTTTGAAGTGCTACCTTTGTTAGTAGGGGGTAGAACTCATCAAAGACTGGCAGACAAGTGTTATCTGACTGCACTGTTTGCTTTTTTTGTACAGAAAGATGTTGTCTACAATCTCCAAGCAACATATGATTCTCTCGAGTCTATTAGAGATTTAGGGCGGAGACAGACTCCCTGTGTGGCTGTAAGCAATCTCGATGGGTCAGCAGTTTCAAAGATGGTTGTACAGAGCATTGCGCTCCACCTGGCCCCGCATCTGAAGAACCTCTCGCTGCGCGATAGCAACATCACTGAGAATTCCTTCATGACTCTGGTCCCGTCCTGCCCTGACCTGTGGGGGCTTGACATCAGCAGCTGCAACAGCCTTTTCATGCCCGGCACCTTACTGTCAACGGAAGAGAGCAAAGCAAAGATGGCAGAAGCCCTGATGAACCTCCGTGAGCTTAATCTCTCCAACCTACGGTACCTCTCCGACTTGACCTTCAATCGACTTACTGATTGCACTGCCAATCTCCAAAAGCTGTCTCTTGCTGGCTGCCACATCGCCTTCGAGTTTGATCCCTACCGAGGAACAAATGCGTGCAATTCCACCGTCGTGCTGTCGCTGAACAACATCCTCTGCTTTATAAACAGACAGGTCACCACGTTGAAGAGCTTAAATTTCAGCCGGACCAGCATCACGAGCGAGGCAATACAGTTAGTGGTCCATGTGGCTGGGCTTCACCTGGAGGGGTTGGTGCTTCAGCATTGTAAAGACTTAACGGATGATGCAATCTGTGCCATCTGCGTGTGCCAGCCAGGGCTCACTACCCTGGACCTCACCGGCTGTGCCGAGCTGACTGACAAGTCTGTTGTGGCCGTCGCCTCGAGTCTGCAGTGCCTGGAACATCTGTTCCTGGGCAAGATCAGACGCATGACGGACAACGCGTTGAAGAACTTGTCCACCATCTCAACCCTGCGGGCCCTTGACTTGTCCGAATGTTATCAAGTCAGTGGTTTTGAGCTGGTCAAGGGGTTAGTCTCGCCACAGGCCATATCTAGTTTAGTGAGTCTCAATTTCAGCTGCTGCACCATGGTGAAAGTAAGTCACTCCAGCAACACTACTTGTGCTGTACTGAATGATGTAATAATGGCTCTGAAATTTCTAGCTGTTAGTGGATCTATGTGATCATCGTTTGGGGGAGGGAAAGGGGGGAGGAATATGGGACGGGAGCCGATTTGGCCATGAGTTTTCAGCCCTTTTTTTGTGATACCAAATTCCATCAGGAGTGGAGGTGGGTGCATTTTTTTTGTGCCTCATTGGCCTCTGAAGGCTGCTAGCAACTATGACTGTATGGTGATGGTGCTTTTATGGTGGCATTGGGTAGAAAATTCTGGATTTTCACCCAGCGGTGATAAAGGAACAGTGATATCTGTCCAAATCTGGTCTATTTCCCACTTTTCCCCACCCCAGCCCAGTGACATTGAAGCAATAAATAACTGGCATTGACCAGCAATTTAACCTTGGAGTGCATCAAGTTTCTACCTTAGAAACATCTTCTTTCCAAAAAGGACAACTGAATTGTGCGTTTAGTTCAGGTATTGAAATGGCAGGTTTAAATTCTAATCAAAAGCCGAATTTTCAGCAGTGATTGTGAATCTCATTGACCTCTCGCTGGTGTTAGTTCTATAATGTTGCTCACTCTTGTGTTGGGTTAATTCCATAGGACAGCTGTATTTTCTCAATGGCGACGATCCTGGGTGAGAGCCTGCGAGAGCTGGACCTCACTTCCTGTGTGTACATCACTGACATCAGCATCCACACCATCGCCAACTACCTCAGGAACCTGACAGCACTGCGGCTCGGCTGGTGTAAGGAGATCACGGACAGGGGGCTGCTGGGAATTAACGCACCCAATAATGACTGCCAGCTAGATAAGAAGGAGGTCTGATTTTAGTTGCTTGTGAACCTACCGCGGCCCCTTGGTGTGAGAGCCAGTCTTCACGTGAGAACTTTGATAGGCGCTGTGCTGTGTCTGGCAAGCTGGAGGCTAGTGGTTGCTTCTTGAATATTAGTGCAAAAAGCATCTGCTTGTCCCTTTGCTTCAGACTTTCCAGGTGTTCTGTCTGACGTTGTCAGTTTGTAGATGTTCTGATTTTCATCCCCTTCTTTTCAAGCTCCTCCTGCTTCTGAATATATTCCTTTCTTGCATGGAACAAGGAAAGACCTCTTTTAAAACTGAAAGCTAAGCAGGAACAATTTTAATCCAGCGATCAGGCATTTGAATTGATGATCAATACTTTGAAGAGTCGCCTTGACTCTTGGATGGAATCTGGAATGTTGGAATCTATTATTAAGGGAGTCTTAACAATGCACTTAGTATGTTCAGCGTTCGCCAGAGCTGGCGGGCAGCCATAAAGGCGGGGCTAAAGTGTGGCGAGTTGAAGAGACTTAGCAGTTGGAAAAAAGACAGAGGCGCAAGGGGAGAGCCAACTGTGTAACAGCCCCGACAAACAAATTTTTCTGCAGCACCTGTGGAAGAGCCTGTCACCCTAGAATTGGCCTTTATAGCCTCTCCAGGTGCTGCTCCACACACCACTGACCACCTCCAGGCGCTTACCCATTGTCTCTCGAGACAAGGAGGCCAAAGAGTATGTTCAGATAGAGTCAACATGGTTTTACGGAAGGGACATAGTGTTTGGCAAATTTTAGAGTTTTTTGAGGCTGTAACTAGTAGAGCAGGTAAATGGGAACCAGTATATGTAGTATACCTGAATTTCCAAAAGGCATTTGATAAGGTGCCACACCAAAGGTTAATATGCCAGATAAGGGCTCATGGATGGATTGGTTGACGGACAGGGAGCAGAGAGTAGGGATAAACGGGGTGTTTTCAAATTGGCAGGTTGTAACTAGTGGAGTGCTGCAAGGTGCAGTGCTGGGGCCTCAGCTATTTTAATCTGTATTGACCTGGACGAAGAGACCAAGGGTAATATATCTAAGTTTGCTGACGATATAAAGTTAAATGGGAATGTAAGCTGTGAGGAGGACGCAAAGAGGCTGCAAAGACAAGTTAAGTGAGTGGGCACCAAGGTGACAGATGGAGTGTAATGTGGAGAAGTGTGAGGTTATTCACTTTGATAGTAAGAATAGAAAAGTAGAATATTTTTTAAAAGGCATGAAACTTTTGAATGTTGATGTTTAGACAGACTTGGATGCACTCGTACAGGGAACACAGAAAGTTAGCATTCAGGTACAGCAAGCAATTGGGAAGGCAAATGGCATGTTGGCCTTTATTGCAAGGAGATCACACTTTGTGCAGTTTTGGTCTCCATATCCAAGGATCAATATACTCGCCGTGGAGGCAGTACAGGGAAGGTTCACTAGATTAGTTCCTGGGATGTGAGGGTTGTCCTGTGATGAGAGGCTGACATTGTCTTGAGTTTAGAAGAATGAGAGGTAATCTCATTGAAACATACAAGATTCTGAAGGGGCTTGACAAGGTAGACACTGAGAGATTTTTTCCCCTGGCTGGGGAATCCAGAGCATGGGGGTGGGCACAGCCTCAGGTTAAGGATCAATCATTTAGGACTGAGGTGAGGGGAAATTCTTCACCAGCGGGGTTGTGAATCTTTGGAATTGTCCACCCCAGAAGGTTATGGTTGCTCCATCGTTAAATATATTCAGGTCTGAGATCAGTGGATTTTTTTGATCTGTCAGGGAATTGAGGGATATGGGAGCGGGCAGGAAAGTGGAGTTGAGGCAGAAAATCACCCATGATCATATTGAATGGCAGAGCAGGCTCGAGGGGCTGACTGGTCTACTCCTATTTCTTATGTTCTTAAACAGTTAAATGTTGGAAGTTATAGGTACTTAATTCTACCATGCACAGTAAAGATAATATAATCATTGTGCAGTGTTTCTTTTGAACTAGCAGTTTGTACACCCAAGGCAGTTGAGTTCCTTTTCTACTCCTTTATTGAACAGGTCTTCCAACTTTAAGCTCACCACTTCTTGTTAAGGGCTTTGAGCTTCAGTATCAATGTGATGATTTTTTTGAACACTGCTTTGGGGAAATAGTTAGGACTGCTACTTATTCATAAAACTAACAAATCTGTAACAGTTCATGAAAGCTAACTCTGTAATAACTTTTGGGGATTGGGGAGAGGTCAGCAGTGCCTGAAATGAACTACATCTACGCCCTGAAAAGCAGCTCACCATCACCACTAAACTTTGATGTGCTTCCAACCTTGGTTAAACCTGTCACAGAATCGATCTTTTCTGGTTGCAGAATTTCTCAGGATTAGCGTGCCCTGGATTGTGTATCGATTTGGGAATTTTATTATTAGAAGTAATAATAGTGGTCAGGATGTGAAACTTGCGACCACAAGGAGTGGTTGAAGTGAGTAGCACAGATAAGGGGAAGTTAGATCAACACATGAAGGAGAAAGCAATGTTGATAGGACGAGGTGGGGTAGGGTTGAAGGAGGCTTGTGTGGAGAATGAACCTGTTGGGCCGAATGGCCTGCTTCTCTGCTGTAAATATTATGTAATTATATGTAATTTTAACATGTTTGAATGTGCTGATTAGAAAAGACGTAGAAGAATGACCCTATCAACTTAATACTACTGAATACTACTTTTCCCTATCCAAGGTAGTAATGAGCCAAACCTTTGGTAACATGGATATTTTTGCTCCTCCCAATTATCAGGACGAAAAGCTCCGGATCATAACCGAATCTGACATGGAGGCCTCCAAGGAGAAAGAAGGAGTTTCGCTCAGTGCGTTGACATGTCTTAAGGAACTCCGTCTGACTGCATGCACAAAACTAACAGACACCAGCATAACCAGGGTACTCCACGCAGGGCACTGTTGAGGATGTAGTGTACAACTGTGTAGGCCATACACTGGAAAATGGAATAGAGTTGATATAAACACAATATAATAATTACTTCCAAGCATAAAATTAGGGAATCTTACAACACAGAAGGCCATTTGGTCCATTGTACCCATGCTAGCTTGTTGAAAGAACTACCTAATTAGTTCCAATCCCTTAAATAAAAGCAAAATACCGCAGAAGTTGGAAATCTGAAATAAAAACTGAAGGTGCTGTAAATATTCAGGACTGGCAGCATCTGTGGAGAGAGAAGCAGGGTTAGCGTTTCAGGTCTGTGACCTTTCGTCAGAACTTGCATGGGCTAAATGCACAGTAAAAAGTTCTTTACTGCACTCCTAAAGACATAAAATTTGAAAGGAACTGTTTGATCTAAAACTCCCAATTTCAACGAGGCTCAACCTTATCAATTTATATTTATAAAGAATATTGAGTCCAACTCACCTAGAACTCAACTGATGGGTTTTCCTTTGAGAAATAGCATGTGATATTCTAACCCCTTACATGCTGATTCTACCAATAAGAAAAAATCTAAGATAACATTCAGCACGGGCACGCAACAATATGCGCCAGTCCCCTCTCTCTCAATTTGTTTTCAGGATGTGAATGTCCTGGCAAGGCTAAATTTTATTGTCCATCCCTTGTAACCATGAGAAGGGGGTGGTGGGCCTTCTCCTTGAACCACTTCAGTCCTTGTGGTGATGGTGCTTCTTAGGGCTTTCTAAGGGGAGATGGTGGTGTAGTGGTAATGGCACTGAACTAGTAATCCAGAGGCCAGTTCCGAAGAAGGGTCACTGACCCGAAACGTTAACTCTGCTTCTCTTTCCACAGATGCTGCCAGACCTGCTGAGTGAATCCAGCATTTCTTGTTTTAATCCAGAGGCCTAGGCTGATACCCTGTGGACACTGGTTCAAATCCCACCACGGCAGCTGGTGGAATTTAAATTTGATTAATAAAAATGTGGGATTGAAAGCTACTCTCAGTAATGGTGCTATGAAACTATCATCGATTGTTTTAAAAAACCCATCTGGTTCATTAATGTCATTTAGGGAAGGAAATCTGTTGTCTTTACCTGGCCTACATGTGGCTCCAGACCCACAGCAATGTGGTTGACTCTTAACTGCCTTCTGAAATGTCCTAGCAAGCCACTCAGTTCAAGGGCAATGAGGGATGGGGCAAAATGCTGGCCTTGCCAGCAACGCCCACATTCCACGAAAGAATTTTTAAAAACCATTTTTACTGCTGCATAGTTTCCTAGGCCACTTGAAGGGGCATTACAAGACAGCCACATAGTCGGAGACTGGGGTCAAATGTGGGCCGGACCGGGTTGGGGTGGTAAATTCCCTTCGCTGAAGGATATTCCCTGAATGATGATCCGGAAGCTTTCAGAGTATTTTTCTGCTGGAAGCCTGGAAGTTACCAGATTTTGTGAATTCCACTTCCCAACCTGCAATAGTGGGATTTGAATCACTGACCTCTGGGTTGCTGATCCATACCTCTAGGCTACTGTATCTAATCCTGACTGAGTAACTGGATAGCTACCAGGGTTGGGAAACATGCCTGATTTTTTTTTTTTTTCCTCTCCCTTCCCCACCCTCACCCCCTCTTTTTTTCAAACTCTTTATGCAGAAGCCAGTTGTAAACTTGTGGATGAGGTCAGCATGGACAGAAAATTTGGGAATTTTGTGGTGAAAATGGTTTGGCTGCTCACCGAGTAAACTGAGTACTTGGAGGGTTCCAAATTAGCATATTTTCAGAGCATTTGCAGTGGGACCTATCTTGTATACTACCCTGCCTGCTTGATCTGCAGAAAGGTGCCTGCACAGTCCTGGCTTGGGTTTGACAAAGCTCCCCAATATCCATTTGCACTTTCTCTGGCTATTCAGCTCCTTCCAGATGTTTCCATAGTGCAAGTAGCACTTACATCATTGTGTTCCTTTAAATATTTAGACTGCTCTCTACTATTTTATGTCCTAATTCTAATCAGGTGCAGGGCCAGCTCATTCTTGATGGAGTCAAGTTGGCAGAATAGTCATTGATTTTGCTACAAGTCGATTCGATGAGCCCACTATTCTGTGGGATAAAATAATTTGTAGTCTGTCTTGAGTTTTACTATTGTACAGTATTTGGTACATGCCCTTTAAATCATAGGATACAGACAGACAAGACTGAATGACATATGATTTCTGTGCCACAGGGACTATAGAGATCAAAGCTCAGCATTTCCCCGTAACTCCAAACTGATATCAGTTCTGAGTCCCAAAATTTTTTCCCACAAATATACTTTATTCATAAAATTTGTAAAAATACATTACATAACTGTACAAATTTGACATTACATAAAGTGCAATACAGATCAGTTTCTTACAATATGGTACATGGGGTGCCTCACAACATTGCAGGTTATATTAACATTTACATTCCAAATTAAACATTCTCTGGTGCAAACAGACCAAGGGTTTCCATCCCCTTGGTATACTATAGTGGGAGGGCCTTACACAGTGGCCTTCCCCATTGAGCATTTGTGGTGGCTGCCCCAAGCTTTAGTGTGTCCCATCAGCCTATAGAGTCTTTTCTGGTAATTTGGAGCGAAATGTCAGAATCGCCCCTGTTCTTCTCTGATCCTTGTCCATTGTACCAGTTGTTGGGTAAGGTGGCCTGTATTCTAAATGTGGCTGTCCTGTATATGATTAGGAACATAGGAGCAGGAGTAGGCCATTCAGTCCATTGAGCCTGCTCCACCATTCAATATGATCATGGCTGATCATCCACTTCACTGCCTTTTTGCCCACACTATCCTCATAATCCATTGATTTAGAACCCGATTCCTTTAAAATCCACCCCATATTTGGTTTGATTTGTGTTAATGTCTTCACATTAACCTGATACAGTCTCAGAATGATCTTTTCCTTTAAACCTTTGCTTTATTGTGTAAATGCCTTCTTTGTTTTTGCTTTCAATATGCATTATTTTACACTTAATCTCATCCAAAACCAGCTGGCATTCCTTAGTTTATTTATTTAATGAGTGCAGATCCTTTTATTTCTGGCAGAAGCAGGTTGCAGTGCTTTGGGGTAGTGTGGTGAACAGAGTGACGGATTAACATGCATACCATGACCTGCACTAAATACAAAAATACTTCTATTTTATCACAATTGCCAGGCAACCTTTGTGCACTTAGCAAGTAGCTCAAGAGTGGCATAAGCAGGCACCTGGACATACATCTCTCCTGCAGTTAGTGCATGCACTGTGAAAGGTTGGGAGCGAATAACTTGTGGAAGGATGTGTAACCTCAACCAAAAGAAAGAATTTAATCTGGCCTGGCATGAGCTGTTTTTGAATTGCTTCTATAGGTAATCCGCTTTCAGGAGCTAACGACCTTATCGCTGAGTATGGTCCGCGAGATAACAGACGCGAGCGTTGTCTCCATCGCAGCGCACTGCCGCAGCCTGGAGCGACTTTCCCTCAGCCACTGTGGCCAATTGACTGACCAAGGGATGATTGCAGCTTCGAGCCACATGAAGAGACTGACACATCTCGACATCTCTTGCTGCGATAAGATCACCAACCAGTAAGTACCTTGCTTTAAAGCAACAAAAAAGTATGTTAATCAGCCCTGTCCAAAGTGAGATTTGATTCCAGTTATGCTGAATTCTAGATGACCTAGTGTACAAAGGCCATGGGGCTTATAGGACAAAGTGAGCAGCTGTGGCCTAGTGATTAGCATACTCGCCTCTGAGTCAGAAGGTTGTGGGTTCAAGTCCAACTTCAGAGACTTGTACACAAAATCTAGGCTGACACTTCCAATACAGTATTGAGGGAGTGCTGCAGTGTCGGAGGTGCTGCTGTTGGGATGAGACGTTAAACCTCTCGGATGCAGGCGGAGCTGGGGGGTTCTCCCAGGTGTTCTGATCCACTTTTATCCCTCAAACTTCATCACTAAAAAAGATTATCTGCTCATTATCTCATTTTCTGTGGGAGCTTGCTGTGTGCAGTTTGGCTGCTGTGCTTCCTACATTGCAACAGTAATGCATATCATTGGCTGTGAAGTGCTTTGGGATATCCTGAGACTGTGAAAGGTGCTATATAAATGTAAGTATTTTATTCTTTCATTAAAACAGTCTGTTTCTTCAAAGTTGTAATTTCTATGTCTTTCGGAGCAGGGCTTCCTTGCCACTCAGGAAAGACACATGTTCGTTCCCAGTCTGTGCAAAGTTCGCTGATAACAGCTGCAGTGGCGGTGAGGGTGCTACAGTTGGCCTCAGCGTCATTAAGTCAAGGAGGCAAAAATCATCCTTGGTACCTGCTACTGATCCCAAACCAGCAACTCTCTTTCTCGTATGAGGACAGGATTGTTCTCAGCTGTGATGTCTCACTCTATTCCCTCTCACCCATGGGCCAAATAATCTGTAATGTGAGTGAAAGCTCCTGCACAAGCAGTGATCACAGGTGAGGTATTGGAGGGTGCTAGGACTAAATACCAGAGAGAGTCTGTCCTTTTGGCGGTGTGGGGGGAGGTGGAAATCAAAATTGTTTTTTATCTGTCTGTTTCCACTTTGTGGGTCAGTCCAAAACTACGGGTCATAAATATAAGTTAGTGCCTAATAAATCAGGTAAGGAATTCAGGAGAAACTTCTCTACTGAGAATGAGGAGACTGTAGAACTTGCTACTATGTGGAGTAGTTGAGGCAGGCAGGGATGCATTTAAGGGTAAGCAGGATAAGCATATGAGGGAGAAAGGAATAGAAGGATTTAAAGAAGAACAAAGAACAGTACAGCACAGGAACAGGCCATTCGGCCCTCCAAGTCTGCGCCGATCTTGATGCCTGCCTAAACTAAAACCTTCTGCACTTCCGGGGACCGTATCCCTCTATTCCCATCCTATTCATGTATTTGTCAAGATGCTTCTTAAACGTCGCTATCGTACCTGCTTCCACCACCTCCCCCGGCAGCAAGTTCCAGGCACTCACCACCCTCTGTGTAAAGAACTTGCCTCGCACATCCCCTCTAAACTTTGCGCCTCGCACCTTAAACCTATGTCCCCTAGTAACTGACTCTTCCACCCTGGGAAAAAGCTTCAGACTATCCACTCTGTCCATGCCGCTCATATCTTTGTAAACCTCTATCATGTCACCCCTCCACCCCCGTCGTTCCAGTGAAAACAATCCGAGTTTATCCAACCTCTCCTCATAGCTAATGCCCTCCAGACCAGGCAACATCCTGGTAAACCTCTTCTGTACCCTCTCCAAAGCCTCCACGTCCTTCTGGTAGTGTGGCAACCAGAATTGTACGCAATATTTTTTTTTTTTAGAGATACAGCACTGAAACAGGCCCTTCGGCCCACCGAGTCTGTGCCGACCATCAACCACCTAATCCTACTAATCCTACACTAATCCCATATTCTTACCACATCCCCACCTGTTCTTATATTCCCCTACCACCTACCTATACCAGGGGCAATTTATAATGGCCAATTTACCTATCAACCTGCAAGTCTTTTGGTGGTGGGAGGAAACCGGAGTACCCGGCGAAAACCCACGCAGACGCAGGGAGAACTTGCAAACTCCACACAGGCAGTACCCAGAATTGAACCCGGGTCGCTGGAGCTGTGAGGCTGCGGTGCTAAGCACTGCGCCACTGTGCTTAAGTGTGGCTTAACTAAAGTTCTGTACAGCTGCAGCATGACTTGCCAATTTTTATACTCTATGCCCCGACCGATGAAGGAAAGCATGCCGTATGCCTTCTTGACTACCTTATCCACCTGCGTTGCCATTTTCAGTGACCTGTGGACCTGTACGCCCAGATCTCTCTGCATGTCAATACTCCTAAGGGTTCTGCCATTTACTGTATACTTCCCACCTGCATTAGACCTTCCAAAATGCATTACCTCACATTTGTCCGGATTAAACTCCATCTGCCATTTCTCTGCCCAAGTCTCCAACCGATCCATATCCTGCTGTATCCTCTGACAATCCTCATCACTATCCGCAACTCCACCAACCTTTGTGTCGTCCGCAAACTTACTAATCAGACCAGCTACATTTTCCACCAAATCATTTATATATACTACAAACAGCAAAGGTCCCAGCACTGATCCCTGTGGAACACCACTAGTCACAGCCCTCCATTCAGAAAAGCACCCTTCCACTGCTACCCTCTGTCTTCTATGACCGAGCCAGTTCTGTGTCCATCTTGCCAGCTCACTTCTGATCCCGTGTGACTTCACCTTTTGTACCAGTCTGCCATGAGGGATCTTGTCAAAGGCTTTACTGAAGTCCATATAGACAACATCCACTGCCCTTCATTAATCATCTTTGTCACTTCCTCAAAAAACTCAATCAAGTTAGTAAAGTTAGATTTGCTGAAAATTGGATGAAGTAGGGTGGGAGGAGGCTTGTGTGAAGCATAAACACTGGCATGGACCAGTTGAGGCTTGTTTCGATGCTGTAAATTTCAGTGTAATTTCATACCTGTGATTGTAATTTTTCCATCATGCTGTTTCTCTTCCCTAGGATGCTGGATGTCCTCACACAGGAGTGCAAGTGGCTGAGGAGTCTGGACGTCTCCATGTGTGGCGGGCTGACTATCGCAGACGTCGAGCGAATCCAGCAGTTTCATCCCAGGCTCACCAGCATTAAGGCTAGATACTTGGGAGAGCTGACGTGTCTCTCACTCTTTGAACGAGGGCTGGATAACGAGTTAAATGTGGACCTGGAGGACACAGCACATAATCCCTTTGCAGTTGAAACCGGGCTTTGAAACACTGACTGAGTGCTGTGGCTCATGAGCAAAATTTAAATTTAATAACACATGGATCAGCATTCAGCTCTTAATTTATACCTCTGATGCAGCTGATGTATTGCTGCAGTTAATTTAACATGCATTACTTGGATTTGGTGGGAGGAGGCTCATGTGAAACATAAACACTAGCATAGTGTGTTAGAAATCAGTGTGTTGCACTAAAACCTTGGGGGTTTTCTTCTGTGCTGAAGGTGTACACTGTGACCAGCCTTTACTGTGTAGATACTCTGTGATCTCTCTAATTGCACAAAGAAGTGATTGCAATCACTCCCAGATACATTTTCTTACTTTACTCTCCAATTTTCTTCCCATTCGCCCTGAATATATTGATTTTCTTACCAGGTTACAGTAAAGCATATGGTTCCACGTTTCAACTTTGACGGTGAATGTCGGCAGGCTCCTCAACTGTAGAGTGTATTCTGGCGGAGCCCGATGCTGGTGCTGCCTGACATATGCACGTGCACTGCCATCAGGATTCACGTGATAATGATCGGGGGGGTGGATACCTAACTTTTCATTTTCTTCCTTATTCTCTATTGTTCCCTTCCCCACTGCAGGGGTTATACAACCTCTCTAGTCAAGAACTCTTTATTCTTTATAGAAAACACCGGACCTCAGAATCATTGCCAAATCCTTTACTTCACAGCTCCTGACAACTCCTTCACCCATAGCCTTCTGTCCTTTTTTAATTCTTGCTGGAAGAATGGCGCTGGCTGCTGGAGGGCTGCAGCTCCTGGTGGACCACAACCCTAACACATGTCACTGTTTGCAGCAGAGGTGGCATTGTACCATTGTACCCTGACATACATCACTGTCTGCAGCAGAGGTGGCATTGTACCCTGACACATATCGCTGTCTGCAGCAGAGGTGGCATTGTACCCTGACACATATCGCTGTCTGCAGCAGAGGTGGCATTGTACCCTGACACACATCGCTGTCTGCAGCAGAGGTGGCATTGTATCCTGACATACATCGCTGTCTGCAGCAGAGGTGGCATTGTACCATTGTACCCTGATACACATCACTGTCTGCAGCAGAGGTGGCATTGTACCATTGTACCCTGACACATATCGCTGTCTGCAGCAGAGGTGGCATTGTACCCTGACACACATCGCTGTCTGCAGCAGAGGTGGCATTGTACCATTGTACCCTGACATACATCGCTGTCTGCAGCAGAGGTGGCATTGTACCATTGTACCCTGATACACATCACTGTCTGCAGCAGAGGTGGCATTGTACCATTGTACCCTGACACATATCGCTGTCTGCAGCAGAGGTGGCACTGTACCATTGTACCCTGACACACAACACTGTCTGCAGCAGAAGTGGCACTGTACCATTGTACCCTGACACACAACACTGTCTGCAGCAGAAGTGGCACTGTACCATTGTACCCTGGTACCCTGACACACATCACTGTCTGCAGCAGAAGTGGCACTGTACCATTGTACCCTGACACACAACACTGTCTGCAGCAGAAGTGGCACTGTACCATTGTACCCTGGTACCCTGACACACATCACTGTCTGCAGCAGAAGTGGCACTGTACCATTGTACTCTGATACACATCACTGTTTGCAGCAGAAGTGGCACTGTACCATTGTACCCTGACACACAACACTGTCTGCAGCAGAAGTGGCACTGTACCATTGTACCCTGGTACCCTGACACACATCACTGTCTGCAGCAGAAGTGGCACTGTACCATTGTACCCTGACACACAACACTGTCTGCAGCAGAAGTGGCACTGTACCATTGTACCCTGACACACAACACTGTCTGCAGCAGAAGTGGCACTGTACCATTGTACCCTGGTACCCTGACACACATCACTGTCTGCAGCAGAAGTGGCACTGTACCATTGTACTCTGATACACATCACTGTCTGCAGCAGAAGTGGCACTGTACCATTGTACCCTGGTACCCTGACACACATCACTGTCTGCAGCAGAAGTGGCACTGTACCATTGTACTCTGATACACATCACTGTTTGCAGCAGAAGTGGCACTGTACCATTGTACCCTGACACACAACACTGTCTGCAGCAGAAGTGGCACTGTACCATTGTACCCTGGTACCCTGACACACATCACTGTCTGCAGCAGAAGTGGCACTGTACCATTGTACCCTGACACACAACACTGTCTGCAGCAGAAGTGGCACTGTACCATTGTACCCTGGTACCCTGACACACATCACTGTCTGCAGCAGAAGTGGCACTGTACCATTGTACTCTGATACACATCACTGTCTGCAGCAGAAGTGGCACTGTACCATTGTACCCTGGTACCCTGACACACATCACTGTCTGCAGCAGAAGTGGCACTGTACCATTGTACTCTGATACACATCACTGTTTGCAGCAGAGGTGAGCAAGTTTAGCAATAGAGTTTTATTTTTTGAAAACCAGTTCTATGTCCTGTTGAACTTTTATATATTGCATTGGGTTTCCAAACAGGAACTTAACAGATCCTCGATTCTCATTATCCTCATGAAGCCGAATTGCGCCCCACTCCCTCCCCAACCCCATTGCTATGTATGTATCCGTCTTATTTGACCCTACCCATACTGCAGTATCTGAGAAGTCAGACCTGTTGGACCATATGTCAGAGGCACTCAGTGCTGTGACAGATGGCTCTTACTAAAAGCTGCTGTTAGTTTTCAACTATAAGCAGCCGAGCCCACTTCAAGGCATTTGAGATTAAAGCTAATTTCTTGGCCCCCTCCCCACCATTGCCCAGTTGATAAAGGAAATGGGCATCTGAATTGTATAGTCTTAAGATTCAATTTCTGCCCTCTGCAGTGTTTGATCTCTGGTGGCAGGGTTTGGATGTTACAGTTGACCCCAGGGTATAGAGACCAGGAATATTTAGGCAGAGTTCTGATTGCCAAACAGTCAGTTCCTTGGTGTTGGGTGAGGAAAGGGATTTTATGTAATGCTACAAGCTGTCAAATAGCAGACTGATTGACTAGCCTTAAAGGGAGAATGGGGAAGTATTGAAGGACAATCGTCAGCCAGGAACTACATCCCACAGGAGTTACTGTTGGGAAAAAAATGGTTTAATATCAACTGTTTTCCAAATACAACCATTGGTTTAAATGTTTAAAAATAATGTTTAAAACTTACATCCTATTTAATATCAGGGAGTGAACTCCTGCTGCTGCTAGGTGTCTTTGGTTCACTACTGTATATATTTCACTTTATATTACAAATCTGTTAGCCATGTTTGGCAGGGTTCAGTCCTGTGCAAGATTGTAACCTTACCTGCGATTTAAATTGTAAAAGGGTTGCATCTAATGTTCGAATCCCACTGAAGGTTTGCTTCATTTGTGCTCGCATTTGGGAAATTGAAATTTATTTTTAAAAGGCTTGACTGTGTCAGGCAATGAACTCAAAGTCTGGGCTGCTTTTAAATCCCCGATTGCCCATGGGTCACACAATTTAATAAACATGTATTGTTTAAATTAAAGCTCATTATCTACATTGTTTTGTCACAGCATCTTGACTTGTCTTAAGAAGGATGAGATGCAGCTGTAAAACACCATATCACATCTTAGCTGTTGCTCCTTCCTGATATCTGTATTTGTAACAAATTTAACAGCACTTCCCAAACCCACAACCTCCACTACCTCAAAAGACAAAGGCAGCAGTTGTATGGGAACTCCACAACCTGCAAGTGCCCCTCCAAGTCACACACCATCCTGACTTGGAGCTATATCACCGTTCCTTCTCTGTCTCGGAGTCAAAATCCTGGAATCCTACCGAACAGCACTGTGGGAGTACCACCCACCACCTACTCAAGAGCAACTAGGACTAGGCAATGAAGTTTTGCCCACATCCCATGAATGAATTTTTAAAAACTAAACTAACTGCAGAAAGAGGGCTGCAATTCCCTTGGTGGCTGAGTTAAAAGAAGCCTGTAATTAAACTATTCAGAGGCAGATCTCTGTAAAACTGCTGCTCTGTGTTGAGTTAGTTGATCGTACAATGGGGGCTTTACAAATGGCCTCTGGGTTAGGGGGAAACGAGACATCCAGGTTTCTGCTTCCAACCCCTGTCCATTACCAGAAGGTGCACATGTATGAATATCCAGTGATTCCCTCCACAGTTCAACAGCAACAACAGGCATTTATGTAGTAGTACCTTTAACATAGTAAAACATCCCCAATAAAACAGCCCTAGGAGCTTCACAGGACAGTTATTGAACAAAATTTGACTGAACCACATAAGGAGATACTGGACAAGTGACTAAAAGCTTGGTCAAAGAGGCAAGTTTCACAAAGCATCTCAAAGGAGGAAAGAGAGGCAGAGAGATTTAGCTAAAGGCACAGATGACACAGTGGACCAATTAAAATCAGGGATGTGCAAGAGACCAGAATTGGAGGAGTGCGGCTATCTCGGAGGGTTGTAGCAGGAAGTTATAAATAGGGGCAAGGCCATAAAGAGATCGGAAAATAAATATGAGAATTTTAAAATCGAGATATTGTTAAACTAGGAGCACAGGGCTGATGGGTGAATGGGACTTGGTGCAAGTTAGGACACGGGCCAGAGTTTTGCATAAGCTCAGGTTTATGGAGCGTGGAAGATGGGAGTCCATTGGAATTGCCAGGTTTCAAGGTAACAAAGGCTTGGATGAGAGTTTCAGCAGCAGATGAGCTGAGGCAGGGGTGGAGTCGGGCGACGTAATTGAGGTGGAAGTAGGCAGTCTTATTGATGGTACAGACATGTTGCTGGAAGCTCATCTGGAGCTCAAAGACATCAAGGTTATGACCAGTCTGGCTCAGCCTCACATTTGCCAGGGATGTAGTTGGTGGCAGGGACTGAAAGCAACAGCTTTAGTCTTCCCAATATTTAGTTGGATATTTCACCTGCCAACACACCCTTATTTACACACTTGGGGAAGAGTGCCTGTACCCCAATAATGGTGCCTCCAGGATCAGAAACTGACACAGGGCAACTTGTGCTGTGCCTTGATGATCTGGATGTGTATTACCCTTGTTACATGCACCTCTAATTTCCTGATTTATACCATGCCCTACATTATGCTGAGTGAAATCCGTACAAAAGCAGCACAGTAGCAGAGCGGCATTTTATTCTGAATTGAAACAAATGCTGGGTGGTTAATGCAGTGTAAAATCTGTCGACAGCTGCTCCTTCCACAGCAGAAAAAGCAGACCTTTTTTTTACAAAACATGTTAAGTCTTTTTTATATATATATGTACAAAAAAAGCACTACAAAAATCCCAAAGCAGTAGTGTAATTGTAAATAAATTAACCAGTACCGACTACTCCAGTTTGATCCAGTGTATGTCTGCAGCTGTAGAGTGTGACTGTACCAGTTACAATTCGCTGATGGTGGGGACCAGCCACGGTAACAGCCTCTTGTCACTGCGAGACTACATCTCCTCACATATATGCACGGGATGCTTTTCATTTTCAGCTCACCTTTTCTGGTAACGCAATCACTTTCTTACAGTTCCCTTTTCCCCCTTCACCCTCCATGCCTCTCAAGTGTAAGCCCTGACTTGTGCTGTGATACAGTTCCAACGGGCTGCCGGGGGCACTTGACCACTGAACCCTTCTCCCTGTGGCAACTTAGCTAGTGAGCGTCAGCAGGCTATTCAACTGCAGAGGGCAGCGCCCTCCACGCACCCACCCCCCACCAGGAGCGGTAAGTGGATTATTGTCCCATTCCAGAGACTTATAGAATCATAGCATGGTTTCAACACAGAAGGTGGCCATTTGGCCCATCGTATCTATGTCCGCACTCTGTAAGAGCTACTCAGCTAGCCCTACTTCTCTGCTTTTTTGAACACATAATCCAGGCTGACACTCCAGTGCAGGACTTTTGGTGCTGTCTTTCCATTGAACCATTAAATGGAGTCCCAGTCAGTCCTCTTAGGTGGATGTGAAAGATCCCAAAGCATTATTTCACTATTTTGAAGACGAGCAGGGGAGTTCTCCCTGGTAATGGGGCCAATATTTCTCTCTCAACCAATATCACTAAAAAAGATGATTTGTTCAGTTATCACATCGCTGTTTGTGGGAGTTTGCTGTGTGCAAATCGGGGGCCACGTTTCCTACAACAGTGATTGCAATACAAAACGTCTGCATTGGCTACAAGCACTTTTGGACATCCTGAGACTGTGCATGATGCTATAAAAATACAAGTCTTTCTTTTTACATCACTTTGCACTCAGAGCAGGTGCCCATTCAGCACATATAGCATGTCCCACAAATAAGTCCACACTTGATCCTTCCCATAATATTTTATGTAGTCAGGTATTAGCCCTTTAGGTGCGACAGTGCAGGCTCACCAGAATGAAAACAGGGCTTAGAGGGTTAAATTACATGGCTAGGTTGCATAAACTTGACTTATATTGCCATGAATATATAAGATTGAGGGGTAATCTGCTCAAGGTGTTTAAAATATTAAAGGGATTTGATAGGGTAGATACTGAGAAACTAGTTCCTCTGAAGAACAAGGGATATAATCTCAACATTACAGCCAAGCCACTGAGGAGTGACATCAGGAAACACTTTTTCACACAAGGCTAGTGGCAATCAGGAGCTCTTTTCACTGCTCTGCACCCCAAAAAGCTGTGGATGCTGAGGGATAATTGGACCATTCAAGACTGAGATTCATAGATTCTCATTAGGTTAGAGTATCAAGGGATATGGAGAAAAGGCAGGTAAATGGAGTTAAGGTACAGATCAGGCATGTTCCAACTGGGAACAGGCGCGAGGGACTGAATGGGTTACTCCTGTTCCTATGTTCCCCTTGTTTCAGTGGGTGCTGAACACCATGGCTTTGCTATGTCTTTGAATAGTTTGTCATCACCCATCGACAATAGCAATAGCTAACCACAATATAAGGGGAGCTACACACAGCTTTGTTTAAAAAATGCACAGTGTTCTTTCTCCTTGGAGCTGCCTCAAACTTCCATTTCAGTACCATGAGCAAAATGGTTCATACCTTCCCAATTCCTGGTCCCCTACTCCTCCAATTTTAGGCACCGTCTCTTGCTGGGTTAACGGTTCAGCTGGTATCTCATCCAAGGAGCCCTTCAGTCAGCTACTCAACTGTGAAGGGCATCAGAGTTGAGTGCAATCTTGTTTTCATCCAATATCCACACACACACACACACACGTATGAACCTCTCAGTAGACAGCAATTCAGGAGCTTAAACGCTGCCTCCTCTCCACAGCTCAGTGGACAATGGGGCCAATTGGGGCCCCTTGCACTGCCTGAGTGTACCCAGCAAAGTAAACACAGACACAGGGACAGAGTGCAGGGCCTTTCTGGCCTGGACAGCTGAATAATCCATCAAAAGCTCGATTCATTTACAAACATGATCTGTAGAAATAGAGATTGCAGATTTCCGATCTTAGCCTAAGTGGTCTGACAGAGCTGACGAAACTCGTCCCCATGGTCGGTCCCTGGCACCATCGCAACAGGCCAAGTATTGATACTGGACCAGCTAAGACATGGCTATGGGCTAGTTTCGGATGTTTCCACTGCTCTCCCACCTTTTTTTTATCCATTCATGGGATGTGGGCGTCGCTGGCCAGGCCAGCATTTATTGCCTATGCCTAATTGCCCTTAAGAAGGTGGTGGTGAGCTGCCTTCTTGAACCGCTGCAGTCCATGTGAGGTAGGTGCACCCACAGTGCTGTTAGGAAGGGAGTTCCGGGATTTTGACCCAGCGACAGTGAAGGAACGACGATATAGTTCCAAGTCAGGATGGTGTGTGACTTGGAGGGGAAATTGCAGGTGGTGGTGTTCCCGTGCATTTGCTGTCCTTGTCCTTCTATGTGGTAGAGGTCGTGGGTTTGGAAGGTGCTGTCTAAGGAGCCTTGGTGCATTGCTGCAGTGCATCTTGTAGATGGCACACACTGCTGCCACTGTGCATCGGTGGTGGAGGGAGTGAATGTTTGTGAATGGGGTGTCAATCAAATGGGCTGCTTTGTCCTTGATGGTGTCGAGCCTCTTGAGTGTTGTTGGAGCTGCACCCGTCCAGGCAAGTGGACAGTATTCCATCACACTCCTGACTTGTGCCTTGTAGATGGTGGACAGGCTTTGGGGAGTCAGGAGGTGAGTTACTCGCCTCAGGATTCCTAGCCTCTGACCTGCTCTTGCAGCCACGGTATTTATATGGCTACTCCAGGTCAGTTTCTGGTCAATGGTAACCCCCAGGATGTTGATAGTGGAGGATTCAGTGATCATAATGCCAGTGAATGTCAAGGGGAGATGGTTAGATTCTCCCTTGTTTGAGATGGTCATTGCCTGGCACTTGTGTGGCACAAATGTTACACGCCATTGTCACAGTGCTAAGTAAAATTCACAAGATAAAGTTCTGTACAAATGTTAGAGAGTTGGCACTACCTTAAATATGTAACATATTGTGCATTTTAACAAATATAGGAGCAGATTAAAACTAATCTCGAAGGAAATATTTTCTTGCAGACTTGCCCAAGTTCTGCTCTCCTCAGTGCACTTTAAGAATACTTTTCCTTTCTGATTTTTCCCCTTCCTCTCCCTTGCTGACTTATACTGGGATTATGGTTTTGTCATGCTGGTTCTACAATGTATTGGACCGGGTGGGGCATCACATTTGAGTCCAATTTTTTTTTTTGTTATTCATTCTCGGGATGTGGCAAGCCCGACATTAATTGTCCGTCCATAATTTCCCATGAGGAGATGGTGGTGGGTTTTCCTCTTGAACCATTGTAGTATGTGCACAGCACTGTTAAACTTGGTTTTCTCACTGAAGTACCTCGGATGCACACCTCTCACTGGAAGCTTAGTTTTGTTCCCCTTTACACCCACCCTACCCATAGCTCAGGGTTGATTGAGGCCAATTGTTGTAGCCCAGATCCAGGCCTCAGTTGAGATCAACTAACTCAGCACAGACCCTTCTGTCCTCCTTGGCTTGCTGCTACCCCAGACTCTACCATTAGGCACAAGGGGGAAGCTGAAGGTTGGCTCAAAATCGGTCATTGACCCTCATCCGACACAAAACCAAAAGTGTCATAGCAGCAAGCAAGTAGATCAACATCGACCTTTGCTTGAGACCATATTCAATCATCAAGTTAACAGCTCACTAAAAATAATGCCCCTCAGCCTCACTGTTTAGCCGAGTAATCCAGCCATCAGCAAGTCAGGGCTTCACATTTGGTTCATCACTCACCGTCTGTACCGTGATATTCTTTTCACTGCGGTGAGTTGGCTTTGCCCCTGAAAGTTATCATGGCTCATTCTGCCGTATGCTAATGAGATCCACAGAAAACTTTGGCTGCTAAATTAACATCTGGCAAAATGGGTGGAACTTCCCGCTTCCACCTTCCCCACCCACAGGAAATTTCATCCCATGTGCGTGTATCAGCTATATGAGCTTGACGGAGGCCTAACCTACCAGTTCCAGGAAGGAGGCCCCCAATGCCTTCACCTCAGCCACAGTCGTACCTGACCGCCCTCCCCAACCCCCACCTCCCAACTTCACACTCTGGGAAAAATGCAGGGCACAAATGGCCAACCCACAATGCCAGCAGGTAGGCAAATTAGAAAGGGGGCCCTTTCACTTGCTGTAGGAGATACTCCTGCCTCCTTACAGTGTTCTGTTGCTGCAGAATCTGAGACGTTAAGACAATGAACGCCAGCTCAGTCAATGGCCTGCAGCTGGACCTATACCTAGATAAAGCTCCAGGGACACTTGGAGTACAATGCCTGTCGATAGCCATGGTTAAATAGGTGCAGTGTTGGGTGGGGGTGGTCTATAAATGGTCAAGGATCACTGTGAATGTAATCTGCTAACACATACCCCCACCCCAACACTGGCCCAGAATTAAAGAATGCTGCAGCAAATGATCTCCGCTTCACAATCTCCCTTCCCTCTCTTGGAGCATTTGTGGAGAGAGAAATGTAGGGTTAACATTGCAGGTCAATGACCTTTGGTGGATGAAAGGTCACCAGCCCTGCAAAAGGTCACTCATCCGACGTCAACCTTCACTCCCTCTCTTCACTGATGCCGCCTGACTTTCTGAACGTTTGTCATTTTCTGATGTTTGACTAGTTCTTGTGAGCCGACCCTCCCCCCAGAAATTCCCCAGTGCATCAGGCTCTCATCTCATTGGCTGTCCGTTGCTATGGCTGTTGCCAGCTAAAGTGTGCAATGCAGCCTCCTCTCATGAGTACCATTTTTCTTTGACAATATTGCACATGAAAATACTTGAGTCACTGCCTGTGTATAAAACCTATTTTGTATATGCACTGTAAAAAACCCACATCATTCACACCACCCACCACCACCACCCAAACCCGAGGAAGTGCTGGCAGATTCCACCATGTTGCCACCCTGATAGAGTCAGTGCTCAGCGTGGCTGAAGTCGTAGCAGAAGTTGTAGTTACTGGGCGCGCTGGGGATCGGCGGAGCGGCATCCGGGATGGGGATGTTCTCCAGGTCCAGGAGCCGCAGTTTGATCTCCATGGAGAGCAGGATCTCCAGCTCACTCTTGGTCTGCTCGCTATTCAGCTCCTTGCCCAGCAGGACATTCAGGCCATCCGTCCAAAGACAGAACTGGGGCAGAGAGAGAAATAAAACTGTCATTTAAAAAAAAACACAGCCAAAAAGGAAAGTTCAGGTGAACATTTCAGAACTGAATAGGGATTAACCAATTACCTGACTAACTTCATAGAATGATATAGCACAGGAGACCATTCAGCCCATCTTACTTATTCAATTGTTTCCACTCCCTTGCTCTTTTCTCACGTCCTGTAAATTTGCTTTTGGAATTTATTCTTGAATCTGTTTTCACCACCCTTTCAGGCTATGTCCTGCAGATCATGATACCTCGCTGCGTAAAAAACAATGTTCTCCTCATTCCCCGCACCCTCCACCCACGCCGGTCCTTTTGCCGATTATCTTAAATTTGTGCCCTCTGGTTATCAACCCTCATGCCAACGGAAACAGTTTCTCCTCATTACAACACGATAGTGTTTTCTACATTACAACAGTGACTACACTTCAAAATACCTTCATTGATTGTAAAGTGCTTTGGGGTGTCCTGAGGTCATGAAAGGTGCTATATGAATGCAAGTTCTTTCATTTCTTTTCTTTCATATCGTCCATCAGAACCCCAGATCATTTGGAATACCTCTACTAAATCTTCCCTTAATCTTCTCTGCTCTAATCCCAGTTTCTCCAGTCTCTCCACGTGACCGAAGTCCCTCATCCCTGGTACCAGCGAATCTCTTCTGCGCCCTCTCCAAAGCCTTGACATCCTTCCTAAAGTGTGGTGCCCAGATTTGTGTGCAATGCTCTATCTGGGGCCTAATTTCCTTGCTTTTGTACACCACGTCTCTATTTATAAAGCCAACGATCCCATAAGCTTTTCAACAATTTTATCGTGCCTACTTCAAAAATTTGTGTATGTGAACCCACAGGTCAGTCTGGTACAATTTGAAAGATGGTGCAAGAACATTTAATTTACATTCCCTTTCCTATTTTTCCTACCAAAATGGAATTTCACATTTCTCGGTGTTAAATTTCATCTGCTATATGTTTGCCCATTTTACCAGTCTATGTCCTCCTGCAGTATGTTACAGTCCTCCTCATTCTTTACTTAATTTTTCTGAATCTTTCCTGCAGTATATGTTTAGTCTTTTTTTAACCAATGGCAATCTGGAAGCACTGGCGCTTTCGAGTCACAGACTGCTGCCCTAGTCAGAGCAACTAGTCACTGGATTCCCCTTCCCACATCATAGGTGACCTTCCACTCCCACTGTCACTCACGTCGTATTTGGTTGGTGCTATAAAGTTCAGCGAGTAGTCCTCTGCGTCATAGAGGACGGAGAAGGCCAGATCCAGCACCTCCTAGGAACAGAAAGGGAGTTCAGGTTAGTTTCAAAATCAAAGAGGAAAACAGCGAGAAAAAAGGGGCAAAGGAAAATAGGAACAGAAGATGACAGAAATTCATAGCAGTCTCAGCATCGGGACAGACACATCACTGATTTTCCAGTGGAGACTCATGGTACGAACTGGGGAGGTATATCACTAAAATAGAGGGGAGGGGACAACAGTTTAAAGGTCATTGGTCAAAGGTCACAGAATACAGTGTACAGCCCTGGCCACCACTGTCCAAAAAGGATGTTGTAGCTATTGAAAAGATATGGAAGAGTACAAAGAGATTGATTTGAGAGAAATAGAGGGATTGGCTTATGCAACGCAATGATGTAAATTGAGCATGTTCTCACTGGAAGAGAGGTTGAGAGGTGATATGATTGCTGGTTTTAGGCTTCTAAAGGCACTTTAGATAATGTGGAATATGACAAGCTATTTCACCTTGTCCAGAATAGTAGAACCAGAGGACATGACCTGTGCTCGAAGTGGGTAAATTCAAAACTCATCTGTGGAAACAATATTTCAGCGAGTGAGCGGTTAATCTATGGAACAGACTCCCTAGAGAGACAGTGAAAGCAGCTAGAGTTGATTCATTGAAATGTAAATTAGATAGATTCCTTTCAGAAAATAACATTTTGGGATACAGTATCTGAGTAATTTGAGACATGACACATGGTAAGTGTAGCATTTTCGGGCGAAACAGGTGGCTTTAGACCTGTGGTTCCCAAGCTCTCCACCACTGGGGTTTTCCTCATGTTAGGTCTGGGTCTGTTTTAAACTAATTGATAGAGAATGATTGCTGTGGTTAGTCAACAACTCTATTTTTTTTTATTGACTGACGGCCTGCAACCAATTCGATGTGGCTTCTCAATGCCGTAGAGGAATTCGGATTCATGGTCAGCCTAGAAAAGACAGTGACAATGACTCAAGGTGGTCAGTCTGAAGCAGCATTACAACTAAACAACACTGAATTGAACAAAGTGGACATATTCTGCTACCTGGGCTCAACGGCTGAAGTGAAATGAAGCTCAATGAGGAGATATCAGCGTGTATGGGTAGGGCTGTTTGACAAGGAGATATCAGCTTGTATAGGGAGGGCTGTTTGACGAGGAGATATCAGCTTGTATAGGGAGGACTGTTTGACGAGGAGATATCAGCTTGTATGTGGAGGGCTGTTTGACGAGGAGATATCAGCTTGTATGGGTAGGGCTGTTTGACGAGGAGATATCAGCTTGTATGTGAAGGGCTGTTTGACAAGGAGATATCAGCTTGTATGTGGAGGGCTGTTTGACGAGGAGATATCAGCTTGTATGTGGAGGGCTGTTTGACAAGGAGATATCAGCTTGTATGTGGAGGGCTGTTTGACGAGGAGATATCAGCTTGTATGGGGAGGGCTGTTTGACAAGGAGATATCAGCTTGTATGTGGAGGGCTGTTTGACGAGGAGATATCAGCTTGTATGGGGAGGACTGTTTGACGAGGAGATATCAGCTTGTATGGGGAGGACTGTTTGACGAGGAGATATCAGCTTGTATGTGGAGGGCTGTTTGACGAGGAGATATCAGCTTGTATAGGGAGGACTGTTTGACGAGGAGATATCAGCTTGTATGGGGAGGGCTGTTTGACGAGGAGATATCAGCTTGTATGGGTAGGGCTGTTTGACGAGGAGATATCAGCTTGTATGTGAAGGGCTGTTTGACAAGGAGATATCAGCTTGTATAGGGAGGGCTGTTTGACGAGGAGATATCAGCTTGTATGTGGAGGGCTGTTTGACAAGGAGATATCAGCTTGTATGGGGAGGGCTGTTTGACGAGGAGATATCAGCTTGTATAGGGAGGGCTGTTTGACGAGGAGATATCAGCTTGTATGGGGAGGACTGTTTGACGAGGAGATTTCAGCTTGTATGGGTAGGGCTGTTTGACAAGGAGATATCAGCTTGTATGGGTAGGGCTGTTTGACAAGGAGATATCAGCTTGTATGGGGAGGACTGTTTGACGAGGAGATATCAGCTTGTATGGGGAGGACTGTTTGACGAGGAGATATCAGCTTGTATGGGTAGGGCTGTTTGACGAGGAGATATCAGCTTGTATGGGTAGGGCTGTTTGACAAGGAGATATCAGCTTGTATAGGGAGGACTGTTTGACGAGGAGATATCAGCTTCAGACAAGAGCCTGGAAAAACCCAAATCTCACAATTGCCACATGACGAAGAATCTATAATGCCTGCATATTAAGTAAGCTGCTGTATGGTGCTGTAACTTGAACTACATATCAGAAGTAAGAGTGCAGATTGAATTCATTTCATATGCGTTGCTTGAGAAAGATCTTGGGATCGATTGGCAGCAATAGAGTCCCCAACACACAAGTACTGCAGCTTTCTAATTTAAAAAGTATCATAGCTATGCTCAAGTGACATTGACTATGATGATGGCTAGGCCATGTCATTAGAATGGCTGATGGTCGCCTACCAAAAGGTGCCGTGTATGGAGAGCTTGATGGTACCAGTAGACCTGTTGGGTGGCCAAAGCTAAGACACAAGGACTCATGCAAGCGAGACATCATTTCATGCCAGATTGACAAAGAGCCGAGAACAGTCTGCACATGACTGAAGCACTTGGCACACTGAGCACAGAAATTCGAAGAACTACATCTTCAGATTGCCACAGTAAAGCACCATTGCAGGAAGGAGCATGTGGCAGTAGCCCCTGCATCAGTGAATGATGACCTACGCAGCCCCCATCGCAACTGGCAATACCTTGCTCGAATTGGACTGTATTCCCACCTGAAGACTTACAACAGATGAGCAGTAGATGTGAATCACTGACAACAATGCAAAAGCCAAAGAAGATGCAATAATCAGGATGGTGGAAGAAGAACTAAATGGACTGTGGTCTTTTTTCATCTAACAATTCCTATGCCAAACATCCAATCAGAGTGAAACAGGCTTTGGCAAATTGAGTCACAAACAAGGCAAGAAATTAAACTTGGGACAGGATAAAGAGGCAGACGTAAATCAACTGATATAGGGACTGTGTATCTGAGGCGATGGTGAATCAAAACAGTGAGACATACAGGGAAAGTCTGCACTGAAGATATCAAATGTTGCAAGCTCCCTCAGCTGGAATGTCAGGCAGATTGTGCAGCTCTCTGCCTCACTCTAGTGGCCAGCTCAGGATCTGCAGCAGCAAAAGCCTGCCTCCATAGGCCAGGAATTTGATAAGGCCCATGTTGAGGGTCGTCCACTTTTGAATCAGTTTGTGATGGAGCTTCTAGGCTAATTTCCCAACTTCAAAATGCATGTGAGCAATCTGTTTTAAAAAAAAATCTAAGTCCAGTTTCTTAGTCCTATGGTGTGAAGGTGTAATTAAGCAGTTTGACTGACTTTCATCAGCAGTGACACAAACATCTGGACTCCAGCCATGATGCCCATCCCTGCCCTTCTTTCCTGACATCCCCACTAACAAACACCCACATACATCCCATCAGTGGGCTGATCTGGTAAGTCACAAGATACAATTGTATGGAGTGCTGGACATGGAATCCAAATATTCGACTGTGATCTTACGGCACTATTCAAAAAGGAACAGGGGGATTCTCCCCGGTGTCCTGGCCAATATTTATCCTTCAATCAGCACCTAAAACAGATGATCTGGTGATTTCTTGCCTCTGAGTCAGGAGGTTGTGGGTTCAAATCCCACTCCAGAGACCTGAACACATAATCCAGGTTGACACTTCTGCAGTACCAAGGGAGTGCTGCACTGTTGGATTTAAGTGATCCCATGACCCTATTTCAAAGATGACCAGGGAAGATCTCCCCCATGTCCTGGCCAATATTTATCTCCTCAATCAATATCACTAAAAATAGATAATTTCATCATTGTCGCGTTTGCTGTTTGTGTAGAAATCGGCTGCTGCATTTCTACATTACAACAATCAACTTATAAAAATTGTACCCCATTGACTGTAAAGCACTTTTGGACGTCCTGAAGTCGTGAAAGGTGCTATATAAATGAAAGTCTCCCTATCACAATTTTTAAAAAATCTTCAGAGGATGTGGGCATTGCTGGCAAAGCTGGCATTTGATGCCCATCCCTAATTGCCCTTGAGGTGGTTGTGGTGAGTCTCCTTTTTGAACCACTGCAGACCGTGTAGTCAAGGTGCTCCCACAGTGCTGTTAGGAAGGGAGTTCCAGGATTTTGTCCCAGCGACAGTGAAGGAATGGCGATATAGTTCCAGATCAGGATGGTGTGTAACTTGGAGGCAACTTCCAGGTGGTGGTGTTCCCATGCGCCTGCTACTCTTGTCCTTCTAGGCAGTCCAGTTTGCAGGTTTGGTGCGTTGCTGCAGTGTACCTTGCAGATGGTCCACACTGCTGCCACTGTGCGTCGGTGGTGGAGAGAGTGAATATTTGTGAATGGGGTGCTGATCAAGTGGGCTGCTTTATCCTGGATGGTGTTGAGCTTCTTGAGTGTTGTTGGAGCTGCACCCATCCAGGCAAGTGGAGAGTATTCCATCACACTCACACATGTCAAAGGCAGATGGCTAGATTGATTCTCTCTTGTTGAAGATATTCATTGCCTGGCACTTGTGTGGCACGAATGTGACTTGCCCCTTATCAGCCCAAACCTGAATGTTGTCCAGGTCTTGCTTCACGTGGGCACAGACTGCTTCAGTATCTGAGGAATTGTGAATGGAACTAAACATTGTGCAATCGTCAACGAACATCCGCACTACTGACATTATGATTGAAGGAAGGTCATTGATGAAGCAGCTGAAGATGGTTGGGGCCTAGGACACTACCCTGAGGAACTCCTACAGAAACAGTACCTCAGCCTAAGTGATGCTTCTTATTAAAAAATAAAACCAGGATATCTTTAGTGGCATGAAGCAGAACAAAACTTCATGTCTGACCCCCTTTTCTTCCTCTTTCAGTAGCTGACTGACACCTGTATGTCCAGCATATTCAGGTTTTCAGTTACAGGACAGATTGTCAATAATCTACCAGGCTGCTGGGACACTACTTATTAATGCATTGGAACAGGTGGGTTTGAGTGCTTTATGAGGCACCACTTTGATTTTAAAATTCACATTCTTGTGATCCCTCCATCACCTCATCCCTCCCTGTCTCTGTAACCTCCTCCAGCTCTGCAACCCTCCGAGATATCTGCACTTCTCCAGTTCTGGCCTCTTGTCCATCTCCAATTTCCAATGCTCCACCATTGGTGGCCGTGCCTTCAGCTGCCTGGGCCCTAAGCTCTGCAATTCCCTCCCTAAACCCCTCCGCCTCTCTCTCCTTTGAGTTGTTCCTGTTCTAACGTTTCCTCGTGTGGCTTGGTGTCAGATTCGGTTTGATAATGGTTCCTGTGAAGTACCTTGGGACATTTTATGATGTGGAGGTGCTATATAAATGCAAGTTATTGTTGAGGTTCGGCCTTGAGAGAGAGAGGGTGTCACCTGACCTCAGATGACTGGAGCACGGTTTGAGCAGTTTTGTGGGGTGTCGTCTGATGTCAGAGACTGCGATGCAGCTCCTTACTTACTGACACGACAGCTTTCTATTCAACAATTGACCATAACCATTTTATTAACTCTTAGATGGACAGCAGAGCCCCACAGTCACTTATTCCGATAGCACAGAGGCTGCAGCCATTTTGAGACATCATTCTGATGCAGTTTGCCACATTCAGGTGGCCCATAGGCTGCCAATCCGTTGGTGTGGTAATTCCAGGGGATGGGAGATGGGTCATGTTTCATCAGGCCTTTCTGATGCCTGTGTTCCCTCCACCCGCATCAATCTCTCCTGTACTCACCCGGTTCTGTTTCAGCGTGCTCTTCTCCTTCATGTGGGGACAGTCCTTCCCAGTCACCAGAGCCTTAATATCAGCTACAGGAACTGTAAGGGAGGCACGGCAGAAATGTTTAATTAGTTGCTGCACAGTTCAGCGTTTATACAATAGTCAACACCCTGAAAATGTACTAAGGCCTTAGACGTGTTCACCTATCCCAGTGAATTTACATTTCATCTCGTGTGTGTCTGAGCTACAGGACTCTCGCTGGAACGTGGCATGAAAACAGTGCAGATCATAGAATTATAGTGCGATACAACACAGAAGTTGGCCATTTGGCCCATCTTGCCTGAACCAACTCATTGATAGAGCTATCTAATTAATTCCACTGCCCCGCTCTTTCCCGACCGCCCTGTATTTTTTTTTCCCTTCAAGTGTTTATCCAATATCAATCTCTATGACTCTAATATCCTTTTGAAAGTTACTATTGAATCTGCTTCCACCGCCCTTTCAGGCAGTGCATTCCAGATCACAACAACTCGCTGAGTAGAAAATTGTTTACTCAGGTGGCGGAACATAATTTAAAAGGACACTATCTTCACAAAAACAACTTCAGCAAAATCCTGAAATATGTCACCATAGTGCCATGCATCTGTGATGTCACCTCCCTGTGATGTCACCACAGTGCCATGCATCTGTGATGTCACCACAGTGCCATGCATCTGTGATGTCACCACAGCGCCATGCATCTGTGATGTCACCACAGTGCCATGCATCTGTGATGTCACCTCTCCGTGATGTCACCACAGTGCCACGCATCTGTGATGTCACCACAGTGCCATGCATCTGTGACGTCACCTCCCTGTAATGTCACCACAGTGCCATGCATCTGTGATGTCACCTCCCTGTGATGTTACCACAGTGCCATGCATCTGTGATGTCACCACAGTGCCATGCATCTGTGACGTCACCTCCCTGTGATGTCACCACAGTGCCAGGCATCTGTGATGTCACCTCCCTGTGATGTTACCACAGTGCCATGCATCTGTGATGTCACCTCCCTGTGATGTCACCACTGTGACATGGGTAAGGAATTGGTTGGGAGATGGCAGGATGTGACTAGTAGTGTCCCCCAGGGATCTCTACTGGGGTCTTAACTTTTCACTGTACATATCAATGATTTAGATGAAGGAATAGAGAGCTGAGACTAATTTAGCTGGCAATTAGGGATGGGCAATAAATGCTGGCCTAGCCAGCAATGCCCACATCCCCTGGATGAATCAAAAAAAAGTAGTGGCAACAGGAGTCGAAAGTTACAAAGGGACATTGATGGATTAAGTGAGTGGGTGAAACTGTGGTGTGTGGAATTCAGTGTAGGAAATTGTGAGGTCATCCACTTTGAGCCTAAGAAAGACAGATGAGAGTATTTTTTAAATGGTGAGAGGCTATGAACTGTGGAAGACAGAGGGCTGAATTTGACGCCACCCCAAGAGTGGGATGGTGGCAGGGGAGGTGGTGTAAAATGGAGCGGGAGGCTCCAGGAGCCCTACCCGACTTTATGCAGGGCGGTGGCGGCGAAAAACGGCCCGAGAGAAGCTGCCTGACAAAAACAGGCGGCTCTTGAATGTCCCGAAGGGGTCCTCATGATCAGGCACCCTGTGCCCAATGGAGGGCCGCCCCCGCTACCCCAACCACCCCCAACACCCAACATGCCCCCCTTCCTTCCAAGTGACCACCCTTGACTCGCTGGGGCCTGATCGATTACCCTCAACGAGGCAACCAAAACTTTCCTGTGCTCCAGGCTCCCCGACATTTTCTCTTCACGCTGGGTTGTAGTCCCAGCAGTGGCCACCGCTCCCGGTGACACTGCTGGGACTAAGAGGTGCCGGACTGCTGATTGGCTGGGACTTCCTACCTCAAACGGGTGGAAGTCCCACTTCAGAGCAATCGAAGCCCGGCGAGCTGCAAAATACGGGTCAGATCCCCAGGCGAGGCGGAAGCGGGTCCGCCACCGACTTTTCAGTTGGTGGCTGGCTCCCGTCCACCTAGGGTAAAATCCCGGCCAGACATTTAAGGATCCAGGAACAGAAATCATTAAAAGCTAATGGACATGTGCAAAAAATAATGTAACAGGCTAATGGAATACAAAAGGGTGGAAGCTATGTTACAGCTGTATAAAGCTCTGGTTAGATACATCTGCATTCAATTCTGGCACCACACCTTAGTAAGATAAACTGGCCTTAGAGGGGGTACAGCACAGATTCACTAGAATGATGCCAGGGCTAAAAAAGTTACATTATGAGTACAGGCTGCATAGACTAGGTTTGTATTCCTCTTGAGTATAGAAGATTAAAGGGTGATCTAATTGAGACGATTGAAGGATTTGATAGGGTAGATAGAGAGAAGCTATTTCTCTGGTGGGAGAGTCAGAACAAAGGGGCATAACCTTAAAATTAGAACTAGGCTGTTCAGGGGTGATATGAGGAATCATTTCTTCACACAAAGATTAGTGGAAATCTGGAACTCTCTCCCCCAAAGACCTGTTGAGGCTGGGGGTCAATTTGAAATTTCAAGACTAAGATTGATAACTTTGCGTGAGGTAAAGGATATGGAACCAAGGCTGGTAAAATGGAGTTGATCATCCATGATCTAGTTGAATCAGGCCCAAGGGGCTGAATGGCCTACTCCTACTCCTATATATCTTTGATGTCACACTGATGAGAATGATTACTGGCTCACCCCGCCCCCACCCAATTGTAAGTAAAAATCTGCCAAATAATTTTCCCTGTGCACCATTAAAGTGAGGCACAATGCCCTCTCAACTCCCTATGATTCACCCTATTTCTGAATTGCAGTTTGGGTTCAATCCAGAATCTTGCTTTGTGTTCTTGAGCTCACAGAGGCCTCACCAGGGTGGCAGGATCACACGCAGGACTAGGCCCAGATGGTGTCGTTACCTACTGCCCAGGCACCGCTAACACTTCAAAGTGATTCATTTTATGTTAAGTGCTTCAAAATATTTGAGGGAGGTGATAAAACACCATGTAAGTGCTTTGATTGAATCTCTGGGTGACTTTTGCATGGTCCGTTTGTCTGTTCCAATCATTGAAAAAACAGTGGATGAAAGATTTGGTCAAAGTACCTCAAAGCAGGTCACTCAGTGAATTACTTTGGAAAGCAGCGACTACTGTCTCGCACTGTTTAGCATGTCACCGTCATAGAACGGCATCGATTTTACAGCACAAACAGGCTGTTTAGCCTAACTGGTTTGTGCTGGTGTTTATGCTCAACACAAGCCTCCTCCCACCCACTACTTGATCTCACCCGATTAGCATATTCTTCTGTTCCTTTCTCCCTCATGTACTTATCAACTTCCCCTTAAAGGAATCCATGCTATTCACCTCAACCATTCTGTGTTATAGCATGTTCCACATTCTAACCGTTCATCTCGACTAAAATAAACTTTTTCACAATTCATGTCAATGGAGAGCGAAAGACTGAATTTAGTTTCCGGAATATTCCGGGAGCAATACGCACTCTTCTCCTGCAGACACTCGATGGCTGGATTGTCACCTCCTTCTTCTACATCTCCATAGTGAAGCACCTTGTGATTGGGTGACAGGCGACAGTACCACAGCTTGTCTGGCAGATTAAACACAGTAAAAGGTTAACCCTTTGCTGGACTCCTCACTTCAATCCTTTGAGCTACTGATCGCTGCTGGAGAAATGTCAGCATCCCATTTGATACCCAAAACGGAGCAGGTAACCCCTGACCTGATTTCACACTGGCTGCCACTCAGTGTCCATTTAATGCCCAGCCTGCACTACATCGAATTTACTGCACATAGAAACAGGCCATTCGGCCCAACTAGTCTGTGCCAGTATTAATGCTTCATACAAACCTTCTCCCAGCCCTGCTTCATCTCACCCTATCAACATACCCTTCTTTCTCCCTCATCTACTTATCAAGCTTCCCTGGAGAGAGTCGGGAGCGGTGGAGGCTGCAGCGGACCTGCGAGGAACCTACTAGGGAGGGAGAGAATAAATCCAGACCCAGGCTCGGGGCCTTCCACTTACCTGGAGAGAGTCGGGAGTAGTGGACCTGTGAGGAACCTATCTCTACGTGCCAGAGTTTGAAAAAATGAAAAAAAAAATCAAACCATAACGTTACAGAAAAGCGGGGAGTTGATTGGCTGGTGAGTATTTGCTGCTTAGGGAAAGAGTTTAAGCAACTGAGAGTTTAAAAACGATAAAAATATTAAGTATTAATCACAAGTAACAATCGGGTAGCTGGTCAGTCTTATCTTTTAATTTTAAATAAGGTTTATTACCATTAGTGAGGTTAGTACTACTATTGTTAGCACTTTAGTACTGGTAGGCTATATTAAGAGTGGTAAGGTAGATTAGTATTGGTAAAATTTAGTATTAGCAGTAGTAAGGTTTTTATTACTATTGGTAGGGTTATTAATATTAGTAATAGCTGAGATTGTGAGCAGCAGGGTTTATTTGTATTACCAGGGTTTACTATCTAATAGATAGAGGAATGGCAGGGCTGCTCCAACCTCTGGAGTGCACATCCTGTGCTAGGTGGAAACTCCAGGATGCATCTCAGGTCATGGATAACGATACATGCAGGAGGTATCGTCAGTTACAGCAGCTTTAGCGCCGGGTTGTGGAACTTGATCAGCAGCTGGCGTCACTGCGGCACATCCGTGAGGGTGAGAGCTTTGTGAATAGCATGTTTATAGATGTGGTCACTCCACAGCTTAAGAGTATACAGGCAGAGAGGAATGGGTGACCGCCAGACAGTCAAGAAGAAAGAGGCAGGTAGTGCAGGAGACCCCTGAATGCATCTCACGCTCCAACAGGTATTCAGTTCTGAATACTGAGGAAAGTGATGGTTCATCTGGGGAGTACAGCCAGAGCCAAGGCCATGGCACCACGGGTGGCTCATCTGCACAGGGGGAGACAAGCAAGACTGGAAGAGCGATAGTGATAGGAGATTCGATAGTCAGGGGAACAGACAGGCGTTTCTCTGGCTGCAGACATGAATCCAGGATGGTGTGTTGCCTGTCTGGTGCCAGGGTCAAGGATGTCACTGAAAGTCTACAGAGCACTCTGAGGGGTGGAGAGGGGAGGGGGGTAGTGGAGGAGGGGAGAGGGTGAACAGCCAGTCGTGGTCCACATTGGTACCAATGACATAGGAAGGAAGAGGGATGTCGTTCTAGAGAAAGAGTTTAGTGAGCTAGGTAAGAAATTAGCAAACAGGACCTCAGAGATAGTAATCTCCGGATTACTCCCAGTACCACGCACAAGTGAGTATCGAAATAGGAGGATAAAGCAGATGAATGTGTGGCAGGAAAGATTGTGCAGGAAGGAGGGCTTTAGATTCCTGGGACACTGGGACCAATTCTGGAGCAGGTGGGACCTGTACAGGCCGGACGGGTTGCACCTGAACAGAGATGGGACAGATTTGTGGGGAGATTTGCTAGTACTATTGGGGAGGGTTTAAACTAATTTGTCAGGCGTGTGGGGACCAGGATGAAATATTAGAAAGGAATACCAAGGTGCACAGAATACTGGGAGACATAGATAGCACTAGAATAGAGAATAGCAAGTTTTTAGGTGGGGTCAGAGTAAGGGAGTAAGTAATAGAGTCTAAATCAGGATTATGTACATGTTTTGAATGCACGGAGTGTTGTTAGTAAGATTGGTGAGTTATAGGCGCAGATTTCCATGTGAAAATATGATGTTGTGGCTATAACAGAGACCTGGCTCAAAGAAGGGCAGGACTGGGTATTGAATATTCCTGGATACAAGGTGTTCAAGAACGATAGGAAAGGGAAGAAAAGGGGGAGGGGTGGCTGTATTGATTAAGGAGATCATTGCAGTGTTGGAGAAAAAGGATGTCCCAGAGGGGTCAAGGACAGAAACAATTTGGCTAGAGCCAAGGAACAAAACAAAGTGCAGTTACATTGCTTGGTGTTGTCTATAGGCCCCCAGCTGGTGGGAAGGACGTGGAGGAACAAATTTGAAAGGAAATTATAGAGAGGTACAAAAATGATAGGGTAGTTATAATGGGGGACTTCAATCATCCAAACACAGACTGAGATAATAGCAGTGTAAAGGGCAGCGAGAGGCAAGAGTTCCTAGTGTGTTCAGGAAAATTTTCTACAGCAGGATGTTTTTAGTCCAACGAGAAAGGAGGCACTGCTCGACCTGGTTCTTGGGAATGAGGTGGGCCAAGCTGATCAAGTATCAGTAGGAGAGCATTTAGGGGATAGTAATCATTGTACCATAAGGTTTAGGCTGACTATGGAAAAGGACAAAGAGCAATCCAGAGTAAGAATAATTAACTGGGGGAAAGCCAACTTCAATGGGGTAAGAATGGAGCTGGGGCAAATAAATTGGAGTCGAATGTTGGCAGGAAAATGGCAGATGAAGCTTCAAAGAATAGATAGTATGGGCATAGTCAAGGTATGTTCTCTCGAAGGGGAAAGGTAGGGTAAACAAATGCAGAGATCCCTGGATGACAAAAGAGGTAGAGATTAGGATGCGAGGTAGACAATACTATTGAGAAACAGGCTGAATATAGAAGGTCCAGAGGGGAAGTGAAGAAGCAGATAAGAGAAGCAAAGAGAGAGTATGAAAAGAGACTGGCAGCTAGCATTAAAGGAACTCCCAAAGTTTTCTATAGACATATAAATAATAAAAGGGTGGTAAAAGGAGGAGTTAGGCCGATTAGGGAACGTAAAGGGGATTTACGCATGGAGGCAGAGGGCATAGCTGCGGTATTAAATGAATGCTTTGCATCTGTCTTTACCAAGGAAGAAGATGCAACCCAGGCAATGGTGAAAACGGAGGTAATTCAAACACTATAAGGGTTTAAAATTGATAAGGAGAACGTATTAGATAGACTGTCTGAACTTAAAGTGGATAAAGCACCAGGACTGGATGAGATGCATCCAAGGATACTGAGGGAAGTGAGGGTGGAAATCGCAGAGGCACTGGCCATAATTTTTCAGTCTTCCTTAGACTCGGGGGTGGTGCCAGATGCTATGAAGGTGCTTCTTTATTTTTTGTTATTTTTTGGTGGGGACTCATATTTAAATTGTGGAGATGGACTCATTAGAAGGCTGAAGATTTTATAAATGCTGGACTTTGTTGTTGTTGTTGACAGTTCACTGAAAGGACACTGAGATGTTGTTTGAAAATTACCTTTGCTGGAAATGTGCTTTAAGCTCAATAAACAATAGAAACCTTGGTGACCTAGGGAAGATGTTTATAGAGAAGCCATATATAAAGGTTAATGGAGGTCAGGAGGTTAACGTTCTAGTTGTGGTTTCACTTCTGAGATATTGTTCTGGTTCAGTTGGGGTGTGAACTGTTTTGAAGACAGTTGGTGTTTTGCCTGTCAAGAAAAAAGAAACCCCAGCTCATTTTGCCTGCACCTCACTAAGAGACCCTGTGAAGGCCAGTGTGTCAGCTCCTCTTTCATAAGTACTAGGGAGCAGGAGTAGGCAATTCAGCCCCTCGAGCCTGCTCCGCCATTCAATATGATCATGGCTGATCTCCTCTCACCTCAACTCCACTTTCCTGCCCGTTCTTCATAACCCTTCAACCCATTTCTAATTAAAAATCTGTCTATCTCCTCCTTAAATTTACTCAATGTCCCGGCATCCACTGCACTATGGGGTAGTGAATTCCACAGACCCTTTGAGAGAAGTAATTTCTCCTCATCTCTGTTTTAAATTTGCTACCCCTTATCCTAAAATTATGACCTCTTGTTCTACATCCCTCCTCAAGTAAGGGGACCAAAACTGTACACTATACTCCAGGTGCGGTCTCACTAATGCCTTGTACAGTTGCAGCAACACTTCCCTACTTTTATACTCTATTCCTTTACCAATAAATGCCAAAATTCCATTTGCCTTCCTTATCACCTGCTGTACCTGCAAACTAGTTTTCTGCGATTCATGCACGAGGACACCCAGATCCCTCTGCACCGAAGCACTCTGATGTTTCTCTCCATTTAGATAATACTTTGCCTTTCTATTCTTCTGATCAAAATGGATAACTTCACACTTATCCATGTTAAACTCCATCTGCCAGATTTTGGCCCATTCACCTAATCTATCCAAATCCATTTGTAAATTTATTTCTTTATTGCAACTTGCTATCCCACCTATTTTAGTGTCATCTGCAAATTTGGCTATAGTGCCTTCTATCCCTGCATCCAAATCATTTATATAGATTGTAAATAGTTGGGGCCTGAGGACTGAACCTTGTGGCACCCCACTAGTTAGCTCTTGCCAACCAGAAAAGGACCCATTTATCCTGACTCTGTTTTCTGTTGGTTAGCCAATCCTCTATCCAAGTTAATAAACTGCCCCTAACCCCATGTGATCTTACCTTGTGTATTAACCTTTTGTGTGGCACCTTATCAAATGCCTTCTGGAAGTCCAGATATACTACTTTCCACCAGTCTTTGGAAAAACCCTGTGAGATTCAAGCATGTTTCAGCTGAAACTCCTAATGCTATGTGTCTCCTGGAAAGCCTACCAGACAATTTCTCAACATCTCCAGAACGAATTACTTCTGAAAAGATCCCAGTAACCCATCTCCATATACCAGGATTCCAGACCAAAATGGACAACTGACTTCCTTCCATATCTTCTCTTTTTTTCTTCAAGAATGATCAACTATTTGGCCAAAGTATTCTTTTTTGTCTTGTCTTTGTACCAGATCTCTGCAAAGAGAATTTCTGCTTTTTTTCAGCATGTGTGTGTGTGTGTGGGGAATTTAAAAAGGGAACTTTCATATTTCAATCTGTGTGTTAATGCTTTGCTTCATTACTGGATAAGTCATATTTGATAATAAACTTTTAATATTGTTGATAATTAAAGAAACCTGGTTGGTGTATTTTATTCTGGGATAAAGAATAGAGTATATGATTGATCGCATCGGTAACTGGGTAAACATTTAACAAATATATGTTGTGACATGCAGAGAAGTGGGACTAGAAAAGACAGTGCACTCCTCCCACCTTGGTCGTAACACAGAGGACGGCCGAATTGCAAACCTTACACCCTTGTTCAAAAAAGGGTGTAAAGATGAGTCCAGCAACTACAGGCCAGTCAGTTTAACTTCAGTGGTGGGGAAACATCTAGAAAGAATAATTCGGGACAAAATTAATAGTCACATAGACAAATGTGGGTTAATTAAAGAACACCAGCATGTATTTCTTAAGAGAAAATCATGTTTAACTAACTTGCTGGAGTTTTTTGAGGCGATAACAGAGAGCATTGATGAGGGCAATGCTGTTGATGTGGTGTGTATGGACTTTGAAAAGGCATTTGATACAATGCCACACAACAGACATTTGAGCAAAGTTACAGCTCATGGAATAAAGGGGACGGTAGCAACATGGATACGAAATTGGCTGAGTGACAGGAAACAAAGAGTAGTGGTTAATGGATGTGTTTTGTGCTGGAGAAAGGTTTGTAGTGGAGTTCCCCAGGGATCAGTGCTGGGACCCTTGCTTTTCCTGATATATATTAATGACCTAGAGATTGATGTCTAGGGCACAATTTCAAAGTTTGCAGATGATATGAAACTTAGAAGTATTGTGAACTGTGAGGAGGATAGTGTAGAACTTCAAAAAGACACAGACATGTTGGTGGAATGGGCAGACAGGTGGCAGATGAAGTTCAATGCAGAGAAATGTGAAATCATTCATTTTGGTAGGAAGAACATGGAGACACAATATAAAATAAAGGGTACAATTCTAAAGGGGGTGCAGGAGCAGAGGGACCTGGGCGTTTATGTGCATAAGTCATTGAAGGTGGCAGGACAGGTTGAGAGAGCAGTTAATAAAGCATAAAGTATTCTGGGCTTTATTAATAGGGGCATAGAGTGCAAGAGCAAGGAAGTTATGTTGAACTTTTGTAAGACACTAGTTCGGCCTCAACTGGAGTATTGCATCCAGTTCTCGGCGCTGCACCTTAGGAAAGACGTGAGGGCATTGGAGAGAGTACAGAAAACATTCACGAGAATAGTTCCAGGCATGAGGAATTTCACTTGTGAAGATAGATTGGAGAAGTCAGGACTGTTTTCGTTGAAGAAGAGAACGCTGAGAGGTGATTTGATAGAGGTATTCAAAATCATGAGGGGTCTGGACAGAGTAGATAGGGAAAATCTGTTCCCACTCATGAAAGGAGTGAGAACGAGAGGGCACAGATTTAAAGTATTTGGTAAGAGAAGTAAAAGTGACATGAGGAAAAACTTTTTCACGCAGTGAGTGGTTAAGGTCTGGAATGCGCTGCCTGAGAGTGTGATGGAGGCAGGTTCAATTGAAGCATTCAAAAGAGAATTAGACTGTTAAATGAAAAGAAAGAATGTGCAGGTTTACAGGGAGAAGGCACACAATGGGCTGAATGGCCTCCTTCTGTGCTGTAACAATTCTGTGATTCCTTAAATACATCTATGCTATTCACCTCAACTACTCCCTGTGGTAGCGAGTTCCACATTCTCACCACTCTCTGGGTAAAGATGTTTCTCCTGAATCTCCTGTTGGATTTATTGATGACTATCATATTCATGGCCTGTAATTTTGATCTCACCCACGAGTGGAAACAGCTTCACTACATCTACTCTATTAATCCCTTTCATGATCCAAAGACTTGTGGCAGGTCACCCCTCTCTTTGAGAGGAAAAAGCCTTTCCTGATAGGTGTAACTTAGTTATAACTTTAGCTCTGCAATTCTCTCCCTAAATCTCTCTGGCCAATCCTGCTCCCAGCCAATGTGCAGCAGGGCCCCTGACTGAACTGAATGACCCCTCCCAATCAAGCCTTGGGCATTGAGGCCAATGTAGAATCATCCAAGCTCATTGTGTTTTGACTAATTGGCAGCTGTGGATCAAAGCCCCTCATGGCCAAACACCTCAAGCCGATACAGGTTGGCGTGCAGTGGCAGCTGCTGTGGGCGAGATTCAAAGAGGGTGATTTACAGCCTGTTTATAACAGGGCTGCCTATTCCAATTAAATCTGATCGTATTGGCACCAGGACGGAAATTAAACAGTTTCCAGATAAGGCCCAATGACACACACTTCCAATGAGGCACCACAGCTTTCAAAACAGCAAGGCTGTGATTTTCAATTTAATAATATTGATCTCTCCCTGACCCCAGCCCTCCCCCACACCCCTTGAGGGTTAGTGCCATATATTAATTGTACTCTAGGAATCTGTATTGCAGTCACTTCACAGCAATAAAATGCTGTCAGCGGAAGCAGTGAACAGCTATAAAATGTACCCCTCCCCACCCCCAGCGCTGGCAGACAATAGATTTCCTCTGCTTAAACTGCTCTGTCAATTTTACCACAATGCCTTCTCTGCAGGAGGTCATGCATCTGACCTTTAACCCCAACCATGAGCCATGTCAAAGCTTGAAGGCAAGCAACAGCAAAATGTCACCTCGTGGGGAGGGGATCAACGCTCAAAATAAAACCTCTCGGGCAGAGCATCCCGAAGGGGGAGGGTGAACAGCCAGCAGTCGTGGTCCACATCGGAACCAACGACATAGGTAGAAAGAGGGATGTGGTCTTACAGTCAGAATTTAGGGAGGTAAGAAATGAGCAAGCAGGACCTCAAAAGTAGTAACCTCCAGATTACTCCCAGTGCCACGCACAAGTGAGTATAGAAATAGAAGGATAAAACAGATGAATGCGTGGCGGGAAAGATGGTGCAGGAGGGAGGGCTTCAGATTCCTGGGACATTGGGACCGGCTCTGGGAGAGATGGGACCTGGACAGGCCGGACGGGTTGCACCTGAACAGAGCCGGGATTGAGTTCCTTGCGGGGGGTTTTGCTAGTGCTGTTGGGGAAGGTTTAAACTAGTTTAGCAGGGGGGTGGGGACCTGAGGGTACACTCAACTGGGACAAAAACAGAAATGAAAATGGAAGGCAGAAAATTAATGGTGAGTCTGGAAGACAGAGGAAACAAAGGTTAGAAAATAAAAAAAAAAGAAATTGGCAGTGGTCAAGAGTATCTATTTCAATGCAAGGAATATAGCAAATAAAGCAGATAAGCTGAGGGCACAGATAGACACGAGGCAGTATGATATCATAGCTATTACAGAAACATGGCTTAAGGACGGACAAGAATGGCAGCTCAGCCTTCCTGGTTACAGGGTTTTCAGACACAATAGGGAGGGGGATAAGAAAGGAGGGGGAGTGGGAATTTTGGTCAAGGAAGCTATTACAGCTGTGAGGAGGAATGATATTTTGGAAGGTGCATCAAATGAGGTCATATGGCTTGAGCTAAGGAACATAAAAAGGGGCAATCACACTGCTGGGAGTGTACTATAGACTCCCAAACAGTCAGAGGGAGATAGAAGAGCAGATATGTAGACAAATCTCTGAGAAATGCAGGAACAATAGGGCAGTAATAATAGGGGATTTTAACTACGCCAATATCAACTGGGATAGTTCTATTGTGAAAGGAATTGAGGGAGCAGAATTCTTGAGGTGCATTCAGGAGAACTTTTTTGCCCAGTCTGTAGCAAGTCCAACAAGAGAGGGCGCAGTTTTAAACTTAGTTTTAGATAATGAAGCTGGGCAGGTGGAAGGAGTGGCAGTGGAAGAGCATTTTGGTGATAGTGATCATAATTCAGTCAGTGTAAATATAATTATGGAAAAGGGCAGAGATGGAACAGGAGTTAGAGTTCTCAATTGGGACAAGGCCAATCTTACTAAACTGAGGAGTGATTTAGCAAAAGTGGACTGGAAACAGCTACTTGAGGGTAAATCAGTGTCAGAGCAGTGGGAGGCATTCAAAAGGGGAGTTTCAAAGGGTTCAGAATAAACATGTTCCCACAAAGAAAAAGGGTGAGACGGCCAAATCTGGAGCCTCATGGATGTCAAAGCGCTTACAGGGTAAGATAAGGCAGAAAAGGAAAGCTTATGTCAGACACCGAGAACTCAATACTACAGAAAGCCGAGAGGAGTATAGAAAGTGGAGGGGTGAAATCAAAAAGGAAATTAGGAAAGCAAAGAGAGTGCATGAAAGAATATTGGCAAGCAAAATCAAGGTGAACCCAAAGATGTTTTATCAATACATTAAGAGTAAGAGAATAACTAAGGAGAGAGTAGGGCCAATAAAAGACCAAAAAGGTAACCTATGTGTAGGGGCGGAAGATGTGGTATTGTTCTTAATGAATACTTTGCGCCTGTCTTCACAAAAGGGGGCGAGAATGCAGATATTGTAGTTAAGGAGGAGGCGTGTGAAGTATTATATGTGATAAACATAGGGAAAGAGGAAGTATTAATGGGATTAGCATCCTTGAAAGTTGATAAATCACCAAGGCCAGATGAAATGTACCCTAGGCTGTTAAAGGAAGCAGGAGAGGAAATAGCAGAAGGTCTGACCATCATTTTACAGTCCTCACTGGATACAGGTATGGTGCCGGAGGATTGGAGAATTGCTAATATTTAAAAAGGGAGCGAAGGAAAGACCGAACAATTACAGGCCAGTCAGTCTAACCTCAGTAGTGGACAAATTATTGGAATCAATTCTGATTGACAGGAAAAACTGTCACTTAGAAAGGTACAAGTTAATGGAAGGATAGTCAGCATGGATTTGATAAGGGAAGATCTGTTTGACCAACTTGATCGAATTGTTTGAAGTAACAAGGAAGATAGATGAGGGTAGTGCAGTTGATGTGGTCTACATGGATTTTAGCAAGAGTTTTGACAAAGTCCCACATGGCAGACTGGCTAAAAAAATAAAATCCCATGGGATCCAGGGAAATGCAGCAAGGTGGATACAAAATTGGCTCAGTGGCAGGAAACAAAGGGTAATTGTTGACGGGTGGTTTTGTGATTGGAAGGCTGTTTCCAGTGGTGTTCCGCAGGGCTCAGTACTGGGTCCTCTGCTTTTTGTGGTATATATTAACGATTTGGACGTAAATGTAGGGGGCATGATCAAGAAGTTTTCAGATGACACAAATATTGGCCGTGTGGTAGATAGCGAGGAGGATAGCTGTCGGCTGCAGAAACATATTGATGGTCTGGTCAGATGGGCAGAAAAGTGGCAAATGGAATTCAACCTGGAGAAGTGCGAGTTGATGCATTTGGGGAGGTCAAACAAGGCAAAAGAATACACAATAAGCGGGATAATACTGAGAAGTGTAGAGGAAGTGACGGACCTTGGACTGAATGTCCACAGATCCCTGAAGGTAGCAGGACAGGTCGATAAGGTGGTTAAGGAGGCATATGGAATCCTTTCCTTTATTAGCCGAGGTATAGAATATAGGAGCAGGGAGGTTATGCTGGAACTGTATAACTCATTGGTTAGGCCACAACTTTAGTGTGTGCAGTTCTGGTCACCTCATTACAGAAGGATGTAATTGCACTAGAGAGGGTACAGAGGAGATGTATGGGGATGTTGCCAGGACTGGGAAAATGCAGCTATGAGGAAAGACTGGATAGGCTGGGGTTGTTCTCCTTGGAACAGAGAAGGCTGAGGGGAGATCTGATTGAAATGTACAAAATTTTGAGGGGCCTGGATAGAGTGGAGGTAAAAGGTCTATTCACCTTAGCAGAGAGGTCAGTGACGATGGGGCATAGATTTAAAGTGATTGGTAGAAAAATTAGAGGAGAGATGAAGAAAAACCTTTTCACCCAGAGGGTGGTGGGGGTCTGGAACTCACTGCCTGAAAGGGTAGTTGAGACAGAAACCCTCAACTCATTCGAAAGGTGTCTGGATAATGCACCTCAAGTGCCATAATCTGTAGGGCTGCGGACCAAATGCTGGCAGCACAGCCAGCACAGACACGATGGGTCAAGTGGCCTCTTTCTGTGCCTTAAACTTTCTATGATTCTAAACCATAATCATCAAAACCTACCATTTGAATCACCAGTGACATGTGCTTATTTCAGTCCTCATCCTTGTTTTCAAATCCCTACATGGCCTTACCCCTCCCTATCTCTGAAATCTCCTTCAGCCCTACAACCCTCAGAGATATCTGCAATTCTCAAATGTTGGCCTCTTGATCGTCCCTGATTTTAATCGTGCCACCATAGGTGGCTGTAGCTTCAGCTGCCTAGGCCCTAAACTCTGGAAATCCTTCCCTACACCTCTCCACTTCTCTACCTCACTTAGAATCATAGAACATTATATCACAGAAAGAGACTACTTGGTCCATTGTGTCGGCGCTGGCCGAAAAAAGACAGCCACCCAGCCTAATCCTACTTTTCAGTATTTGGTCCGTAGCCCTGCAGGTTACGGCACTTCAGATGCACATCCAGGCACCTTTTAAATGAGATGAGGTTTTCTGCCTCTACCACCCTTTCAGGCAGTGAATTCCAGAACCTCACCAGCCTCTGGGTGAAAAAAGCATTCCTCATCTCCCCTCTAATCTTTTTACCAATCACTAAATCTATGCCCCCTCACCAGTGATGCCCCTGCTAAGGTAAAAAGGCCTTTCCCATCCACTCTAACCAGTCCCTTTACAATTTTATACGTCTCAATGAAATCTCCACTCAGCCTTCTCTGTTCCAAGGAGAACAACCCCAGCCTATCTAATCTTTCCTGATAGTTGCAATTTTCCAGTCCTGGCAACATCCTCGTAAATCTCCTCTGTACCCTCTCTAGTGCAATTACATCCTTTCTGTAATGAGGTGAACAGAACCGCACACAGTACTCAAGTTGTGGCCTAACTAATGTTTTATATAGTCCCAGCGTAGCCTCTTACATTCTGTACCTTGGCTAATACAGGAAAGTATTCCATTTACCTTCTTAACCATGTTATCGACCTGTCCTGCTGCCTTCGGGGATCTGTGGACATACACTCCAAGGTCCCTCACTTCCTTCACACCTCTCAGTATCCTATTTATTGTGTATTCCTTTTCCGTGTTTGACCTCCTCAAATGCATCAACTCACACTTCTCTGGGTTAAATTCCATTTGCCACTTTTCTGCCCACATAACCAGTCCATTGACATCTTCCTGCAGTCTACAGATATCCTCCTCGCCATCAACCATGCTGCCAATTTTTGCGTTATCTGCAAACATCTTGAACATTCTCCCTACATTTCCGTCCAAATCATTAATATATACCACAAAAAGCAGGAGACCCAGTACTGAGCCCTGCGGAACCCTACTGGAAACAGCCTTGCAGTCGCAAAACCACCCGTCAACAATTATCCTTTGTTTAGTGCCACTGAGCCAATTTTGGATCATTTGCTACATTCCCATGGGCTTTTATTTTTTTAACCAGTGTGCCATGTGGGACCTTGTCAAAAGCCTTGCTAAAATCGATTTACACCACATCAAATGCACTACCCTCATCAATCTTCTTTGTTGTTTTCTCAAAAAACGTCAATCAAGTTAATCAGACACGACTTCCCCTTAACAAATCCATGCTGACTATCCTTGATTAATCTGTGCCTTTCTAAGTGAAAGTTTATCCTGTCTCTCAGAATTGATTCCAATAATTTGCCCAGTACTGAGTTAGACTGACTGGCTTGTAATTATTCGGACTATCCCTCGCTCCTATTTTAAACAAAGGTACAACATTCGCAGACCTCCAATCCTCCGGCACCACACCTGTATCCAGTGAGGACTGGAAAATTATAGTCAAATCTTCCGCTATTTCCTCCCTGGCTTCTTTTAACATCTGGGGGACATTTCATCTGGCCCTGGTGATTGATCCACTTTCAAAAATGTTAATCCCTTTAATACTTCTCTCCCTATGTTTATCACATCCAAGATTTCACAGTCCTTCTCCTTCACTACAATGTCCCCATTGTCCCCCTCTTTTGTGAAGACAGACACAAAATATTCATTAAGAACCATACCCACATCTTCCACCTCCATACGTAGGTTACCTTTTGGTCTTTTATGGGTCCTACTCTTTTCTTAGTTACTCTCTTACTCTCAATGTATTGATAAAACATCTTTGGTTTCTCCTTGATTTTGCTCGTCAATAATCATTCATGCCCTCTCTTTTCTTTCCTAATTTCCTTTTTGATTTCACCCCTCCACTTTCTATACTCCTCTTGGCTTTCTGTAGTACTGAGTTCTCGGTGTCTGACATAAGCTTTCCTTTTCTTGCTCTGTAAGCTCCTTGACATCTGGGGGCTCTAAATTTGGCTGTCCCACTCTTTCGCTTTCTGAGATCATATTTACTCTGAACTTCTTGAATCTCCCCTTTGAATGCCTCCCACTGCTCTGACACTGATTAACCTTCAAGTAGCTGTTTCCAGTCCATTTTTGCTAAATCATTCCTCAGTTTAGTAAAATTGGCCTTGCCCCAATTGAAAACTCTAACTCCTGTTCCATCTCTGCCCTTTTCCATAATTATGTTAAAACTGACTGAATTATAATCACTAGCACCAAAATGCTCTCCCACTGCCACTCCTTCTACCTGCCCAGTTTCATTACCTAAAACTAAGTCCACAACCGTGCCCTCACTGGGCAAATAATCTCTCCTGAATGCATTTTAAGAATTCTGTTCCCTCCATTCCTTTCACACTAAAACCATCCTAGTTAATATTGGGGTAGTTAAAATCCTCTACTATTATTGCTCTTTTGTTTTTGCAGTTCTCAGAGATTTGCCTACATATCTGCTCTTCTATCTCCCTCTGACTGTTTGGGGGTCAATAGTACACTCCCAACAGCATGATTACCCCATTTTTGTTCCTTATCTCAATCTATAAGGCCTCAATTGATAATTCTTTAACATATCCCTCCTCACAGCTCTAATTGTTTTTCTAATCAAAACTGCCACCCCCTCCCTCTTTATCCCCTCTCTATCTCTGTAACCAGGAACATTGAGCTGCCATTCCTGTCCCTCTTTAAGCCATGTTTCTGTAATAGCTATGATATCATACTGCAACATTTCTATCTGTGCCCTCAGCTTGTCTGCTTTATTTGCTATACTCCTTGCATTGAAGTATATATACTTGAGCACTGCCAAACTCTTTTTAAAATATGTTCTATCCTTTGTTTCCTCTGCCTTCCAGACTCACACACTAATTTTCTGCCTTCCATTTCCATTTCTGATTTTGCTCCATCTGAGTCTACCCTCAGGTCTCCATTCCCCTGCCAAACTAGTTTAAAAACTCTGCCCAATGGCACTAGCAAACCTCCCAGCAAGAATATTGGTCCCAGCCTGATTGAGGTGCAAACGGTCCAGCTTGTACAGATCTTGCCTCCCCCAGAACTGGTCCCAATGCCCCAGGAATCTAAAGGCCTCCCTCCTGCACCATCTCTCCAGCCACGCATTCATCAACTCTAACCTCCTATTTCTATGCTCACTAGTGCGTGACACTGGGCGTAATCTGGAGATTATTGCCTCTGAGGTCCTGCTTTTTAACTTCTTATCTAGCTCCCTAAAATCTGCTATCAGGACCTCCTCCCTCTTCCTACCTATATCGTTGGTACCAAGGTGAACCACAACCTTTGGCTGTTCACCCTCCCACTTAAGAATGTCCTGCAGCCATTCTGTGACATCCGTGACCGGGAGGCAAGTACCAGGGAGGCAACATACCATCCTGGACTCACATCTATGGCCGCAGAAACACCTGTCTATTCCCCAAACTATCGAATCCCCTACCATTATTTTTCTTCTACTGTTCTTCCTTCCTGCCCATGCAGCTGAGCCACCCATGCTGCCCCGAACTTGGCTCTTGCTACACACACCTGAGAAACTATTGTCCGCACCAGCATCTAAAATGGAAAACTGGTTTGTGAGTGAGACTCGGAATATCTCAAAATAAGTTGTTGTTGGTCCCCTCTCCAACACATTAACTGTGTGTACTGCCTCTTTACAGCACAGCGTGACTTTATTCTAAGTTTGTCCAACTCCTCCCTCACAAATTTCCCCCTTCCTGACCAGAAGTCACTGCCTCTTACTGGTATAATTCCATGCCACCTCACCCTAGAATCTATTCTTCATTTGTGATTGTAGGCAGTACCTTCCTGTGGGCTATTCCAACATAAGGTGCATGACAACAGGACTCAATGGGCAACCATCAATAGTGGGAACCTTAGACAATTGCTCTCTCCCTAACCCAGAGACGCTAAGGACCCAACTGTTTCCAGTACATGCGGAACTGTACCCCAGTCACTGCATTCCCATGAAAGAATTTTAAAAAGTTCTGGAGGATCTACCTTGGCGTCGCCGGCTGCTGATTTTGCGGAAGAGCGTCCCGTCACACAGGCGATTGAGACGTTGCTGTTTGATCAGTTCCATCAGCTCCGGCTTCAGTCTCTCCCTCAACTCCCTGGGTGACAGAAGAGACGTGTGTTAATAGTCCCTACCACACAAACACACATGTAAGAACTAAAATAAAAGCAAAATGCTGCGGATGCTGGAAATCTGAAATAAAAACAAGAAATGCTGGAAATACTCAGCAGGTCTGGCAGCATCTGTGGAGAGGGAAGCAGAGTTAACGTTTCAAGTCAGTGACCCTTCATCAGAACATGTAAGAACACACACAAACACACGTGCACACACAGACATGTACACATGAACACAAGCATGCATGTACACACAGTCAGAAATTACCTCCAAAACCCATGAAACAAAATTAACTTTCACACTGTTTATAAATGCTGCTTCAATGTTTTTCTTTGTTGAATTGAAATTTAAATTTGGATTGGGATAGGGACACAGCGGTCCTCCATGTTAAGTGCAGTAATTGGTGGGGGTTACAACACGTCTCACAGGCTGGGGTTCCAGATTTCATAGTTTGCTTTCACCTGTGTGAATAGGTGCAGGATTCCAAGCAGCTGGATTGCTGGAATCCTTGTGAAAGGACTAACAAAGCCATTTTGCTTACCCTGCCCTAAGTGTATATCCTATCATCAGTGGTAACCTGTGACCTGGAGCCTGCCCTGCTGGCTGTGGGTACGAGGAAATAACTTTTCAACTCCTGCTCCATTGCACATTGATGTCTTGTCCCCAAATGCCTTCCCACTCACTCCCATTTTGAACAATTCAAATAGACCAAACCCCTTCCCATTCATCCACTGTAAGGAATTCCATTAAACCAAACCCCTTTCCATTCACTCCCACTATAAGGAATTCCAATGGACCACATTGATTCCCATTTACACCTACTGTTTGGAATTCGGACGGGTTCAGCCTGCTGTTCTAATAATCCTAGGCATTGAGGCCATTCTTGAAGTGTGAGTTAAACTCGATTTTGTTCTTACCCTACACCTATATATAAACATTTTCTACCAGGGATCACTAGGGGTAAAGGGAAGTTGGAACCCTGAATTTTTTCCTCTCTATGGCTAAGGGTCCCTAAATCAGCACAGAATAATGTAAAAAAAAAATCAAATGTTAATTGAGGGACTCTGCAGAGTAGCAAAAGCTTTGTCTATCTCACTATACAGCTGTCGAATGAAATGGCTGACTGATGTTCTGGATTCTTCTGTAGTCGCTACTTGTCATGGCTCATGAGGAATATTGACTTAAAATCACGAGGGTGACAGGTCAGGAACGTTCTTGCCACAAGACCATAAGGGAATATGGGCACTGGGACATGGATGATGTGATCTGTGTAAAGAGAGAAAAAAATGGGTATTAAGGGATATTGGCAAAGATGGTCAAGGTCAGCCATGATCAGATAAAATAGAACAGGCTCAAGGGGCTGAATGGCCTCCTCCTCTTCCTAATGTGACTGAAAAAAATTGTGTTCGACATTCAGTCTTGAGGATGCCAGTTTGAAAGACCCTTTGTGTGAAGCTGCACCCGCACAGATACCAACCAGTGCCCAAACCCAACCGTGACTGGATTATAAGGCCAGAAAATGCCAACGAAGTTTAGAGAAGTGTTTTCTTTATCCTTGTGCATTTGGGATGGAGGAAGACCAATCCGAACCCCAAGCGGTTCAAATCTGGTTACTAAACGCCACTTCACATTACATCCAACAGATATGCTAAGGTCTTACAGGACTGGTGGCGCCAGGGTCTCCTCTTGGTGCATCCTCTCTGTCTGCCGGAGTTTAAGAATCTCACTGTAGTTCAGAGCATTCACCTTGTTGCGGAAGAGCTCCAGGGAGGTGGGTTTGGAGGCCAATGTCCGCGTGATCTGCTCCCGTACCACCTGCATAACCTGGAATAGAAAGCACAGTCACTATTAGTTGGGTCTTTCAACAGGTAGATATTTTCCCCTCTTCCAGCACCAAGTGTTCATACTCCTCTGGCTATTCACCCAATTAGCCAGACTTGCATCAATCCACCAGACCCACTCAAGTTACCCTGCTCTATGCTGTCGTCAGGGAGTGCTGCACTGTTAGGGGTGCCACCTCTTGCATCAAATCTTATACCAGTCCCCCAACTGCCTGATCAGTTGATGTCAAGGATGGCAAGATACTATTTGATGAAGAGTATGGGGTACTCCCTGTGTCCTTAACCAGAACCAGCAAAAACAGATCTTGAAAGAAAAAAAGATTGTGGGCACATCGCTGGCAAGACTAGCATTTATTGCCCATCTCTGGTTACCCAAACAAGGTGGTGGGCCACCTACATGAACCACTATAGCAGTTTGATACAGCTAAATGACTCTCTAGTGACATCGTGGGCAGTTAAGTCACAAACACATGGTTCTGAGACTAGAGTCTCATATAGGGAAGACCATGCAAGGATGGCAGATTTTCTTCCCTAAAGAACATTAGTCAATCATTTGAGCTTTGATAACAATCTGACAGCTTCAACGTCACTTTTACTGATCTCAGCAATTTATTGCAGATTTTATTAAAGGCTGTGTTTGCTGACAATGCGGAGTACTGGCACACGCGCAAATGCAGCCTCATCCACTGAAACGTCACTGTCGGCGACGTCTCTGTCAGCTGCCAGTAATAAAGATGGCGCTGCCCAATTTGTCACAAAAAGCAAACACAGTCTTAAACCCAAATCCCCACAGTGGCTGCGTTTGCTGCCTCCATCCCATCCCTAACAGGACCCCGCTTATTCCTGCCACTGAGCTTCTCTTTGCCGCTCCCTTCTGCACTCGTCTGCTTGCCGCTTCTCCCCGCTCGGCCACTCGCTCCCCGCCTTGCCGCTGCCTTCCCTCAGCCACTCACTGCCACCCTCGCCGCTTCTCCCCCCTCGGCCACTCGCTCCCCACCTTGCTGCTTCAGTGGCTTGTTCCCCGCCCCTTCTTCAGGCGGCATAGTGGGGAATGATCAGCTGAAGGAGGAAGCAATGAGGCTGGGAGCAAGAAGTCGGGGGAGGGAGGAAGCGGTGAGGCGTGGAGTGAGTGGCTGAGGGGGGAAGCGGCAAGGCGGGATGGAGCGGGAAATTGAAAGCGGTGATTGAAGCGGGAGGGCAAGAGGGAGTGGGGTATTATTTGGGGGGGATGGAGCCAGTGATCGCGGCTATTAAACGGCGATGATGTCATTGTGTGGTGACGCCAGCACGCGCATGCATACTGGCAAGCTGGCAAATGTTCGCACACATTGATGACGTCTGCAATTGCTCTGCGCATTTCTATGTAGATGGGGCTTAATTGGTTTTCAGTCTTAGTAGACACAGATATGGATTTGAGTGCAAGAGATGCTGAGGGTTATGTGTCTTGTCCTCCATTTTATTGATAGCACATGTACCAGTCTCTTTAAAATTGTTCCAATTTTTTTTTTTTTTTTACAACTCTTCAGTTTGGTTCTGCATTTTCATTGCTGCACTCCTCATGAGTGTGACACACCTGATTCCCACTGATGTCAGTTTTGCTAGGGCGCCTTGATGCCACACTCGGTCAAATGCTGCCTTGATATCAAGGGCAGTCACTCTCATCTTACCTCTGGAATTCAGCTCTTTTGTCCATGTTTGGACAAAGGCTGCATTGAGGTCTACAGCAGAGTGGCCCTGGTGGAACCCAAACTGAACATTGGTAAGCAGGTTATCGCTGAGTAAGTGCTGCTTGATAGTACTGTCAGTGACTCCTTCCATCATTTTGGTGATGATTGAGAGTAGACTAATGGGGCAGTAATTGGCCGGATTGAATTTTGTCCTGCTTTTTGTGGACAGGACAGACTGAGCAATTTTCCACATTGTCGGGTAGATGCCAGTGTTGTTGCTGTACTGGAGCAGCTTGGCTAGGGGCACAGCTAGTTCTACAGCACAAGCCTTCAGTACTGCAGTCACAATGTTGTGAGGACCCATAACCTTTGCTGTATCCAGTGCCTTCAGCTGTTTCTTGGAATTATGTGGAGTGAATTGAATTGGCTGCAGACTGGCATCTGTGATGCTGGGGACCTCAGGAAGAGGCCAAGATGGATCATCCACTCGACACTTCTGGCTAAAGATTATTGAGATGTGCTGGGCTCCCCCATCATTAAAGATGGGGATGTGTATGGAGCCTCTTGTTTATTTGCCCACCACCATTCATGACTGGATGTGGCAGGCCTGCAGAGCTTTGATCTGATCCATTGGTTATGGGATCGCTCAGCTCAGTCTATCGCATGCTTCTTATGCTGTTCAGCATGCATGTAGTCCTGTGTTGTAGCTCGACCAGGTTTGCACCTCATTTTTAGGTATGCCTGGTGCCACTCCTGCCATGTCCTCTCGCACTCTTCATTGAACCAGGATTGGTCTCCTGGCTTGATGGTAATGGTAGAGTGGGGGATATGCCTGGTCATGAGGTTACAGATTGTGGTTGAATACAATTCTGCTGCTGCTGATGGCCCACAGCACCTCATGGATGCCCAGTTTTGTGCTGCTTGATCTGTTCTGAATCTATCCCATTTAGCACGGTGGCAGTGCCACACATGATGGAGGGTATCCTCAGAGTGAATACAGGACTTTGTCTCCACAAGACTGCGAAGTGGTTACTCCTAACAATACTATCATGGACAGATGCATCTGCTACGGGTAGAATGATGAGGATGAGGGCAAGTAGGTTTTTCCCTTCTTGTTCACTCACTCACCACCTGCTGCAGGCCCAGTCAGGCAGATATGGTCTTCAGGACTCAGCCAGCTTGGTCAGTCGTGTTGCTACCGAGCCACTCTTGGTGATAGACATTGAGTTATTGGCACAGAGTAAATTATGTGCCATTGCTACTTTCAGAGCTTCTTCCAAGCATTGTTTGAACGTAAAGATAGGAGCAGGAGCAGGCAATTCAGCCCCACGATCATGGCTGATCTCATCTCGGCCTCAATTCCACTTTCCTGCTCGTTCTCCATAACCCTTCAACCCTTTACTAATTAAAAATCTGAGAGAAGTAATTTCTCCTCATCTCTATTTTAAATCTGCTACCCCTTATCCTAAAACTATGACCTCTCGTTCTAGATTGCCCCACAAGAGGAAACATCCTCTCTGCGTCTACTTTGTCAATCCCCTTAATCATCTTGTATACCTCAATTAGATCTCCTCTCATTCTTCTAAACTCCAGAGAATAAAGGCCTAATCTGCCCAATCTCTCTTCATAAGACAAACCGCTCATCCCTGGAATCAATCTAGTGAACCTCCTCTGAACTGCCTCCAATGCAACTACATCCTTTCTCAAGTAAGGGGACCAAAACTGTATGCAATACTCCAGGTGCGGTCTCACTAATGCCTTGTACAGTTGCAGCAACACTTCCCTACTTTTATACTCTATTCCTTTACCAATAAATGCCAAAATTCCATTTGCCTTCCTCATTACCTGCTGTACCTGCATACTAGTTTTCTGCGATTCATGCACAAGGACACCCAGATCCCTCTGCACTGAAGCACTCTGAAGTTTGTCTCCATTTAGATAGTAATTTGCCTTTCTATTCTTCCAACCAAAATGGATAACCTCACACTTAACCACGTTAAAATCCATCTGCCAAATTTTGGCCCATTTATCTCATCTATCCATATTCATTTGTAGATTTCTTATTTCTTTAATGCAACTTACTGTCCCACCTATTTTAGTGTCATCTGCAAATTTGGCTATAGTGCCTTCTATCCCTGCATCCAAGTCATTAATATAGATTGTAAATAGTTGGGGCCCGAGGACTGAACCTTGTGGCACCCCACTAGTTACTTCTTGCCAACCAGAAAAAGACCCATCTATCCCGACTCTCTGTTTCCTGTTGGTTAGCCAATCCTCTATCCAAGCTAATAAATTTCCCCTAACCCTATGTGAACTTACTTTGTGTATTAACCTTTTGTGCGGCACCTTATCAAACGCCTTCTGAAAGTCCAGATATACTACATCTACAGGATCCCCATTATCCACTTTGCTTGTCACAGCTTCAAAGAACTCTAGAAAATTAGTCAAACACAATTTACCCTTCATAAAACCATGCTGACTCTGATGGATTGTGTTTTAACTTTTTAAATGTCCTGTTATTACTTCCTTAATAATGGATTCTAACAATTTCCCCATGACAGATGTTAAACTAACTGGTCTATAGATTCCTTCTTTCTGCCTCCCTCCCTTTTTGAATAAGGGTGTAACATTAGCTTTTTTCCAATCAACTGGAACCTTTCCCGTATCCAGAGAATTTTGGAATATTATAACCAATGGATCCACTATCTCCACAGCCACTTCCTTTAAGACCCTAGGATGTAGGCCATTAGGCCCTGGGGACTTGTCTGCCTTCAATCCCAATAGTTCACTCAGTACTTTTTCCCTAGTGATGATGATTGTTCTAAGTTTCTTCCTTTCTATAATCTCTGCATTACCTGTTACTATTGGGATGGTACTAGTGTCCTCCACCGTGAAAACTGAGGCAAAATACTGATTTAGTGTCTCCGCCATTTCTGTGTTCCCCTCTATTAACTCCCCACTCATCCTCCAAAGGACCAACATTCACTTTAGCTACTCTCTTCCCTTTTATATACACTTATAGAAGCTTTTGCTATCTGTTTTTATATTTTGCGCTAGTTTTCTTTCACCTTTGCTCTTTTTATTACTTTTTTAGTAACCCTTTGTTGCTCTTTAAAAATTTCCCAATCTTCCAGCCTGCCACTGGCCTTTGCAATATGGTATGCCTTAGTTTTTGTCTTTATGTTATCCTTAACTTCCTTGTTTAGCCATGGATGTTTTATCCCTCCTCTTAGAACCTTTCTTCCTCTCTGGAATATATTTTAGTTTATATCTCCTTAAACATCTGCCACTGCTCATTAACTGTCACACCTTTTAGTCTTCCTGCCTAGTTCACTAGGGCCAAATCTGTCCTCATGCCTATGTAATTACCTTTGTTTAACTCCAGAACGCTCATGTGGGACTCCAGTTTCTCGCTCTCAAACTGAATTTGAAATTCTAGCATGCTATGATCACTTTTCCCTAGGAGGATCCTTAATTATGAGATCATTAATTAATCCCACCTCATTACACAATACCAAATCTAGAATAGCCTGCTCCCTGGTTAGTTCCACAACATATTGCTCCAAAAAACAATCTCTAATACATTCAATGAACTCTCCCTCGAGGCTACCCTTGACAATTTGATTAATCCAGTTTATATGCATATTAAAATCACCCATGATTATTGCCATACCTTTCTTAAAAGCCCCCAGTTTTTCCTGGTTTATACTGTGCCCCACTGCGGAACTACTGTCTGGGGACCTATAGATTACTCCCACCAGTGACTTCTTTTCCTTGCTATTTCTTATTTCTACCCAGACTGATTCTATGCCTTGATCTCCAGTGCCGATATCATTTATCACTACAGCACTGATCCCTTCCTTTACTAACAAAGCTACACCACCTCCTTTTCCTTCCTGCCTATCCTTCCGAAATACTGAGTACTCTTGGGTATTCAATTCCCAAACCTGGTTTCCCTACAACCACTCTCAGTAATCGCCACTAAATCATACCTATTCGTCTCTATTTGCGCTGTTAACTCATTTATTTTATTCCGAATGCTTCATGCATTCAGATACAAAGCCTTTAAGTTTGTTCTATTATTAAATTTCCCTACTCTTGTATGATTCCTTGGTGCAATATGATGTTCACACGTTCTGTCCCATCCTTTTATTTTCTGGTAACAATCAGCCTCACCACTAACCTGCACTCCTACCTTCTCCTTTAACTTCCTATTTTTCCATGCAACTGAACGCTCCCTCCCACTATTTAGTTTAAAGCTCTATCTAGTTATACGATTCGCCAGGACTCTGGTCCCAGCATGATTCAGGTGGAGCCTGTCCCATCGGAACAGCTCCCTCCTTCCCCAGTACTGGTGCCAATGTCTCATGAATTCCAACCCATTTCTCCCATACCAATCTTTGAGCCACGCATTTACCTCTTTAATCTTATTGACCCTGTGCCAATTTGCTTGTGGCTCAGTTGAACATCCATGTTGAACATGGATGAGTACTGATTCATCAGCTGAGGGAGGGCAGTATGTGCTGATCAGCTGGACGTTTCCTTGCCCACAGTCAATGTTGAGGGCCCCTAGGGCTACTCCCTCCAGACTGTGTACCACTGTGCTGCCAGCTCTGGTGGATTTTGTTTCTACACTGCTGGGAGGATTCTGGGACATTGGGTGTAAGGTGTGATTCGCTGAGCACGACTACATCATGCTGTTGCTTGACTAGGCTGCGGGACAACTCTCCCAATTTTAGCAAAAGTCCCCCAGTGTTAGTGAGGAGGACTTAGCAGGGTTGACTGGGCAGAGTGAGCCTTCATCATTTTCCTTCCCCGAAGGGCATTAGTGAACCAGTTTTTACAACAGGCACTAAGTTTTTATTCCACATTCATTAAATTATATTTAAATTCCACCAGATGCCACGGTGGGATTTGAACTCAAGCCTCTGGATCATTAGCCTGGGCCTGTGGTTTACTAGTTCAGTAAAATTACCACTCTACCAGACTTATCTTATATGCCGTGTGTAAGACCTTGTGTGAATTCGTTGCCCTGTGTGCCTACATAACAACAGAGCAGTGCATTACCAGGCATCCAGACCAACCTTCAAAGCAGGTTACACCTGCTCACTCTTCCAACTTCTGTCCGTGGGATCTTGCTGTTCACAAATTGGTTACCGTCTTTACCTGTCACATGGAATTTTACAGTACAGGAATAGGCCAATTGCCCCAACAGGTTTATTCTCCACACAACCACATCCTACCTTACTTCATCTAACTCTTTCAACACATCCTTCTAGTCCTTTCTCCCTCACGTACATATCCAGTATCCCTTGATATGCATCTATACTATTTACCTTAACTACTCCCTGTGGTAGCGACTTCCACATTCACACCACTCCCTGGATGACAAAGTTTCTCCTGAATTCCTTACTGGATTTATTACTGACGATCATATTTATTGCTCCGGGTTTTGGACATCCATGAGTGGAAACATCTTCTCAATATCTGCCCTGTCAAACGCCTTCATAATTTTAAAGACTTTTATCAGGTCCCCTCCCTATTTTCTACAGAAAAGTGTGCCAAGCCTTTCCTTCCATATGAAGTGCTTTGAGAAAATTCTGCCATATATAAGGCAATATATCGATCTGTCTTTACAAAGGATATGATCTCGAGGTTGGGATGGCAACAAGCATTTGTGATGTTGTCTGACCTTTGAATAGATTGCCTCTCAGTAATCACCCCTCACTCCCTCTAGTCCATCATTTACTGCGGGATGCTAGTATATTTCTGTTGAACCAGCTGCCAATGTTCCTCCCCTCAACACAAATTCTTGCCACAGTGCTAATGCTTACACAAACATCCAATTAACATTAATGTTGAGTAGACTGCTTTCTAAATCAGTATTATTTTGGTAAGCAGTTATTACAGCTCTCTCTCACAAAGCCCCAAAGCAAAACCTCAATCACTAAACCTTCACATTTACAAGCAACTGTGTTGTTTATTAGTTTGTGTTCCCTGCCCTCCCCCACCTTCTCCAATGAGGCCAGTAAGGACTCATTGAAAACAAGGCCCCAGGCTGTGCTTGTGTATCTTTGTAAACACAGACAATTACAGCTGCGGTATGTCGATGGGTTTGACAGAAATAGAGCAGGGTTGTATAAAACTATTTTCAACCGATTTACCACAGAAACCCTAAGTGTTACAGAAGGAGATGCCTCTCAGTTAATTATTCTTTCAAACTGACCACTGGTGTGGCAATGACATCATGGCGCTTCTCCCGAGTGACGAGAGAGATGGGAACAGAATTTGAAGGCTGTGGATGTTGGAGCTTTCAGCACTGAGATCGATAGATTTCTAATGGGCAAGTATACTCAGGAATACGGAGCTAAGGTGGGTAAATGAATGATCTGACTGAATGGTGAAAGAGGGTCTAGGGGCTGAATGGCTTACTCCTGTTCCTATGTTCCTAACTGCTGTGTGTATTTCTTGCCTCGTCATGGAAGTTTTCCCGCATGTTTTCTCAAAAGCCACAATAGCCAACAGTTTGAAAAGTGGGGGACAAGCAGCTGAAAGACCACAGCAAAAGGCCTATGTGGCTATTCAGCAACATAGCCTTTTCTTTCAAAAACACAGTCAAAATGCAATGAATTATCACTTCAAGAACAGCCGTAAACCATTTTACACCAACTTCACACTGGTTTCCATCACCACAGCTACAATAGCTAAGTGAAACAGAACCTCATTAGCTCATCTGTGGCTCAGTGGGTAGCACTCTTGCCTGTGAGTCAAAAGGTTCCAGGTTCAAGTCCCACTCCAGGATCTGAGCAAAAAATCAAGCCTGACACTGTTGAAGGTGCCACCTTTTGGATGATATGTTAAATTGAGGCCCCGTCTGCCTGCTCTGGTGGATGTAAAAGATCCCAGGTAAAGTAGTAGACATGGATTTCAGTAAGGCTTTTGATAAGGTCCCGCATGGGAGATTGGTTCAGAAGGTAAGTTCCCATGGGATCCAGGGCAATTTGGCAAACTGGATCCAAAATTGGCTTAGTGGCAGGAGGCAGAGGGTGATGGTCTAGAGCTGTTTTTGCGATTGGAAGCCTGTGACCAGTGGTGTACCACAGGGATCAGTGCTGGGACCCTTGCTGTACATTGATGATTTAGACGTGAATATAGGAGGTACGATCAGTAAGTTCGCAGATGACACGAAAATTGGTGATGTTGTAAATAGTGAGGAGGAAATCCTTAGATTACAGGGAGATATAGATGGGCTGGTAAGATGGGCGGAGCAATGGCAAATGGAATTTAATCCTGAAATGTGTGAGGTAATGCATTTTGGGAGGACTAACAAGGCAAGGGAATATACAATGGATGGTAGGACCCTAGGAAGTACAGAAGGTCAGAGGCACCTTGGTGTACTTGTCCATAGATCACTGAAGGCAGCAGCACAGGTAGATAAGGTGGTTAGGAAGGCATATGGGATACTTGCCTTTATTAGCCAAGGCATAGAATATAAGAGCAGGGAGGTTATGATGGAACTGTATAAAACACTAGTTAGGCCACACATGGAGTACTGTGTACAGTCCTGAGCACCACACTATAAAAAGGATGTGATTGCACTGAAGAGAGTGCAGAGGAGATTCCTCAGGGTGTTGCCTGGACTGGAGCATTTCAGCTATGAAGAGACACGGAAACGCTAGGGTTGTTTTCCTTAGAACAGAGAAGGCTGAGGGGGGACATGATTGAGGTGCACAAGATTATAAGGGGCATTGATAGTTTAGATAGGAAGAAACTTTTTCCCTTAGCGGAGGTGTCAAGAACCAGGGGGCATAGATTTAGGGCAAGGGGTAGGAGGTTTAGGGAGGATTTGAGGCAATATTTTTTCACCCAGCAGGTGGTTGGAATCTGGAACGCACTACCTGAAGAGGTGGTGGAGGCAGGAACCCTCACAACATTTAAGAAGTATTTAGATGGGCACTTGAAACGCCACAGCACACAAGACTACGGGCCAAGTGCTGGAATATGGGATTAGAATAATTGGGTGCTGGATGGCCAGCGCAGAGACGATGGGCCAAAGGGCCTGTTTCTGTGCTGTATAACTCTATGACTATGACTATTTTGAAGAAGAGTAGGGGAGTTCTCCCTGGTGTCCTGGCCAATATTTATTTATCAAACAACATCACAAAAACAGATTATCTGGTCATTATCACATTGCTGTTTGTGCATGATTGCTGTGTGTAAAATTGGCTGCCATGTTTCCTGCAATACAACAGTACTTCATTGGCTGTAAGGTGCTTTCAGATCTCTGGTGGTCATGAAAAGGTGCCATATAAATGAAAGTCTTTCTGTCCTTGACCGAGGATAACCTGTGATCCTGTATACAGGTCCCACTATGTGGAGGCTGTCTAGGCCAACAGCAAAGAGACTGAGAGGGAACACCAACATCATCCTTCCCCCCGCCCCCGATCACCACCCCAAAAAGGTACTCAAAACCAACGAAACACATGGACCACCCTGTCCACTAGATTGAGATAATCATAAACATAACTGACATCACTCGACTGTGTCCTTGTCAGCATTTTATTGAGGAAGTCGATATCATACAGGACTTCTAGAGAAAATATTTTGAAGACTTCTTCTTCTTCTTTGGCCTCCTTGTCTCGAGAGACAATGGGTAAGCGCCTAGAGGTGGTCAGTGGTTTGTGGAGCAGCGTCTGGAGTGGCTATAAAGTCCAATTCTGGAGTGACAGACTCTTCCACAGGCACTGCAGATAAAAGTGGTTATCGGGGCTGTTACACAGTTGGCTCTCTCCTTATGCTTCTGTCTTTTTTCCTGCCAACTGCTGAGTCTCTTCGACTTGCCACTCTTTAGCCTTTATGGCTGCCCGCCAGCTCTGGCGATCACTGGCAACTAACTCCCACGACTTGTGATCAATGTCACAGGATATCATGTCGCATTTGCAGACTTCTTTAAAGCGGAGACATGGACGGCCGGTGGGTCTGATACCAGTGACAAGCTCGCTGTACAATGCGTCCTTGGAGATCCTGCCATCTTCCATGCGGCTGACTTGGCCAAGCCATCTCAAGTGCCGCTGGCTCAGTAGGGTGTTTATGCTGGGGATGTTGGCTGCCTCAAGGACTTGTGTGTTGGAGATACAGTCCTGCCACCTGATGCCAAGGATTCTCCGGAGGCAGTGAAGATGGAATGAATTGAGACGTCGCTCTTGGCTGACATATGTTGTCCAGGCCTCACTGCCGTAGAGCAAGGTACTGAGGACACAGGCTTGAAACACTCGGACTTTTGTGTTCTGTATCAGTGCGCCATTTTCCTCTTGGCCAGTCTGGACATAGCAGCGGACGCCTTTCTCATGCGCTTGTTGATTTCTGCATCGAGAAACAGGTTACTGGTGATAGTTGAGCCTTGGTAGGTGAACTCTTGAACCACTTCCAGAGCGTGGTCGCCGATATTGATGGATGGGGCATTTCTGATGTCCTGTACCATGATGTTCATTTTCTTGAGGCTGATGGTTAGGCCAAATATGTTGCAGGCAGCCGCAATCCTGTCGCTGAGTCTCTGCAGATACTCTTCTGTGTGGGATGTTAATGCAGCATCATCAGCAAAGTGGAGTTCCCTGATGAGGACCTTCCATACTTTGTACTTTGCTCTTAGATGGGCAAGGTTGAACAACCTGCCATCTAATCTTGTGTGGAGGAAAATTCCTTCTTCTGAAGACTTGAACGCATGTGAGAGCAACAGGGAGAAGATGATCCCAAACAGTGTAGGTGCGAGAACACAGCCCTGTTTCACGCCACTCAGGATAGGAAAGGGGTCTGATGAGGCGCCGCTATGCTGAATTGTGCCTTTCATATTGTCATGGAATGAGATGATGACACTTAGTAGCTTTGGTGGACATCCGATCTTTGCTAGTAGTCTGAAGAGACCACGTCTGCTGACGAGGTCAAAGGCTTTGGTGAGATCAATGAAAGCAACGTAGAGGGACATCTGTTGTTTGCGGCATTTCTCCTGTAGCTGGCAAAGGGAGAACAGCATGTCAATGGTGGATCTCTCTGCTCGAAAGCTGTCGTGTGTCTCAGGGTAGACACGCTCAGCCAGCTTCTGGAGTCTGTTTAAAACGACTCAAGTGAAGACTTTCCCACTATGCTGAGCAGGGAGATTCCACGGTAGTTGTTGCAGTCAACGCGGTCACCCTTGTTTTTATCAAGGGTGATGATACTGGCATCACGCATGTTCTGTGGTACTGCTCCCTCATCCCAGCACAGGCAAAGTAGTTCATGGAGTGCTGACAGCATAGCAGGCTTGGCACTCTTGATTATTTCAGGGGTAATGCCGTCCTTCCCAGGGGCCTTTCCACTGGCTGGAGAATCAATGGCATCACTGAGTTCCAATTTTGTTGGCTGTTCGTCCAGCTCATCCGTGACTGGCAGAGACTGGGCTGCATTGAGGGCGGTACCAGTGACAACATTTTCCAACAGTTCTAGGTAGTGCTCCACCCAGCGGTCCATTTGCTTGAGTTGATCAGTGTTCGTGTCCCCTTATTAAAACTTGAGGGGGGCGATCTTCCTGATGGTTGGCCCAAAAGCTGTCTTGATGCCGTCATACATTCCTCTGACGTTTCCGGTGTCGGAGGCCAGCTGAATACGACTGCACAGGTGTTGCCAGTAGTCATTTGCACAGCGCCTGGCTGTTCCAACGAAACACATGGACCACCCCATCCACTAGCCTGAGGTAACCATAAACATAACTGACATCACTCGACTGTGTCCTTGTCAGCATTTTATTGAGGAAGTCGATAACATACAGGACTTCTAGAGAAAATATTTTGAAGACTTATTGAAATAAAAAATAGCGTATACCCATGGCTTCACTCATAAGTACTTCACATCTACACAATGCAATCCTGTCCATTTTTACAAAAATAATGTTATTTCCCTACTTTCACCTGGAATTTTCATGGATTCAGGCATTCCCAGTACTGACATCTGTAAACCAGGCCAAGAGTCACAACAGCAACCAACCAGAATACACAGTGTATTTAAACACTGCACAACTTCAAGAACATCTGAGAGCATTTTTAGAAGAGGAGAGGTTGCATCAAGTGACAGAACCTAGCAGACAGCACAGTTGGAGAGAGGTAGCTAGGAGATGGCAGTATTGAGAGAGCATTCCAGAGCCTCGGGGCTTGATGGCTGAAAGTCTGGTTGTCGTTGGTGATACAGAAGGGCCAGGAAGAGTCAGGGATTTGGAGCTCGGACAGGGGGATGCAGCTCAGTGAGGACTTGTGTGGCTCCTGACCTTGATCAATCAAACTCATTTTGACGGTAATTAAATGGCTTGTTGCTTATCAAACTTTTATTAACGTTGTACCTGTGAGAAAGTTTCAATTAATGATTGTTTTTGTAAAAACCTTTAAAATGTAGTTGAAATGTGTCTGTCTGGTTTTTCATTATTATTGGCATTTGAGTGACAGCATTGCTTTTGTTAAGACATTGTGTTTTTGATGACATTTTCAAAAATGGCTGCTCGTTATTCAGGTTGCCAACCCGAGCTCGGGGAACTGAGTGGGTCGACACCTGTGCAAAGGGGCGGCACCCTCAAATAGGGAGGTGGGCAAGCTCAGAAAGGAATTCAAAATGAGCATGAGGGCCTCAAAGTCAATTTTCTCCTGTGAGCAGCCAGTAGATCCCAGCAGGGAGGGGGTTGGGGGTGAAGGGTAAGTGGGCTAATAGGTGTGTGGCAGCTGCAGATTACTGGATTGGCTGAGGGTTGAGGTTCGAGGTAAGGAGGCCAGTGAGGTGACTCTTGAGAAATTGTTGCCCTGCAGACGATGTGGTGCTGAAGGAGGGCCCACAAACAGGCAGCGTTCTAGGCATTGGAGGCGGCAGTGCTGGGACGGACTTCAATTTCCATGGAAAAAATAAGTTGATGAGTTGGGGTTGAGATGGTGCGGGGGTGGGGGTGAGCCGTAGAGTTTATAGGATCTGCTTTGGGAAAGGGGTTAAGTTGGAAAGGGGTGTGAAGGACAGGGAAAATGAGGAAAGTACCAGGATGTGGAAGGGGCCCCAGAAGATAAGGATCTCAGCACCTTAGAAACAAATGAAGTTTACATCAGAAGGCGCTATTCTACTCATCATAATGGTGCCAGAACAATCCAAAAGTAATCCCACTTCCCTGCTCTACCTTCCTTTAAAATGATGCACTGATCTCTGCTTCAATCACCCCTTGTGGTAACGTATTCCTTGCTTTAACAACTCTCTGCAAAGATGATGATGGAGAATGAGGTGCTCAAACAGGGAATGAGTGTCAGATCAGTATGGGGATAGTCCAAGGTGAAGGTCATACCATCCCCAAGGCAGCCTATCAACTGTTGAAACCCTTTTCTATGCCTTTGTTACTCCCAGACTTGACCAATACTTTCTTGGCTGGTCTTACACCTCTGTGAGCTTATGCAAAACTCTGCTACCTGTAACTTAACTCGCAAAAATTCCTGTTCATCCAACAGCTCGCTGACCTGCACTGGTCCCCAATTCAGCAATGCCTTGAATTTAAAATTCTCATCTTTGTTTTCAAATCCCTCCATGGCCTCTAAACTCCCCATCTCTGTAACCTTCTCCAGCCCCACTCCCCTCCGAGATCTCTGCACTCCTCCAATTCTTGATCTCTTGAGCATCCCTGATTTTAATCACTCCACCACTCGTGAATTGCTGCAGTGCATCTTTCCAGTGGTGGAGGGAGTGAATGTTTAAGGTGGTGGATGGATTGTAGATCAAGTGGTCTGCTTTGTCCTGGATGGTGTCGAGCTTCTTGAGTGTTGTTGGAGCTGCACCCATCCAGGCAGGTGGAGAGTATTCCATCACACTCCTGACTTGTGCCTTGTAGAAGGTGGATAGGCATTGGAGAGTCAGGAGGTCATAGTCATAGAGTCATAGAGAGATACAGCACTGAAACAGGCCCTTCGGCCCACCGAGTCTGTGCCGACCATCAACTACCCATTTATACTAATCCTACCACAACCCCACAATTCTCCTACCACTTACCTACACTAGGGGCAATTTACAATGGCCAATTTACCTATCAACCTGCAAGTCTTTGGCTGTGGGAGGAAACCGGAGCACCCGGCGGAAACCCACGCGGTCACAGGGAGAACTTGCAAACTCCGCACAGACAGTACCCAGAACTGAACCCGGGTCGCTGGAGCTGTGAGGCTGCGGTGCTAACCACTGCACCACTGTGCTGCCCCAGAGATACTCGCTGCAGAATTTCCAACCTCAGTCCTGCTCTTGTAGTCACAGTGCTTATATGCGGTGTGAATGTTACTTGCCACTTATCAGCCCAAGCCTGGATGTTGTCCAGGTCTTGCTGCATTTCTTCACGGCCTGCTTCAGTATCTGCGAAGTTGCGAATGGTACTGAACATTGTGCAATCATCAGCAAACATCCCCACTTCTGACCTTATGATGGAGGGAAGATCATTGATGAAGCAGCTGAAGATGGTTGGGCCTAGGACACTACCCTGAGGAACTCCTGCAGTGATGTCTGGGGCTGATTAACCTTCAACAACCACAACCATCTTCCATTGTGCTAGGTATGACTCCAACCAGCGGAGAGTTTCCCCCCTGTTTCCCATTGACTCCAGTTTTGCGAGGGCTCCTTGATGCCATACTCGGTCAAATGTTGCCTTGATATCAAGGACACTCACTCTCACCTCACTTCTGGAGTTCAGCTCTTTTGTCCACGTATGGACCAAGGCTGTACTGAGGTCAGGAGCTGAGTGACCCTGGCAGAACCCAAACTGAGTGTCTGAGCAGGTTATTGTTGAGCAAGTGCCGCTTGATAGCACTGTCGACAACAACTTCCATCACTTTGCTGATGATCGGAAGTAGACTGATGGGGCAGTAATTGGCCGGGTTGGATTTGTCCTGCTTTTTGTGGACAGGACATACCTGGACAATTTACCACATTGTCGGGTAGATGCCAATGTTGTAGCTGTACTGGAACAGCTTGGCTAGGGGTGCGGCCAGTTCTGGAGCACACGTCGGAATGTTGTCAGGGCCTTTGCAGTATCCAGTGTCTTCAGCTGTTTATTGATATCACGTGGAGTAAATCAAATTGGCTGAAGACTGGCATCTGTGATGCTGGGGACTTCAGGAGGCGGCTGAGATGGATCATCCACTTAGCACTTCTGGCTGAAGATGGTTGCAAATCCTTCAGCCTTGTCTTTTGCACTGATGTGCTGGGCTCCCCCATCATTGAGGATGGTGATATTTCTGGAGCCTCCTCTTCCAGTTAGTTGTTTAATTGTTCACTGCCATTCATAACTGGATGTGTCAGGACTGCAGAGCTTAGATCTGATCCATTGGTTGTGGGATCGCTTATCTCTGTCCAGCACTTGCTGCTTCTGCTGTTTGGCACACAAGTAGTCCTGTGTTGTAGCTTCATCAGGCTGACACCTCATTTTTAGGTATGCCTGGCACTGCTCCTGGCATACTGTCTTGCACTCTTCATTGAACCTTCAACTATATCACCATTCCTTCACTGTCACTGGGTCAAAATCCCAGATCTCCCTTCTTAATAGCACTGTGGGTGTACCTACACCATAAGTGCCAACTGTGGCTCAGTGGGTAGCAATCTTGCCTCTGAGTCACCAGGTTCTGGGTTTAAGCCCCACTTCAGGGCTTGAACACAGAAATCTAGGCTGACATTCCAGTGCAGTGCTGAGGGAGCGCTGCACTATCAGAGATGTCATCTTTCGGATGAGACGTTAAACCGAGGCCTTACCTGCTTGGTAGGGGATCTTTTACATCCACTTAATCACTATTTCGAAGAAGAGCGGGGTGTTACCCCTGGTTTCCTGGCCAATATTTATCCCTCAAACAACATCACAAAATCAGATTGTCACCTTGCTGTTTGTGGGATCCTGCTGTACGCAATTTGGCTGCCGCGTTTCCTACAACCTTTCAAATGCACATCAATAGCTGTAAAACGCTTTGGGACATCCAGTGGTTGTGAAAAACACTATATCAATGCAAGTCTTTCTTTATTATGGGCTGTAATAGTTCAAGGCGGCAGTTCACCACCACCTCCTCAAGGCAATTAGGAATGGGCAGCGATGCTCACATCCCATGAATGAATAAAAAATAGTTCCTCTAATGGGGGAATCACAAACAAGGGGCCATCTTAAAATCAGAGCTAGGCTGACGAGGAGTGAAATCTCAAACCCTCTTCCCCCAAATAGGTTTGCCAACTCAGATCGGAGGTATTCCTGGGCATTTGATGACATGATGTTCTGACCACCTGACACCTGAACATGTGACATAGGATCACATGACTTTTACCGATGTTTTATAGCTCAGAAAGCTTGGAATTCCTGTAGTTGAGAACTCTTCTTCCTGTTGTTTCCTACAAACAGCTGTTGTGTCAGAAGTTCCAAGAAGCAGGAGGTGAAGAGGGGGGATTTAGGAGGTGAAGAGGGGGGACTGAGGGTGGAAGGAAAACCGGAGACCAAGGTGGGGGGGAGGGAAATGAGACCAAGGATGGACTGGAAGTGGGGGGAGGGGGTGGGGGGGAGGCTAGAGATAAAAGGGGAGAGGGGAGACCAAGGATGGGCTGGAGGTGGAAGGGGGACAAAGGGGGGAGACCGAGGGTGGTAGTTGGGGTGGGAGGGGGGCGGGGAAGAGAGAAAATGAGGCGGGGGAGCCATTTGCAGGAGGGAAATTAGAGGTGGGAGGAACTATTAGTAACTGACAAACTGCGCGAGCTTTGATAACTGATGGTAATGGTGGTACTATTGGTTATGAGGGGAAGCTCGATGTTAATACAGTAACTGACTGGTCTATATGTAACTGGTAATAATAGTTGTAGTGCCCTGATAGCCATGCAGTAATCCTATAAGCCACTGATATTCACTCAAACCACAGACAGAAATCCCCGTGCTACACAAGGTGCTGTCAGGATCCCCTGTTGATGTTTGGCAGGCCCGATCGCTCTCCCTATCTCCTTGGCCTCTGGTTTGGAATCTGGTTCAGTGTGCATTCCCCAGTCCCCTCTCCCCAAACCCCCATACCCCAATCTCCCCCTCCCACCCCAAATATCCATTCCCCAGTCTCCTCCTCCCCCCAAAACCTCCATCCCCCAGTCTCCCTCTCTCTCCCCGAGCACCCAACCCCCAGTCTCCCTCGCTCTGCCCTGATTTCAGAGATCAGCCCACCCCCCCCTAGATTTTAGACCACCCTAAATTGTGAGAACCCTCCAATTACTCTCCCACACACCCACCCCAGTCAGTTGGAGATCTCTGCAGTTTACAGCCTTTAGGAGCAGTTGGCGAAGCCTCCAGGGAAAAGGCATAAAAATGAATCAGTTTAACGTAAGCGCAGGAGAACCTTATTCTGACCCCTGACATCACACTAACAGTTGGATGTTCCCTCTAATTTTTCTTCGCTACGCATGGCTTGTTTGTTGCACTGCGTGGTCCCTGTAAGGTTGCCACACAGCCGCAAATGCACACATCTTAAAGGGAACATTGATTGTGTGCAGCCTGTTTGTTTCCTACATGGGACATTCTGGAATGTGGAGACAAAGTCCCAGTTTCACATTGAGGATACCCACCATCATGTTGTGTGGCACTACCACCGTGCTAAATGGGATAGATTTCGAACAGCAACTGAAATCTGGGCATCCTTGAGGCGCTGTGGGCCATCAGCAGCACCAGAATTGTATTCAACCACAATCTGTAATCTCATGGCCTAGCATATCCCCCACTCTACCATTACCATTAAGCTGGGAGACCAACACTGGTTTAATGAAGAGTGCAGGAGGGCATGCCAAGAGCAGCACCAGCCATACCTCAAAATAAGGGGTGTCCACCTGGTGAAACGACAACACAGGACTATCTGCGTGCCAAACTGTGTAAGCAGCATGTGATAGAGCGAAGTGATCCCACAACCAACAGATCAGATCTAAGCTCTGCAGTCCTGCCACATCCAGCCAGGAATGGTGGTGGATAATTAAACAACTAACTGGAGTAGGAGGCTACACAAATATCCCCATCCTCAATGATGGGGGAGCCCAGCACATCAGTGCAAAAGACAAGGCTGAAACATTTGCAACAATCTTCAACCAGAAGTTCCGAGTTGATGATCCATCTCGGCCTCCTCCTGAGGTCCCCAGCATCACAGATGCCAGACTTCAACCAATCCGATTCACTCCACCTGTTATCAAGAAACGACTGAAGGCACTGGATACTGCAAATGCTATGGGCCCTGACAACATTCTGGCAATAGTACTTAAGACTTGTGCTCCAGAACTTGCCGCACCCCTAGCCAAGCTGTTCCAGTACAGCTACAACATTGGCATCTACCAGACAATGTGGAAAATTGCCCAGGTATGTCCTGTCCACAAAAAGCAGGACAAATCCAACCTGGACAATTATCACCACATCAGTCTACTCTCGATCATCAGAAAAGTGATGGAAGGGATCATCAACAGTGCTAACACGCGGCACTTGCTTAACAATAACCTGCTCAGTGACGCTCAATTTGGGTTCCGCCAGGGCAACTCAGCTCCTGACCTCATTACAGCCTTGGTTCAAATATGGACAAAAGAGCTGAACTCCAGAGACGAGGTGAGAGTGACTGCCTTGATAACAAGGAGCCCGAGCAAAACTGGAGTCAATGGGAATCAGGGGGAAGACTCTCCGCTGGCTGGAGTCATACATAACACAAAGGAAGATGGTTGTGCATGTTGGAGGTCAATCATCTGAGCTGCAGAACAACACAGGAGTTCCACAGGATAGTGTCCTTGGCCCAACCATCTTCAGCTACTTTTTTTTAATTCATTCATGGGATTTGGGCATTGCTGACCAGGCCAGCATTTATTGCCCATCCCTTATTGCCCTTGAGAAGGTGGTGGTGAGCTGTCCTCTTCAATCGCTGCAGTCCATGTGGGGTAGGTACACCCACAGTGCTAGCAGTTAGATACAACTGAGTGGCTTGCTAGGCTATTTCAGAGGGCATGTAAGAGTCAACCACATTGCTGTGGGTCTGGAATCACATGTAGGCCAGACCAGGTAAGGACAGCAGATTTCCTTCCCTAAAGTCATCAAGGATCTTCCCTCCATCATAAGGCCAGGAGTGGGGATGTTCCCTGATGATTGCACAATGTTCAGCACCATTCGCGACTCCTCAGATACTGAAGCAGCTTGTGTCCAGATGCAGCAAGACCTGGACAATATCCAAGCTTGGGCTGATAAGTGGCAAGTAACATTCAGGCCACGCAAGTGCCAAGCAATGACCATCTCAAACAAAAGAGAATCTAACCATCTCCCCTTGATGCTCAATGGCATTACTATCACTGAATACCCCACTATAAACATCCTAGGGGTTACCATTGACCAGAAATTGAACTGGACCAACCATACAAATACAGTGGCGACAAGAGCAGGTCAGAGGCTGGGAATTCTGCAGTGAGTAACTCACCTCCTGACTCCCCAAAGCCTGTCCACCATCTACAAGGCACAAGTCAGGAGTGTGATGGAATACTCTCCACTTGCCTGGATGGGTGCAGCTCCAACAACACTCAAGAAGTTCGACACCATCCAGGACAAAGCCCATTGGCACCCCATCCTTCAATATTCACTCCCTCCACCACTGATGCACAGTGGCAGCAGTGTGTACCATCTACAAGATGCACTCATCATAACAACTCACCAAGGCTCCTTCGACAGCACCTTCCAAACCTGCAACCTCTACCACCTAGAATGCAGCAGATGCAATGGGAAGAACTCCACCTGCAAGTTTCCCTTCAAGTCACACACCATCCTGACTTGGAACTATATCACCGTTACTTCACTGTTGCTGGGTCAAAATCCTGGAACTCCCTTCCTAACAGGACTGTGGGTATACCTACCCCAAATGGACTGCAGTGGTTCAAGAAGGCAGCTCATCACCACCTTTTCAAGGGCAATTAGGGATGGGCAATAAATGCTGGCCAAGCCAGTGATGCCCAGATCCCATGAAGGAATAAAAAAATGTGGCGCAGCTTAAAGGGGATGTTGCTAACATTTAGTAATTATTGACAAAACCTCGCATTACCCTTTGTTATTTATGAAGGCACACTGCAGAGGGAAATGTCAATCATTGATCTCCTGGGCTGCTTGAGGCAGCACTCAGGATTTCTGATTATGGGAATCTCTTGGTTATTCAGCAGGGTTGGGAACCCTACCCCCAAAAGGCTGTGGATGCTGGGGTTCATTGGAGTTACCAACCCCGAGATCGACAGGTTGGTATGGGTTAGGGTATCAAACAAAGGCCAGTAAATGCGGTTAAGATTCAAAATCAGTCATGGAGCAGGACCAAGGTGCTAAGTGGCCCACTACTGTTCCTAATGCTCCTATTTGTGGGATCTTGCCTTGCGGAAGTTGGCTGCTGACCTTAACACGTAAACTCTAACGGGATGCACTTTGGGGACACTCCGAGGACATGAGGCGTTGTATAAACCTACAACTCGGGTACAATCTGCAATGTTATGGATTCCAGACATCGTCCTGAGGAGGGGACCTTCAAACTTTATACCCCTCCCCAAAGGCATGTCAAGCAAAGCTCCAGAATAGATATCCACGCTCAAGTTCCCCTTTCTAGACCTGTTGCCTTCACCATGTGGCTCGGCTCCCAGTCATTCAGGCACCATCTGTTCCCTATATTCATCTCCATCTGTGGATGCCTCCAGTCACTTACACATAACCAGACGATGAATAAAAGCTCACAGATTGGGGTCGCAAGCACTGTCTGGCTCAGTGACTCCTCTAAGCTGGCACCTCGATCAGGTCGCCAGCCAGCACAGTTTAATTTTTCAGAAGCAGACGAAGCAAAACAAAAGGAATTCCTGATAAAAGCATTCGGATTGTTGAGTGTTTACCGTGGCAGAGTCCAGACGTTACCTCACTTTCATGGCTCAGATGTTGGTTGAGTGTTGAGTGGGTAGCACTCTAGCCTTTGAGTCAGGAGGTTGAATCTTCAATTAACATTCCAGAGACTTGAGCACATAATCAGTACTCAACCGAGGGAGTGCTGCAGTATTGGAGGTGCCATCTTTTTGATAAGATGTTAAACTGAGGCCCCACCTGCTCTCAGGTGGACATGAAAGCACTGCCTCATGTTGGGGGACAGTCCCCATCAGGTGGGCCAGTTTTCATGTGTGAATCCTGGCTGTGGGTGTTGGTGGGCTCGCTCACTGATCAGTGGGATATGGTTGTTGGGGGGTGCGGATGGGGATGGGGGCACAGAACACAGCTGATCCCTGCCCTGACTGGAGCCTCTCATGCGGGATGCTTTCCAGCAGGTATCACTGCCAAGTTAGACACTGTTAGATTGATATATCTGTGCCCCACACCCTTACTCCCGGGATCTGCAGCCAATTGTAGCACCTTTACTGCCACTCCAGTTCAGATCTCAGCACAGGTAGGCGAACAAACCTAGGACCCTCACGGTCAATATGGCTTCATCCACACTTAGCATCATATTCACCAATAGATGGCCCCCAAAATAAACCAAGGCCTTTCACTCACAAACACAAACCAGGCCTATCAAGGCCCATCTTCAGGCTGTACGAAACTTGCTGTGTGTGCTGCGGCTGGCTATAGGTTTCAAAATACTTGACAGCCAGGATGGAATGGAATAGAAACGTCCTCGTGGGTCTTTAAAGCCAAACAGACCGTGTACAGAAAATCTGGAATAACAGATGGCCTGGAGAAGGACTGAGATCATAAGCTGCCCTCGGGGATCGGAGGACAGATGGATGAAAGATGCTTCAGCTTTACAAATACTTCAAAACTAAAATCTGCACATCTAGTTAACGGTGATGTTGGGGGAGAGGGGAACGGCGATGCCGCAGGGAAGGGAGTTAACGAGGGAGAGCGGTATCGGAGGAGACATGCTTCGGGGGTGGGGGGGGGGGGTGTGGGGGAGGGAGAGTGAGAGGGGCGCGGGATGAGGGATGGGGCTTGGGGGGGGTGGGGAGAGCGATAGGGCCTGCGGGGAGAGCGATGGGGCCTGCGGGGAGAGCGATGGGGCCTGCGGGGAGAGCGATGATGAGACAGTTGAGGAGGTTGGAAATATCTTCAATAAAGTGAATATCCTACAGCCCCATCCCAAGAAAGAGTTAACAGTGATGGTCAACAGTAACAATCTGGGACAGTCTGATCAGTGATCAATGCAGAGGGGAAGCATAACTGATTGGAAAATAAAATGACAGCTCATCAGGAAGCTTGTCCTAAATGCGTGTGACTTGATTCATTACTACTGGCTATTTTGTGGTGGGTGGGGGATGGGGTGGGGGGTGGGATGGAAATTACATTGAGTGTGATCCATCCACTGCATTAATGAACCTGCTTTAATCTTCACGTCAAAAGACTGATGTTTAAAGTTCTGCTTTTGCTTCTGAGAGCGAGAGTAGTGGGATGGGAGGGAGGGGTGGGGATGGCAGCGAGGGGGTGTGGGTGGGGATGGGAGCGAGGGGGTGTGGGTGGGGATGGGAGCGAGGGGGTGTGGGTGGGGATGGGAGCGAGGGAGGGTGGGGGGGAAGGAAGCGAGGGGGTGGAGGGATGGGAGCGAGGGAGGGTGGGTGGGGATGGGAGCAAGGGGTGAATGAAGTGTGGGCCCACTTGCCCAATCTCCTGTTTTTGACAGAATGGGGAACAATAAGGCAATGTTTGGGCTTGGGGACACGGGTGGATTAATTCAGAGGCTTTCAGTTTACCCTGGAGTCTCCAGGCATTGACAATCAATCTCAAGGATCCTACTACAATCAGCCCAGAAAAATCATAGCAGACAAGGGTAAAAAACAGTACCTTCCTTTCACTTTCTTTGAACACTTTTGATGAATCATAAAAATATTGGAGGTGGATAGAAAGGCTATTTGGATGTGGCTTGACGGTGACAAACAGGTTTGTTGGCTTTCCTACTACCGTGGAAAAGGGGAGGGCACCCTGAAGAGTGACGTGTTGGGTGACCAATAGTGGGAGCCTGGGGGGACGGGGGAGGGTAGTTGGAGGAGGGAGATCATGTGATGACACCTCCAGCAACATGCCAAAGCAGTGGTTGGCAACTCTATAAGATCAGTGTCTCGTTGCCCCACCCTGCTGGTACAACTAACCGTATCACATAAAACCTGCATACAGCCACTGGATGGGTTTCATTTAACCCTAGTACAATGGGATATGATTTGCTTTGTTAATTATGCAGTGAATGAACATTGTATGGGCCTATTTCTTCATGCAGTTTACTACATGCTTGCATGTCAATGAATCTGGGGTGGGTGGAGGGTTCTGTGGAGGAGCCACAAATGTTCTTGGTGCCCAAAGCCCCAAGTTAATCTGGGTCTGGTTTGAGGGAGTGGGTGTTGATTGAACCAAGTCTCCTTTGTCTGTCAGTGCCTTCATATTGTCTGTAGGCCCCTCTGACTCTCAATCATTACTCACTCCCTCCTCTCTGGAACTCTCTTCCCACTTGCGAGGGATGCTCTACACACGGACAAAATCGGTGGACTCTGCACTAACATTGCTCTGATTTCAGTTGTCGTTCGCTCATCCTGGTCAATGATCAGGAACTGAAAGGTCCCCATTCCGAAGGGATGTATTCAATCCCCTCTTTATTGCCCTCTCTGTGACCTGCAATAAGAATCACCGCTTGCCAGAGAGGCACTGTTACTTCGAATTGCCCCTTTTTGCCGACCCACCATATCTACAAGTGTTATGACTGCCCTTGGAATCGGCAGTAGCATCTGTCCCACTGATCTCAACTTGGAGCAGGGGCCTTTGTCTCCCTGCTAGCATTCCCGCCTCAGAGTCAGAAGGTGACAGATCAACTTCAAAGGAAGCTGAATTTTACCCATTATGCTACACTCACATGAAGTTCTTACTTCCCAGTGCATGCGTTTTAAAGGATTAATAGTTTCAGCTAATAACCCAGAGGCTTGGGCTAACAATCTGGAGAAAAGTGTGGTTTGAACTCTCAATGAATTCAAATTCTCAAACTGCCAATTTTAAAAAAAATTGGCAACAAAAAGCTGGGACCAGTAAATGTGACCAGGAAGCTGTCGGATTGTCTTAAAATCCCAACTGATTCACTGATGTCCTGTGGGGAAGGAAACCTGACGTCATTACCTGGTCTGTGACTCCAGTCTCACACTGACATTGTTGCCTCTTAACTGCCCTCTGAATGGCCTAGCAAGTCACTCTGTTGAAAACCACTCACCTCTTTTTCCTTGGGTCTAACATTCCCTCACTTCCTTTGCGCAGCCTGAGGAACCCACCTGACCTCGGCCTCCGTCAACATTGTTGTGCAGTTGGCCAGTATGCACCATTGGACAGGACAGGCCTGTTCTGACAGGATGTACTGGCCTCAGTGTGGATTTGTGAAACTTGTCTAATGAGGACATTCAAACCTGAATGACAATGGGAACTGGAATTCTGTCAGGATGAAGTAATGCTCCTGATAGCAGCACACAAATGTGTTGCAAGTTCTCTGCCTAGTATTTTCACAAGATTCTTACACATAGCTTCATCCCATTTGAACTAGAAGTGCATTAGTTATCTGTTAGAATTACTGGGCCATCGTAGCCACAAATGATATTGCCCAACACCAATTAAACCACTGATGGTGTCCTTTTAATGACCTTATGTTGCATGTTTTTGCTGCAATGTAGGAAAACAGTAAATTCATTGCTAAAATTGGCCAGCGTTTTTCTAAAATGATGATTCTTAAAAAGAAATTGTGAACAACTGGAAGGAGAAGCTGCAGAACGAATGGGGAAAATGTGACAATCTTTTTAAAGAATGAATGATGGCTTATTGAGCCCGTCAGAGCCTCTCCCATTGTTCTGGTGAGATGTCCATTTAAAACCCATCGCAGCAAGCTTTGAATACCACCTCTTTGTTGATCTGATCTAGAGGTAAGCCACTCCAGTTTTACTGCTTGAAGATTTGCAAGCATAGGGACAGGAGTAGGCCATTCAGCCCCTCGAATTTGTTCTGTTCCAGATTTCCACTACCTTGTGTTTGAAGAAGTGCTTCTAACATCACCCCTAAAAGCCTTGCTCTAATTTTAATGTTATGCCCCCTTGTCCTGGTCTCACCCACAAGAGGAAATAGTTTCTCTGCATCTACTCTATCAACTCCTTTAATCATCAAACACCCAGTTAGATCACCCCTTAATCTTCCGTACACAAACAGTTTTGGTTGGTGTTTAGTAAAACGTTTCTGAAACAATAAACCATTTTCTGTAATATAGTGCTTACTCATCATAGTCAGGGTCAAACATTAAATTCTGCGTCAGTTAAAAAGCTGCTGTGTTTATTTTTTTAAAGAATTTAATGGTTTAGATGAGTCTGAGTAATATTTCCAGATGGTGCAAAAAATAAATGAATGGTCAACCGCAACATGCAACAATTACTTTGGTTTTAACATTTAATATGCATTTGGATTGAATTAGTATTGGCTGAAAATACAAAATCACAATTCAAAATGCAGGAAAATGCACAAAACATGCCATATCTGAAAACAACATTTCCTGGAAGGGGCATGACCCCTAGAACCTACCTAAGAAATAAATTTTGGACCATCAGATCTGCCCAGTTCCCCCATCAACATTTTCTAAAGGCTGCGTTTGCTGACAACGCCATCACTAGGTTATCAATAATAATAACCCTGAAATCAAATGTAATTAGAGAGTTTGGTGAAGATTTTCAACCGGCCTCCTGAGTCTAGAACTGGTGTCGTGCATCAAATGAGTAGTCGATTTAAATAGAAATACAAGTAGGGTGGATTGTGTAGCGGGCAGCCCATCCACATAGCAAAAAAATTACAAAGAGATATTGATAAATGAAGTGAATGAAATCCATTGCCATAGCTTTACCAAATGTAGGCAAAAGTGGAGTCATCCACTTTGGATCGAAAAAGGATAGAACAGGGTACTTTCTAAAAGGTGAAAGGCTAGAAACAGAGGAGGTCCAAAGAGACTTGGAGGTCCAGGTAAATAGATCATTAAAATGCCATGTACGGATGCAGAAAATAATCGAAAAGGCAAATGGAATGCTGGCCTTTATATCAGAGGATTCGAATACAAAGTAGTAGAAGTCATGCTACAGATATATAAAGCGTTGTTTACACCACACAGTGAGCAGTTCTGAGCAACACACCTTAGGAAGGATATACTGGCCTTAGAGGGAGTGCAACATAGACTTACAAGCAGGATACCTAGACTCCAAGTGTTAAATTATGAGGAGTGATTACATATACTAGGGTTGTAGTCCCTGGAATTTAGAAGGTTAAGGGTGATTTGATTAAAGTTTTCCAGATATTAAGGGGAACTGATGGGTAGATGGAGATAAACTATTTCCGCTGGTTAGGGAGTCAAGGACCAGGGGATTGTCTAAAAATTTCAGCAGTGAAATGAGGAAACATTTCTACACGCAAAGCGTCATAGAAGTTTGGAACTCTCTTCCACAAACGGCAATTGATGCAAGATCAATTGTTAAGTTTAAACCTGAGATTGATAGATGTTCATTAACCAAATATAGTAAGGGATATGGGGAAAAGTCGAGTATATGGAGTTAGGCCACTGATCAGCCATGATCTCATTGAACAGCGGAACAGACTGGAGGGGCTAAATGGCCTCCATTTGTTCCTATGTTCCACAATGTCAGTTTTATGCCCAAGTAGATGGTAAAATTTATTCTGTTACCTTCAAGCAGGGATCTTGGCCACTGACCTTCCGTCAGGCTGTTTTGTTTTGTTAGCTTTCTTTTGAAGCTGTTTGTCATCTTTCCTGAGGTTTGTAGTTTGGAACTGGATGGGATCCACGCTGAGCAGCACTGAGGCAGAAACAGCAGCTGCTGGACAATGTCACAGCAGCAGTGATCATGAGCGCGTGTCTGGTTCAAGGGCAGTTACTGTAAAACAGCAATGTAGGTCAGCAAGCACAGGCGTGATGGGTGGATGGGACTTGATGCGAGTTAGGATACAATAGAGTTTTAGGTATGACCTACATTACTGTGACTCCCAGAGTCAAACAGCCCTGCTCAGTACAATTCCCAGGTGTAGCTGTTACGGGAACAGAGATTTCAAGGGGGTGTTCCTCCTCCACATGTTTCTGTACTTAATCAACAGAATTACATTTCTTGGAGCCCCAGCATTTGGTCTGATGACATCATCGAGATGGGGTGACCCAGCATGGCCTCATTCATGTTGATGGGGGATAGCTACTGCAGGCCACAACATAAGGGTCACTAAGGAGCAGCGAGATCCCAGAGATATACACCAGCTACTGCTGCATACAGTGAGGAATTCAATTGGGTCTGAGAACCAAGACATTCAGTACAGAGGTCACTCAAAATTACCCAAGATAAAGGAGGCGGATCATTTTATGAATGGATCTGCCTTTTAACGAAGTTCCATTCATCTTTTTCAAGTAGACACATACAAGAAAGAAAGAAAGACTTAGAGTCAGAGTTATACAGCACAGAAACAGGCCCTTTGGCCCATTGTGACTGTGCCAGCCATCAAGCCCCTATCTATTCTACTCCCATTTTCCAACACTTGTCGCATAGCCTTGTATGCTAAGGCGTTTCAAGTGCTCATCTAAATACTTCTTAAATGTTGTGAGGGTTCCTGCCTCTACCACCCCTTCAGGCAGTGCATTCCAGATTCCAACCATCCTCTGGGTGAAACATTTTTTCCTCAAATCCCCTCTAAACCTCCTGCCCCTGACCTTAAATCTATGGCCCCTGGTTATTGACACTTCCGCTAAGGGGCTTGCATTTATATAGCACTTTTCACAATCACTGGAAGTCTCAAAGCATTTTACAGCCAATAAAGTATTTTTGGAATGTAGTCTCTGTAGTAATGTAGGAAATGCAGCACCAATTTGTGCACAGCAAGCTCCCAAAAACAGCAATGTGAGAATGACCAACCTTTTTTTTGTGATGTTGGTTGAGGAATAAATACTGGCCAGGACACCAGGGAGAACTCGAAATAGTGTCATGGGAGCATTTACAACCACTCAAAGAAGCAGATGGGGCCTCAGTTGAACATTTTATCTGAAAGATGGCACCTCCAACAGTGTAGCACTCTCTCAGTACTAACTGAAGTGTCAGCCTGGATTATGGCACTCAAACCCTGGAGCCAGACTTGAACCCAGAACCTTGTGACTCAGGTGAGAGTGCTACCCACTGAGCCACAGCTGACACAAATAAAACATGTGCAAACACAAAAACCTCCAGGCATTTTATATTCTTCCTGTTTCTGCTTAAATCAGATTTCTGAGTGATTCGACCCTTTAAGAACATACAAATTAGGGGCAGGAGTAGGCCACTCGGCCCCTCAAGCATGGCCTCATTCTTATCAAGAATCTATCTACCTCTGCCTTAAAAATATTCAAAGACTCTGCTTCCACCGCCTTTTGATGAAGAGAATTCTAAGAGAAAAAATTTCTCCTCATCTCTGTCTTAAATGGGTGACCCCTGGTTCTAGATTCTCCCACAAGGGGAAACATCCTTTCCACATCCACCCTGGCAAGACCCCTCAGGATCTTATATGTTTCAATCAAGTCGCCTCTTCTAAATTCCTAGCGCATGTCCAATCTTTCCTCATAATATAGCCCGCACATTCCAGCTATCAGTCTGGTAAGCCTTCTTTGAACTGCTTCCAACGCATTTACATCCTTCCTTAAATAAGGAGACCAATACTGTATGCAGTACTCCAGATGTGGTCTCATAAATGCCCTGTATAGCTGAAGCATAACCTCCCTACTTTTGTATTCAATTCCCCTCACAATAAACGATAAAATTCTATTAGCTTTCCTAATTACGTGCTGTACCTGCATACGAACCTTTTGCGCTTCATGCACTAGGACACCCAGATCCCTTTGTATCTCAGAGCTCTGCAATCTCTCACCATTTAGATAATATGCTTCTTTTTTATTCTTCCTGCCAAAATGGACAACTTTGCATTTTTGCCCACTCACTTAACCTACCAATACCCCTTATGTCTTTCCTACTTATCTTTGTGTCATCAGCAAATTTAGCAACCATACCTTCGGTCCCTTCATCTAAGTCATTTATATAAATTGTAAAAAGTTGAGACCCCAGCATACATCCCTGTGGCACACCACTCATTACATCTTGCCAACTAGAAAATGACCCATTTATGCCTACTCTCTGTTTCCTGTCAGCTAGCCAATCTTCTATCCATGCCAATACATCAACCCCTATGCCATGAGCTTTTATTTTTTTGCAATAATCTTTGATGTGGCATCTTATCAAATGTCTTCTGGAAATCTAAGTACAATACATCCACCGGTTCCCTTCATTCACAGCACATGTAACTCCCTCAAAGAACTCCAATAAATTGGTTAAACATGATTTCCCTTTCACAAACCATGTTGACTCTGCCTGAGTACCTTCAATTTTTCTAAGCGCCCCGCAATAAGTCTTTAATAATAGCTTCTAACATTTTCCCGAAGACAGATGTTAAGCTAACTGGCCTGGAGTTTCCTGCTTTCTGCCTCCATCCCTTTTTGAATAAAGGAGTTACATTCCCTAATTCCAGCAGAACCTTCCCTGACTCTAGGAAATTTTGGAAAATTAAAACTAACACAACAAATATCGCACTAGCCACTTCTTTTAAGACCCTAGGATGAAGTCCATCAGGACCTGGGGACTTGTCAGCCTGCAACTCCAACAATTTGTTCAGCACCACTTTCCTGGTGATTGTAATTTCTTGAGTTCCTCCTCTTTTCCATTTCCTGACTTACAGCTAAGACTGGGGTGTTACTTGTGTCCTCAATAGTGAAGATCGATGCAAAATATCTGTTCAATTCATCTGCCATCTCCTTATTATCTATTATTAATTCCCCAGACTCACTTTCTATAGGACCAACATTCACTTTGTTAACTCTTTTCTTTTTAAAATATCTATAGAAACTCTGACTATCTGTCCAGCTAGCTTTCTCTCGAACTCTAATTTTACCTTCCTTATCAATCTTTTAGTCAATCTTTGCTGTTTTTTTTACATTCTGTCCAATCTTCTGACCTGCCTCCCATCTTTGCGCAATTATAGGCTTTTTCTTTAAGCTTGATACTACCTTTAACTGTTTTAGTTAATCATGGATGGCGGGTCCCACCGACAACAGTGTCCTACCTTAGAGAAGCTCAGCCAGTCCCCAGCATCTTCGCACAGCTTGCCCACAGGCTGGCCACACGGCGGAGGAAAAGACATCCACAATCTGTTCTTTCAGACCCAGAAAATATCAACAACTCATCCCATCCACATAGTGGGAGCTCACTTAATAAATCTGACTCAGAGAGTACTTTTGAAGGAAATGTAGAGAAAGTGAGAATTTCTCTCTCACCCCTCACTGACTCACTCTCTCTCTCTCTCTCTCCTCACACTGAACCTCCCACCCTTCCTCTCGCCCCACACACAGACCCCTCTCTCTCCCTCTCGCCCCACACACAGACCCCTCTCTCTCCCTCTCGCCCCACACACAGACCCCTCTCTCTCCCTCTCGCCCCACACACAGACCCCTCTCTCTCCCTCTCGCCCCACACACAGACCCCTCTCTCTCCCTCTCGCCCCACACACAGACCCCTCTCTCTCCCTCTTGCCCCACACACAGACCCCTCTCTCTCCCTCTCGCCCCACACACAGACCCCTCTCTCTCCCTCTCACCCCACACACAGACCCCTCTCTCTCCCTCCCTCTCGCCCCACACACAGACCCCTCTCTCTCCCTCCCTCTCGCACCTCACACTGACCCCCTCCCTCTTGCCCCTTACACTGACCCCCCCCTCCTTCTTGCCCCTCACACTGAACCCCCTCTCTCCCTCTTGCCCCTCACACTGAATCCCCCCTCCATCTCACCTGTCGCCCCTCACAAAGACACCCCTTCTCCCTCTCCTCCTCCCATACTGACTCTTTCACACTGTCTCTCTGAAAGTCTGCAATCAGCTCCCACACTGACACACTCTTTCTCTCCTACACTGTCTCTTTCTCCCACACAGACATTCTCTCTCTCTCTCTCACACACTAACTAACACTTTCTCTCTCTGTGCACCAGGCTCTCACATACACACATGCTCAGTGCTGCCCACTAAATAAGCTCAATGAAACAGCTCATTAGATTGTTGTATGTAGGGGGGGAGCGGGTGGAGAACACAAAAGCCAGGCCACAAGAGAGGCCTCTGCTAAATAACCGCACCTGCTTTGGCAACATGGGTCTGCTAGGGGTGGAAACTACCTGACTAGGCCTTACAAGAGGGGCCTCAATACGGGGTCACATTTTAACCCTTTTTTGCGCTAGACAACAACAGCTATTAATTCCTGTTTTTAACGGGCATTGTGCTGAGAGATTAATTTTAACCCATCATGTACCTGATCCTTTTGAGGTCAACGCTTGAGGGGCACTGGGGCCAAGTTAATCTCCCCACCTACCCTGAAGGCGCTGGCACCTATGTTACAGGTTCCATGGGCTAAAGCTGCACCCTGAAACATCTCACCAAAGGGGGCCTTTATTAACTTTAAACAGTGGGCTGAGTGTCAAGGGGGACAGATTCCCATTGTCAAATTACCTCAGTCTTCCCAGACTCTCCAACCAGGGTCAGGATAGTTATCAGGAGCAGGAGCTTCAGGCTGGCAGCTGGGGCTCAGCTGGTAACACTCCCACCTGAATCCAAAGGTCATGCGTTCAACCTCAACTGCAGAGACCTGAGCACTGTGAATCTCTAACATCAAAGTCCAGTACTGAGGGAGTGCTGCTGTATCAGACGTGCCGTCTTTTGAATGAGATGTTAAACTAAGACCCTGTCTGCCCTCTCAGGTGGACATAAAGGATCGCACAGCACTCTTTCAAGAGGAGTTCTCCAGGGTGTCCTGGCCAATATTTATCCATCAAGCAACATCAGTTAAAACAGATTCTATGCTCATTTTCACATTGCTCGCTGTGTGCAAATTGGCTGCTGTGTTTCCCATCATTCCAACAGGGACTACACTTCAAAAAGCACTTAATTGGCCTTGGGACAACCACTGGTTGTGAAAGGCGCTATATAAATGCAAGCTGCTTGTCCAGTATATCTCCATCTCTTTATGTCAAAACTTCAAGACCCCCATCAAACTCCTGATTTCACACTTTGTAGAAAACATCAACTGAACAAACTTCAATTGTAAAATTGTTCAAAACAAAAAGAGGATGTGAGCCAATTTTGATCTACTTGTGGATATAACTGGGAGATAGGCAACAGCTGTCCATCTGAAGACACTTCCACTAAAAGTATTTAGCTTCTACTTGACTAGTCTCGCATATGGGCAGTTTTCTTGCAGGGACAAGCACCTTAGCAACAAAACATCATAATCATGCCCCAGATCCCACAGTAACTGCAAGGATAGTCACGGGATAGAGAGTCAGACTCATTTACAGCATAAAGGAGGCTATTCAGCCCATCAGGTCCATGCCGGGTCTCCGCAGAGCAAACCAGTCAGTACCACTCCCTTGCTTGATGCCCGTAGCCCTGCAAATTTATTTCCTGCAAATGCCCATCCAATTTCCTCTTGAAATCATTGATTGTTTCCGCTTCCACCATCCTTGTGGACAATGAGTTTCAGGTCATTATCACCCACTGCAAAAAAAAGTTCTTCTTCACATACCCCCTGCCTCACTTGACCAAAACCTTCAATCTGTGTCCCCTAATCCTTGTACCATCAGCTAATGGGAACAGTTTTTCCTTGTCTAACTTATCTAAACCTGTCATAATCTTGAACACCTCAATCAAAACTTCCCTCAATCTCCTTTGCTCCAAGGAGAACAACCCCAGCTTCTCCAACCTAACCTTGTAACTAAAATCCCTCATCCCTGGAACCATTCTGGTAAATCTCCTCTGCACCCTCTCAAAGACCCTCACATCCTTCCTAAAGTGTGATGACCAGAATTGGACACAATACTCTAGTTGGGACCTAACCAGAGCTTTATAAAGGTTCAGCATAACTTCCCTGCTTTTGTACTCAATACCTCTATTTATGAAGCCCAAGAACCCATATGCGTTGCTAACCATTCTCTCAATATGTCCTTCCACCTTCGAAGATCGATGCACATGCACCGCCAGGTCCCTCTGTTCCTGCACATTCTTTAGAACTGTGCCATTACATATATATTACCTCTACCTATCCCTTCTGCTAAAATGCATCACCTCACACTTGTATGTATTAAATTCCATCTGCCACATGTCTGCTCATTCTGCTAGCCTATTGATGTCCTGTTGCAGGCAGCTCGTATCATCCTCATTGTTTGCTTTGGTGTCATTGGCAAATTTTGAAATTCTACTCGATTCCAAGATCCAAGTCATTTATATATAGCAAAACAAAAGCAGTGATCCCAGCACTGACTCTTGGGGAACACACTGTCGACCATCCTCCAGTCTGAAAAACAACCAGGGGTCGTGGTGGGTAGGGGGGGGTGCGGGTGCTGGAAAATGTCTCCGGCAGAGACCCGCTATGGGCCTCGACGCCGGGATGGCCCGGCCCAATATTGCCGGTGGCGGCTAGGCCTCCTGGTGGCCCCCCTGCTGCTTGGCGACAGAAGGCAAATTTAAATATGCAAGATAATGTTAATGGCAGAATAAATTACCTACCCGCTCCCACCGTCCTTCCCGGAGCGATATTGCTGCAGGTGGCCGGCACTCCCACGTCTTCAGATACCTGTCCGGGGATCCGAGGTGGAACACTGGTGGGGAGGGGGTAGCAGGTAAGTTTTTCAATGTGGTGTGGGGGGGTGTGGGGTCAAATTTATCTGATTGGTGTAGGGGATGGTGAGAAGGGGTAAAGTTCACAGTCTATGAACCGTGGGCGGGGAGAAGGTCAGGTGGACAAGGTAAGTATCTTGGTGGGGGGGGGGGGGGGGGTGGGGGTGGGAAAGAGGGCAAGGAATGAATTATATAGTGGGAGAGGGGCTAGAAACATTTATTTAATTTTTCTGAATCAATTTTAAATCGCTATATCTTTAAATATTTAAATTAAATGGAAGGGCTCGAAGCCCTTTAAAAATGGCGTCAGCACCTGCACAAAGGCTGCTGTGGCCAGGTCCGCCCTGACCATTTAAATGAGCTGCCATGTTCAATATCGCGGCGGCTCCACAATTTGCAGTCCAGACGGGCGGACAATCATTGTTTATGTCCGCTGCCAATTTTAGCGGCGGACCTGTAAAATGCAGCCCCACGTCTCACTGTTTTTTGTCCTTCGGCCAAGTTTTTTGTCCAGTTGGGCACTGACCCTCCTCGTCAATGAACATCAATTTTGTTAACCAGCCTTTTATGTGGTACTTTATCAAACGCTTTCTTAAAATCCACATAGACAACATCCACCGCATTCCCTTCATCAACTTTCTCTGTTACTTCATCAAAAAATTCAATTAGATTAGTCAAGGACAATCTGCCTTTTACAAATCTATGCTGGCTTTTCCTAAATTAACTCAAACCTCTCCAAGTGCCTGTTGTATTTTTTTCCCCTGATTATAGTTTCTAAAACCTTACCCATCTCTGATGTTAAACTAACTGGCCTGTAGTTGCTAGACTGTCCTTACACACTTTCTTGAATAAGGGTGTCACATTTGCCACTCTCTAACCCTCTGGCACCTCCCCCATATCCAGGGAAGATTGGACGATTATGGCAAGCCCTTCCGCTATCTCCACCCTGACTTCCTTTAGTAATCTGGGCTGCAAGAATCCAGACCAGGTGACATATCTACCATAAGCATAGCCAGCCTTTCCAGTACCTCCTCCCTTTTAATTTTTACCCTATCCATTGCCTCTACTCTCTCTGCTTCTACTGATATTTTGGCAGATTCCTCTTCCTTCGTGAATACTGATACAAAATACTCATTAAGTATGCTAGACTTGCCCTGTGCCTCGAAGCATATATTACCCTTTTTGTCCCTAATAGGCCCTACTCCACGTCGTACTACCTGCTTACAATTTACATGCTGGTAGAAGATTTTTGGGTTCCCTTTTATGTTGACTGCCATTCTATTCTCATGTTCTCTCTTTACCAGTCTTATTTTCCTCTTCACCTCCCCTCTCAACTTATTGTATTTGGTCTGGTTCTCACTTGAAGGATTCACCTAACATGCATCATACACCCTCTTTTTTGTTCCATCATAGGGCTGAATTTTACCAGCTCCTCGACACCGTGGGTCGCAGAGCAGGAGTCGGTAAAATTCTGCGGGGAGAGGCTTGCCTCGACCCCTAACATCGAGAAGGGCCTGCCGTACATTACCGGCGACAGGGGGGGCCTCAGTGCAGCACCACACCCCACCCCACCCCCGCATGGCAGCAGACCCTTCATCTAAATATGTAAATTAACAATAATGATATGTAAATAAATTTACCTGCAGGTGGCGGCGTCCCAGGCCAATTTCACGGCCGCCGTTCATCCTTCGTGTGCCTTCGGAACTCCGCATGGAGCTCCAAGGCGAGAACCTGGTGGGGAGGGGGGAGGAATAAAATTTTCAGGGCGAGGGGGGTGGGGGAGCGGGAAAAACAATTTTTATTGGTTGTGTGAATGGTGGGAAGGGGTTCAAGGGCAAATGATAGAAGGTTGGGAGGGAAAGCTCGGGTAGGGGTTAAAGTGATCTTTGTCAATGAGGGTCAATTAAAAGACCATTGGGGGCGTTGGGGAAGTGCCTCCCTACCATAATTGTTTTTTTAATAAAAATCGGCACTGCTGTACCGTTATAAATTTATAACTGTGTTAAGGGCTTAAAGTCCTTTAAAAATGGCACCGGCGCCTGCACAGTGGTGCCGGACTCTGTTGCTGGGGATGCAGTGGCCGCACCCTCTATGTCATGGGGGGGGGGGGGGGCAGCTGCTTCGCCCCCTCTATTTAAATGAGCCCCCAAGTGTAATATCGCGGGGGCTCGTCGGCAGCACTTCCGTGACGGAAGGCCACTGAGTTCTGAGCGCGGCGCGCAAATAAAATTCAGCCCATAATCTCTATCTTGCTTGTCATCCGAGGAGCCCTGATTTTGGTTCCCTTACCTTTTACCCTTGTTGGACTGCACCTAGCCTGTATCTGAATCATCTCTTCCTTAAAGACAACCCATTTTTTCATTATAGTTTTTCCTGTCAGTCTTTGGTTCCACTTTATCCCGGCTTGATCCCTTCTCGTCGTGTTGAAATTAGCCCTCTTCCAATCTAGATATTCAACCTTATTTTGTTCCTTGCTTTTCTGCATTACTAGTCTAAACCTTAGGACGTGGATGAGCTTTCCGGACGTCGATGGTGGGCACTGAGGAAATGGCTTATTACCTGCACCAGATTCCACCCCCCTCCCCCCCCCTTTACCCCCCTTCCACCCCCCCCCCCCACCCCCGTCCCCTTCCCTGCTCCACCCTCTCAGCTCACCCCCTCACAACCCCGTCCCAGCCCGCCCCCCCTCGCACCATCTTCACCCCGCACCCCCTTCCCCTGCACCCCCCCCCACCCCCTCCCTCTACCCCTCCCCCTTGCATCCCCTCCTCCCACCGGCACCATCCTACACCTGTGTAGGGGCCCCAACAACCCCACTGCCTTGTGGGCGTCTCGGGAGAGACCAAGGCTAAGGGAGTAAACCCTAACAGAAAATCCGGAGCGGAACCCCGTAGGCGGTCATGTGTCACCTTTGGCATGTTTCCGGCAGTTCCTGCAGCCATACTGGTGCCAAACGTCGTGTCCTGCACTCCTTTGGACCCCACCAGAAAGGCCGAGAGGGGGGTTTTGACGACTGGGCAACTCTCAACCTCCATAAATTTGCCCAGGCATGCGCCATGGAGAGGTCACTCCATAGTTGCCTCACAGCGACTGAAACAACACGGAAGGCAGCAGTTACGGGTTATAAGTCCAGATAAATTGGCGTAGAAACTGGGCGCCACGGGTTGCCTTTGTCGGTGGGAGAGGTCATTGCACCTCACTGGACAGCTACCGCCCGCCTCAAACCGGGCAGCCCCCGGTCAATAAGGTTCTGTCCCGCCACAGTCTGCCTGCTTCAATGGGTGCTTGGAGCTCAGGGTCATTGCCCGAAAGGTGGACTGATACACCGCACCAAACAACATGAAAAAAGGAAAGAAGGTACCAGCCCTTCGCTTTGCAAGCTGGAACGTCAGAACTATGTGTCCTGGCCTGTCGGAAGACCTTACACAAATCAACGATTCTCGGAAGACCGCCATCATTAACAACGAGCTCAGTAGACTCAATGTGGACATTGCAGCACTTCAGGAGACTCGCCTCCCCGCGAGTGGCTCTCTAGCAGAGCAAGACTACACCTTCTTCTGGCAGGGCAGGGATCCTGAAGAACCAAGACAGCATGGAGTGGGCTTCGCCATCAGAAACTCCTTGCTCAGCATGATAGAGCCTCCCTCAAATGGCTCGGAACGCATACTGTCCATCCGACTGCTCACCACCTCTGGTCCAGTACACCTACTCAGCATCTATGCTCCAACACTCTGTTCCGCACCTGAAGCTAAAGACCAGTTCTATGAACAACTCCATAACATCATTAGCAGCATCCCCAACACCGAACACCTATTCCTGCTGGGGGACTTTAATGCCAGGGTTGGGGCCGACCATGACTCATGGCCCTCCTGCCTTGGGCGCTATGGCGTTGGAAGGATGAATGAGAACGGGCAGAGACTGCTTGAGTTGTGTACCTATCATAACCTCTGCATCACCAACTCGTTCTTTCACACTAAACCCTGTCACCAGGTTTCATGGAGGCACCCAAGATCACGTCGTTGGCACCAGCTAGACCTCATTGTCACAAGGCGAGCCGCCTTAAACAGTGTTCAAATCACACGCAGCTTCCACAGTGCGGACTGCGACACCGACCACTCCCTGGTGTGCAGCAAGGTTAGACTCAGACCAAAGAAGTTGCATCATTCCAAGCAGAAGGGCCACCCGCGCATCAACACGAGCAGAATTTCTCACCCACAGCTGTTACAAAAATTTCTAAATTCACTTGTAACAGCCCTTCAAAACACTCCCACAGGGGATGCTGAGACCAAGTGGGCCCACATCAGAGACGCCATCTATGAGTCAGCTTTGACCACCTACGGCAAAAGTGCGAAGAGAAATGCAGACTGGTTTCAATCTCATAATGAAGAGCTGGAACCTGTCATAGCCGCTAAGCGCATTGCACTTTTGAACTACAAGAAAGCCCCCAGCGATTTAACATCCGCAGCACTTAAAGCAGCCAGAAGTACTGCACAAAGAACAGCTAGGCGTTGCGCAAACGACTACTGGCAACACCTATGCAGCCATATTCAGCTGGCCTCAGACACCGGAAACATCAGAGGAATGTATGATGGCATGAAGAGAGCTCTTGGGCCAACCATCAAGAAGATCACCCCCCTCAAATCTAAATCGGGGGACATAATCACTGACCAACGCAAACAGATGGACCGCTGGGTTGAGCACTACCTAGAACTGTACTCCAGGGAGAATGCTGTCACTGAGACTGCCCTCAATGCAGCCCAGCCTCTACCAGTCATGGATGAGCTGGACATACAGCCAACCAAATCGGAACTCAGTGATGCCATTGATTCCCTAGCCAGCGGAAAAGCCCCTGGGAAGGACAGCATTACCCCTGAAATAATCAAGAGTGCCAAGCCTGCTATACTCTCAGCATTACATGAACTGCTATGCCTGTGCTGGGACGAGGGAGCAGTACCCCAGGACATGCGCGATGCCAACATCATCACCCTCTATAAAAACAAAGGTGACCGCGGTGACTGCAACAACTACCGTGGAATCTCCCTGCTCAGCATAGTGGGGAAAGTCTTTGCTCGAGTCGCTCTGAACAGGCTCCAGAAGCTGGCCGAGCGCGTCTACCCTGAGGCACAGTGTGGCTTTCGTGCAGAGAGATCGACTATTGACATGCTGTTCTCCCTTCGTCAGATACAGGAGAAATGCCGTGAACAACAGATGCCCCTCTACATTGCTTTCATTGATCTCACCAAAGCCTTTGACCTCGTCAGCAGACGTGGTCTCTTCAGACTACTAGAAAAGATCGGATGTCCACCAAAGCTACTAAGTATCATCACCTCATTCCATGACAATATGAAAGGCACAATTCAACATGGTGGCTCCTCATCAGAGCCCTTTCCTATCCTGAGTGGTGTGAAACAGGGCTGTGTTCTCGCACCCACACTTTTTGGGATTTTCTTCTCCCTGCTGCTTTCACATGCGTTCAAATCCTCTGAAGAAGGAATTTTCCTCCACACAAGATCAGGGGGCAGGTTGTTCAACCTTGCCCGTCTAAGAGCGAAGTTCAAAGTACGGAAAGTCCTCATCAGAGAACTCCTCTTTGCTGACGATGCTGCTTTAACATCTCACACTGAAGAATGCCTGCAGAGTCTCATCGACAGGTTTGCGTCTGCCTGCAATGAATTTGGCCTAACCATCAGCCTCAAGAAAACGAACATCATGGGGCAGGATGTCAGAAATGCTCCATCCATCAATATTGGCGACCACGCTCTGGAAGTGGTTCAAGAGTTCACCTACCTAGGCTCAACTATCACCAGTAACCTGTCTCTAGATGCAGAAATCAACAAGCGCATGGGTAAGGCTTCCACTGCTATGTTCAGACTGGCCAAGAGAGTGTGGGAAAATGGCGCACTGACACGGAACACAAAAGTCCGAGTGTATCAGGCCTGTGTCCTCAGTACCTTGCTCTACGGCAGCGAGGCCTGGACAACGTATGCCAGCCAAGAGCGACGTCTCAATTCATTCCATCTTCGCTGCCTTCGGAGAATACTTGGCATCAGGTGGCAGGACTATATCTCCAACACAGAAGTCCTTGAAGCGGCCAACATCCCCAGCTTATACACACTACTGAGTCAGCGGCGCTTGAGATGGCTTGGCCATGTGAGCCGCATGGAAGATGGCAGGATCCCCAAAGACACATTGTACAGCGAGCTCGCCACTGGTATCAGACCCACCGGCCGTCCATGTCTCCGTTATAAAGACGTCTGCAAACGCGACATGAAATCGTGTGACATTGATCACAAGTCGTGGGAGTCAGTTGCCAGCATTCGCCAGAGCTGGCGGGCAGCCATAAAGACAGGGCTAAATTGTGGCGAGTCGAAGAGACTTAGTAGTTGGCAGGAAAAAAGACAGAGGCGCAAGGGGAGAGCCAACTGTGCAACAGCCCCAACAAACAAATTTCTCTGCAGCACCTGTGGAAGAGCCTGTCACTCCAGAATTGGCCTTTATAGCCACTCCAGGCGCTGCTTCACAAACCACTGACCACCTCCAGGCGCGTATCCATTGTCTCTCGAGATAAGGAGGCCCAAAAGAAAGTCTAAACCTTATGATATGATGATCATTCTTATCCAAGTGCTCCCCCACAGGCACTTGGTCCACTTAACCCACCTCATTTCCCAGCACCAGATCCAGCAATGCCTCCTTTCTAGTTGGGCTGAGAACATACTGAACAAGGAAATTCTCCTGAACACATTTCAGAAATTCTTCCCCCCTCCTTTTCCTTTATTCTAAAATTATCCCAAATCGATATTTGGGTAATTAAAGTTCCCCAATATCACCATTCTATTGTTCTTCTCTGTGATTTCTCAGCAGATTTGCTCCTCTATTTCTCGCTCACTATTTGGAGGCCGAGAGAATATCCCTAATAGCATGATCTTATTCTTTTTGCTTTTCAACTCTAACCAAATGGACTCGGTCCTTATCTCCTCAAGGCCATCCCTTCTTTCCTACACTACAATGTCTTCCCTAATCTGTATGGCCACTCCACCTCCATTTTTTCCTTCTCTATCTTTTCTGAACACTTTATATCCTTGTATATTAAACGTCCAGTCCTCACCATTTTAAGCCACATTTCTGTTATTGCCACTGCATCATATTTCCATATTGCTATTTGTGCTTGTAGCTCCCCAACCTTATTCACCACACCTTGTGCGTTTACATACATGCAATGTAATTCTGTCTTTGCATTCCTCGTAGTCCTTCTCAGTCTGCTCCCATCTAATATAGAACTACTTCCTTCCCTAGGACTGCCCAACGCTCTCGCATTTATGCACCATATTCCTCTATTCTATTGCTATAAGCTGGTGCCCATCCCCCTGCCAATTTAGTTTAAACCCTCCCCAATCACACTAGTGAACCTCCCCGCCAACATTTCCAACAGTTTATTGAGTGACCTTGTTTGGAGGAGGAGAGAGTCTAATCCAGGATCACAGCATTAAGGACGTCTCAGTGCGATCCATGGGAGAGGTAACCTTGCGAGTCAATCACCCGCCTGTTATAGGACACATGGAAGGAAGACTGGGATGGATGGTATAACGGGTGCAGGATCCGATCTGCCAGATTATCCCCAGGGAGGGGGGCACAAAATCCGCCCCTCCGCCACCCTCATCTATGGTGTTATTCTGAGATTTTGGACTCTAGAGGGAGCTTTTGGAAACTTAAGGGATTTGACTGGCCATTGGTGGTTTTAGTAATGGTAACCTCCAATTCAGCACCAATTGATAGCTAAAAGTGTCAAGATGGTGGCGACTTTCCCCTCCTTACCTGATTGTCCTTGTCGAATGTAGAGTGCCGTTCACTGCTTAGTGAAGTGACTGAAGAGGAGAACACGCGCAGCCTACGGTCTTTCATTGCTAAATGTATGGGCCTGTATCCAAAACTCACCATTCACGTCAAGGGCCATTCAGCGACTCAGCAGCTGGGCTCATGGAGCAGTTGGCAGAAAATAATAGGAAACCTTCCTGGGCAGCAGCTTATTAATTTCTCTGCAGTGACTCACAACACACAGGCTGTGCTGACACAAGCACATCCAAAGTACAATGGGGCCTGTTGCTATCCAATCAGGCCTGGGCCTACACTGCCTGTGCCAAACTTCTATCACAGGGCCCTGCATCACCCATTCACTAGGGGTTTAAGCTAATAAAGCCCAATGTTTACATGCAAAAAAGCAAAACCTTTAAAAAAAAAAATCTGTGGTTTAAATGAACAAAAAGAAGAAAGTAAAAAAACCTCCACCATCATGGTGATGTAAAGTAAAGTATAGTAAAGTTTCCTGATGCAGGGCCTGGATCAGGGAAGACATCTCCCCATGGCGTAGCAAAATGTATTCAGTGGGTGTGTGATCTGCACAGACAGGACAGTCTCAAGTCTAATGCCCGGCCTATGCTAAATTAGCTGATCTCGCCCAGGGGATATGGGCAGAAATGGCCCCTTGTTCTCACTGCTGATGCTGGTGCCTGTGTAGCAATGGGATTGGGCTCAGTTGAGATTCCTCTGGTGTTGAATAGCTAGCAGGCGCTCACCATCTGGGGTTCACAAATTCAAGGGCAGAGGTACCAAATGGTGACGGGCAATTACATGGCTCTCAAACTCAGCTGATGTCAGCCCAAGAAATGGCGACCCCGTAGAAAGCGAGGCTGAGGTAACTGTCCAGCTGGGATGTGATCACTGGGACTAGGATAACCTCAGTACAAGTTGTCACATTTTCCCACCTTTCTCCTGTCTCCCCTCCCCTCCTATCAGCAGTGGGAACAAGGGGACAATTATACCAGGGTGAGAACAATTCATGTAGCACAGGCTGGGGATCAGACCGCCCTGGGTTACAGATGGTAAAAGGTCAGTCAGAGGTTCATCCCCTGATGTCTATGTGGCAATCCCAGATGGAAATGTGATGAGCCCAGGATCAGGATCAGCAGTGATGAACCGCACATTCTGATTTTGTCCGCCAACACCCATCTATTTAACCATTCAAATGGTTGACGCATATTTGTGTGAAGTATAGGAGTCCTTCTGGTACCTACAAATCAGGGCCTCAGGAGGATCACCGGGCAGAACCAGTGGGCAAAGGAATTTCAAAAAAATACTTGCTTACAAGTAGAGTTGGCACCTGTCTGGTTTTGGACTATTGTTGTACCAGTGGTCCTGTTTTGTGAAAGTCCAGTGTTTGAGCGGGCTCCCTGGCAGTCAATGTTTGCCGCAACCGTTCACCTCTTGAACCAATTCAATCATAGAATGATAGGCCATTTGGCCCATCGTGCCCATGCTAGACCTTTGAAAGAGCTATCAAATCCTGCTCTTTCCCCATCACTCTGCAAATCTTTCCTTTTTCAAAGGTACCGAGTCTGCCCAAGGTATATTTGGAGGTGTTACCTTGTCAAAGTCCTCTTGTGTGGCTCGCATCTCTTTCCATGTCTTGTTCAACAGCTGGATGCAAATGCAGAAGAACTCCTCAAAAACCCTGTCCTGGGCAAAGAACATGGGGTAGAAGTCCTGCCCTGTCTCCGAAGCTGCGAAAGAGAAGGAGGCAAGTTTTGGGAAGGCAGCGACATCATGGACACTCAAAGCTCACATGTTACAGTATCTTACTTTTAGCCCTGTGAACACTGTAGAGAGAGATTATTAGCCAAGGAGGTAGCAATTTGATCCAAACTGATAACCCACCGTTATATGGAGGCCTGCTCACGAAGCAAGGGAGAATCTAAAAGGGAAAAGATTGGTTGATGATCTATGATAGCAATGGCTTAGGACAACAGTTATTAGTGGCGATGGGACACCTCAAACTTTGACCTTTACCCTCCAGGATTTGAGTCTGAATCCAGCTTGGGCTGAACGTTTTCACCCTCTGCTGGGAGCCAGGGAGGAACATAGGAACAGAAGGAGGCCATTTAACCCTTTGAGCCAAGTGCGCCATTCAATGAGATCATAGCTGATCTGCAATCTAACTTCAATATACCCACCTTTCCCTGATATCCCTTACCTACCTTTGGCTAATAAAAATCTATCAATCCCAGATTTAACATTTACAATTGATCTAGCATCAATTGCTGTTTGTGGAAGAGAATTCCAAACAGCTATTACCCTTTGTGTGTAAAGTGTTTCCTAATTTCACTCCTGAAAGGTCTGGCCCTAATTTTTAGATGATGCCCCTTAGTCCGAGACTCCCCACCCAAAACATTTGATGTTGGTCATGTTTAGTTTGGATTTTAGGAAATTGATGGTGTGGGCTGGCTTCTTATCACAGCAACTGCCTTGGGCTTATCACATTCCTGTCCGGGTTAGGGAGTGGAGTGAGTGAAGGAAGACTCCTCAAAGAACATCAATCCTATTGATTCTGACTTAAATAAATGCTTGTGTAAAAATGGCTGCATTTTCCTTTACAAGACTGGGCTCCTTGACAACGACCCCTTTATTTTTTTTTTCATTCTGCCCAACTTGTTCATTTCATTGCGTGGTACCTTCCAGGTTATTGCACAGCTGTGCACGCAGCTCACAGGAACTTTGTTCACTGTTAATTGCTACAAAATTAACAAATTACATTTGGAGAGGCCACAAGGATGGCTGGTGAGGAAATGGAACTGTCACTTGGTCGATTAAGTCGTTCTCTTCTAGATTTGGACTTATCGGGAGAGCGGTGTAGTGGTATTATCACTTGAGTAGCAAATCAGCGGCCTTTCCAAATTTTCTGGGGACATGGGTTCAAATCCAACTGTGCCAGCTGATGTAATTTAATTAATAGCTGGCTCATGTGTACCAATGAAACTAATAAATGATTTGTAATAGTTAATGGGCGGCACAGTGGCGCAGTGGTTATCAGCGCAGCCTCACAGCTCCAGCGACCCGGGTTCAGTTCTTGGTACTGCCTGTGTGGAGTTTGCAAGTTCTCCCTGTGACCACGTGGGTTTCCGCCGGGGGCTCCGGTTTCCTCCCACGGCAGGGTGATAGGCAAATTGGCCATTGTAAATTGCCCTTAGTGTAGGTAGGAGAATGGTGGGGATGTGGTCGGGAATATGAGATTAATGCAGGATTAGTCTAAACGGGTGGTTGTTGGTCGGCACAGACTCGGTGGGCTGAAGGGCCTGTCTCAGTGCTGTATCTCTAAATATAAAAATATAAATTAAAGCCTACTTTGAGGCACAAGAACACAAGAAATAGGAGAAGTAGACCATATGGCCTATCGAGCCTGCTCCTCCAGTCAATACAATCATGGCTGATCTTGGGCTTCAACTCCACTTTCCTGCCTGCTCCCCATATCCCTTGATTCCCAGCGAGACCAATAATCTATCTATCCCAGCCTTAAATGTATTCAACGATGGAGCATCCACAACCCTCTAGGGTAGAGAATTCCAAAGATTCACAACCCTTTGAGTGAAGTAATTTCTCCTCATCTCAGTCCTGAATGATCAGCCCCTTATCCTGAGACTGTGTCCCCATGTTCTAGATTCCCCGACCAGCTTCTACCCTATCAAGCCCTTTCAGAATCTTGTATGCCTCAATTAGATCACCGCTCATTCTTCTAAAGTCCAGAGAATATAGGCCCAATTTACTCAGCCTCTCATCATAGGACAAGCCCCTCATCCCAGGGACCAATTTAGTAAATCTTCACTGCACTGCCTCCAGTGCAAGTATATCCTTTCTTAAATGCGGAGACCAAAACTGCACACAGTATTCCAGGTGTGGGCTCACCAAAGCCCTGTACAATTTTAGTAAGACTTCTTTATTCCTGTACTCCAATCCCCTTGCAATAATGGATAACATGCCATTTGCCAAGAGGCAGTGCAGAGAGAGCTTTATTCTGTATCTAACTCAAGCTGCGCTTTACTTCCTGACCTGGGCATGCTTGATACTAAGACTTCATGTGGAAAAAAGTGGAACATATTCTATTCTCCACCACTGAAACCTCCCTAAACCCCAAAGTAACCAGGATGCTCATCTTAAGTTAAAAAAAATAGATTTTCCTTTTAAGGAGACATGTTAGCCAGGTGATAGAAACACACTGCACGGATGTTTACTTTCCATTTCCTGGTGGCGAAGGTTTCCCTCATCAATACATCGACTGGTTCAACTATTACACATGAAATCGTGACAAGAAAAGACCTATGGCCTATCAAGCCCATACCTTCCACAGTCACCAAGTTAACCAGCTCAATTCTCTGAGAAGGCATCAACCAAATGTAAAACTTCCCTCTCTGAATCCTGAACATTCCCAGCCCAGCCTCAGGACTATCCCAACCTGCACTATTCCTCTCATACGAGTTGCATTCCAAATCAAACTCATCCAATGTCCCAAGGATCAACTGTCTTTCTTCCTCTCTTTGGTTAAATATCTGCTGCCTCTTTACTTTAACTAACAACACAGGGTCTTTGGTAAACTTACGTGGGTCTCCGATCTTTAGTATCTCACAGATGATTATAGTGAGCTGAATGCTCCCACGGCCAAATGGACACTCATGCTTGTCTTCACGGCTGCTGTTCTCAAGGACAAACTGTCGAGGAGAAAGAGAGAGTTTTTTTCCCCCTGTCTTTCCAACTTCCTCTCCTGACAGCTGTACAGATGTTGGCCTCATTCCAGTACCTGACCCAGGGGCCACTCTCCACATGTCAGCTGATCCCAATGATCCAATTGTAACAGCTCCCCTGCTGGTCTGGCTGAGATCAGCTAACTCCTACTAACAATTAACAAGTTGGGGTTGGAATCTGGAACCCTGCTCAGTATGCCTCAGTACTGCACCAGGCAGTTCTTTCAAAAACGGACTTCTTGGCTGAACTCAGAGTGAGACAGAGAGGAGAGATGGAGAATTGCAGCAAGTAAGAAACCAGTGTGGCCTAGTCAGCCTTCCTGGAGATCAGCATCAAACTAAGAGGGGGCAGGGAGTGAGAATGTCCTCATGGATTTATAGGTCTCCAACTGGTTTGTCTGGGAAATAAGGAACTTTCTAGATACAGTGAAGGTTTGTGATCATGTTAACTTCTTCTTTGACGTGACTGTTTTTATTTCTCAAAGAGCCTGACCAGATTGAACGCTCGTACTCTTGACATTTTCTTCTCCTCCAATTTTCCCAAAATGTCCCTCCTATCCAAATTCCCTGCCCCAGTGAGACTTCTTTGCATATGACCTCAGATGCCCTGCCCTCCCTCCAACAGCCCCGTATAGCCAAGTGGCAGGTATGAGCAGAGAAGAAACCCTGACCGGTTCTCTCGCCCGTTGCCTGGTAATCCAGAGCGTATAAAAGGTTCATCCCTGTTGATCGATAAAGCAACATGTTTCCACATAGTGATATCATTCATGCTACTTGCACTTCATGTGCCCAACTCCTCCCTTCCTCAGAGCAATAATTACCCCCCACAACCCGGCCTCCTATTTTTCAAGGAAACGTTCCCTCACAAATGGAAATGAAAGCAGATCACAGCCAATTGAAACTGAGTGGCAGTGTAAGGGTTAAACAGCGTCTGCTGGAATACACAAGGACGGTGCCGACTTACCCGGTTGTAAGCATCAGAGTGGCGTGAGGCAAAGTAGATCATGTTATCCAGAGGCAGCAGTCCAGGTGGTGTTCGGCTGAAGTCTAAGGAGGGATTGGCATTGTTCTGGGAGGGGAAAGGACAACAGATTTCATACAATCATAGAATGGTTACAGCATAGAAGGCCCATTGAGCAAATGTCAGCTTTCTGCAAGGACAATTCAGGTGAAAGCCACAATTGTATCTGCTCCACCACACTATGAGGCAGCGCATTCCAGATCCTAACCACTCGCTGCGTAAAAAAGTTTTTCCTCATCTCACTTTTCCTTCTTTTGTCAACACCTTAAATTTGTCTCCTCTGGTTCTCAACTCTTCTGCCAATGGGAAAGGGTTTCTCCCTATCCACTCTGTCCAGACCCCTCATGATTTTGAACACATCTTATCAAATCTCCTCTCAACCTTTTCTCTAAGGAGAACAGCCCCAGCTTCTCCAATCTATCCTCATAACTAAAGTCCCTCATGGAACCATTCCTACAGATCTTTTCTGCACCCTCTCTAATGCCTTCACATCCTTCCTGCCCAGAATTGGGCACAATACTCCAGTTGAGGCCAAACCAGTGTTTTGTCAAGGTTCACCATAACCTCCTTGCTTTTGTACTGTATGCCCAGGATCTTCTATGTTTTATTAACTGCTTTCTCAACTTGTTGTGCCGCCTTCAATGATTTGTGCACATTAACCCCCAGGACCCAGACTCCTGCACCCTCTTGGGAATTGTATCCTATATTTTATATTGCCTCTCCTCATTGTCCCTCCGAAAATATATCAGTTCACACTTCTCTCCATTAAATTTCATCTGCCACATGTCTGCCTATTCCATCAACCTGTCTACATTGTCTTGGTGTCTATCACTATCCTCCTCACATCCACAATACTTCCAAGTTTTGCGTCATCCCCAAACCCAAGTCAATGTCATTAATATAGTTCAAGAAAAGCAGTGGTCCCTAATGCTGACCCCTGGGGGAGCCCCACTGTATACCTTCTTCCAGGACTAAAAATAATCCTTCACCACTACTCTGTTTCCTGTCACTCAGCCAACTTTGTATCCATGCTGCCACTGTCCTTTTATTCCATGGGCTTTAACTTTGCTGAAAAGCCAGTGAAATGGGCACTTTATTAAATGTCTTTTGGAAGTCCATGTACATCATATCAACTACATTACCCTCAGTAACCCTGTCTCTTACCTCATTAAAAACTCAATCAAGTTAGTTAAACACTTAACAAATCCATGCTGGCTTTCCTTAATTAATGCACATTTATACAAGTCACTGTGAATTTTATTTCAGATTATCCTTTCTAAAAGCTTTCCCACCACCATGGTTAAACTGACTGGCCTGTAGTTGCTGGGTTTATCCTTACACTCTTTTTTGAACAAGGGTGTAACATTTGCAATTCTCCAGTCCTTTATCATTACCCTGTACCTAAGGAGGATTGGAAAATTATAGCCAGTGCCTTCGCAATTTCCACCCTTACTTCCCTCAGCATCTTTGGATGCATCTGATCTGGTCCTGGTGACTTATCAACTATAAGCACAGACAGCTTTTCTAATACCTCCCTTTATCAATTTTTAGCCCATGCAGTGTCTCAATACCTCCTCTTTCACTGTGACTTTGGAAGCATCTTCTTCCTTGGTAAAGACAGTTGCAAAGTACTTATTTAGTACCTCAGCCAGGCCCTCTGCCTCCATGCGCAAATCCCCTTTTTGATTTACTGAGAAGAAGCTGGTTGCATCAAGATTTTTCTCTAGAAGGTCTGCATTTCACTGCAGTGCAGCTCCACTGATGGTCATTCCTCAACTGCAAGCCTGGACAGTCAGTGCCACACAGGCTATTGGACTACAGGGGGCCTGTTGCCATCACTGAGTGTCACTCTCCAGCAGGGATCAGTAGTGGATGACGAGAAGGGGTTGGGAACCATAGCTGATAATACAACAATAACTTACATTTATATAATGCCTTTAATGTCATAAAACATCCAAAGGCATTTTAGAGGACCGTTATCAAACAAAATTTGAAAGCGAGCCACATAAGGAGATATTTGGGCAGATGACCATAGCTTGGTCAAAAAGATAAGTTTAAAGGAGCGTCTTCAAGGAGGAAAGAGAGGTAGGGAGGAATTTCCAGAGCTTAGGGCCTTGGCAGCTGAAGGCATGGAAAACAATGGTGGAGCAATTAAAATTGCAAAGTGATTACTGACAACACAGCCGGCAGCTTACATCATCCGACTGCGCCATTCTGCGCACATGTGCAGATTGGTTCCGCACTGCCAGGACTGGTTGGCGCATGCGCAGATGACGTCATTGCGTAACGCAGGCAGATGGTGGGGGAACCAGCCAGGAGAGAGCAGGGGTGGGGGGAGAGGGGGGGCTCTGGGGAGCGAGGGGAGAGCAGGGGAGCGGGGAGAGAGTGGGTGTGGGGAGAGCGCGGCCCAAGACCTTGCTGTTGGTGGGTGTGTTCTCCTCCTTCCCCCCGCCACCTGCTTGCTCACCGCCCGCTTGCCACACCCCCGACCGCTGGCTCACCCACCCGCCTGCTCCCTCCCCTCCCTGACCTGCTCGCTCCCTCCCCTCCCCGGCGATTGTGTGCTGCCATGTGTTTAGGTTGCCATCGCGTGATTATTTGAGCAGCGCCATCTTTAATCCTGGCAGCTGGCTGACGTTGCAGACTGTGACATTTTACCAAAGTGATTCCTGACAACGCAGCTCGCCACTGACGTCATCAGGCTGCGCCGCGGCAGATAGTCTCCTGCTCTCTGCGCATGCGCTGCATTCCGGCTTGCCAGGACTTAATAAAATTTCTCAATAATTAAACCTGGAATTGTTGAGGTTTTTGATGTTATTTTCCCGACTTTGCAACTGCACTTCAGATATTCAACTGCGGTGTGGTCCTTGGGGTGGAGGGAGGGTGGGGGGGAGGGTTGTGAGGGGGTGGGGGAAGAGGGGGGGAAGGTAGAGAGGGGGTTTGGGGGGTAGTGGGACAGAGTTAAATTCAGAAGCTGCTGAAGAGAGGGATGCAAAAGGCAGGGACCAGAGAGCTACAATGCCTGAAGTACAGTTGAGAAGTAGGGGAGAAAGCGGCTGGATGGGGGATCTGCAGCTGGAGAGAACAGCTGGATGGAGAGGGCCGGTAGCGAGAGGTCGTATGGAGCCGCGGGGAGCTAGCGGCCGAAGACCTTGCTGTCGCCGGGTGCGGGTAAGTCTTTTGCCGTTGCAAATTTATGGCACATGCGTAGAAAAACGCTCCCCCCCCCCCCCTCCCCTCACACTGCTGCCTCCGGCCACTCCGCTCCCCTCCGTCACTGGCCCGTTCACTCGCCGGCCGCTGCGCTCCCCCCCAGGCCCAATCCGCTCCCCTCCGTCACCGGCCCGTTCGCTCGCCCACTCGCCGGCCGCTCCGCTCCTTCCTCTCTCCCTCCCTCCCCTCCCTCCGGCTCGCTCGCTCTCTCACTCCGCCATTGTGTGCTGACATGTGTTTGTTAGGTTGCCTCCGTGTGACTATTTGAGCAGCGCCATCTTTAGTCCTGGCAGCTGCCTAAAGTCGCAGACTGTGATGTTTTAGTGGCACATGCTGCATTTGTGCATGTGCCATTGCAGCGCCACCTAGTGGGGATACCCAAGAGGCTAGAATTTGAGGAATGCATATTGTGGAGGGTTGTGGGGTTGGAGGAGGTTACAGAGGGGTGACGCCATGGAGGAATTTGAACACAAGGATGAGAATTTAAAATCAAGGCATTGCTTAACTGGGAGCCAATGTAGGTCAGTGAGCACTTGCATGATGATTGAATGGGACTTAGTATGAGTCAGGACATGGGCAGCAGAGTTTTGGATGAGCTTACGTTTATGGAGAGTGGCTGATGAGAGGCCAGCATAAGAGCATTGAAATAGACGTAAAAAAGGCATGGAAAGGCAGCAATGAAATGAGGCAGGAGCTGAGTTGGGTGACATTACGGAGCTAGAAATAGACATGCATACTGATGGTGTGGATGTGTGTTTGGAAGAAAGTCTTAGGGTCAAAATCGACACCAAAGTTGCAGTCTCAGACAGTTGCCAGGGAGAAGGATGGAGCTGACGGCTAGGGAATGGAGATTGTAGCGGGGTCTTCCCAATATTTAGTTGGAGAAAGTTTCTGCTCATCCAGTATTGAATGCCGGACACGGGTTGGGATCCTTCCATCTATGAAAGGTGACGGACACGCACAAAACAATCCATTTAGGTGAGGTGTCTTCTCTTGGTGCATCTTTGTTGATGGCTGTGAAGGCCAATCCTCGAGAGGCAGGTTCTGCCACAAGTGTTGCACTTGAAGCTGACAAGCGACTCTGTGAGTTGTTTTTGACATTGGTGCCTGTTGCCAAGCTGCTGTAGCCACTGGTCATCGTGGAAGTGCAACCAGTCCACAGGATGTGTTGCTATTTCCCTCTTTTGCCGGCTAGTGACTCCCAAAGGCAATAGTTGACATTTAGGGCCTTTATGGCATGCTTGCAAGCATCCTTGAAGCAGAGCTTTGGGCGCCCCACTGGTCATCTGGCCCCGGCTACCTCACCATACAGAAGGTCCTTGGGCATGCGATCATCTTCCATCCAGCGGATGTGTCTGATCCACCAAAGCTGCCTCTGTTTGATTACTGCCAACATACTTGGGAGCTCTGCCTTTGAGAGGACTCCCACATTTGTGATTTTGTCCTGTCAGGATATACCCATAATGTGCCACAGACAGGAAGGTTGGAAAATATTGAGTGTCTTTTCCTGATAGCTGTAAGTCACCCATGTTTCACAGCCATACAGCAATGTGCTGTGAACACAGGCCTTATAAACCATCAGCTTGGTCCTAAGGGTCAGCTTGGTATTATTGGTGTTGGAAAACAGGTTGATAATCCTCCAGAGGAGGATTTGAGAGAGGTGGTGGTGAGGTTGAGATGGGTGTTGTGAGTGTATATGTGGAAACTGACACGGTACTTTTGGATGATGTCACCGAGGAGCAGCATGTAGATGAGAAATAGGAGGGGGCTAAAGATAGATCCTTGAGGGACACCAGAGGTAACAGTGTGGGAACAGGAAGAGAAGCCATTGCAGGTGATTCTCTGGCTATGACTGGATAGATAAGAATAGAACCAGGTGAGAGCAATCCCATCCACCTGGACGACAGCGGAGAGGCTTTGAAGGAGGATGGTGTGGTCAACTGTGCCAAAAGCTGCAGACAGGTCAGGAGGGATAGTTTACCACAGTCATAGTCGCCGTATAGGATGTCATTTGCAACTTTGGTAGAAGCCATTTTCGGTACTATGGCGAGGTGGAAACTTAACTGGAGGGATTCAAATGTGGAGTTCTGGGAAAGATGGGCATGACCTTGGGAGGCAACCACATGCTCAAGAAGTTTGGAGAGGAAAGGGAGGTTGGTGATGGGGTGGTAGTTTGCAAGGACGATGGGGTCAAGGGCTTTTTTTTTTTGAGGAAAGGGGTGATGATGGCATATTTGAAGGGAAGGCAGACAGTACCCAAACAGAGAAAACCATCAACAATATCAGCTAATGTGGGAGCTGGGAAGGGATGTTGGGTGGTCAACAGTTTAGCGAGAATAGGGGTCAGGGAACAAGAGGTGGGTCTCATGGACAAGTTGACTTCAGAGATGGCATGAGGAGAAATAAGAGAGAAACTAGAAAAAGATGGGCATTGGTGGCTAGGGATGAGAGGGGATGGGAGTGGGCGGGAGGGGGGCAAACCTTCTGGGAAATTTGGCCTGGTGGACTGGGGAAGGGAGGGAAGTGACAAAGGCAGCTAATAGGATGGTCTTAATCTTAGCAACAAAGATATCCATGAGTTCCTTACACTTAATGCTGTAAATGAGGGAGGAGAAGACAGGGAAGAAGGGTTTAAGAAGATGGTTTGCAGTTGGGAAAAAATGTTGGGTATTACCTTTGCATTCCAGGATGATCCTGGAATTGCGAGCAGCATTGGTAGAAGCAAGCAGGACCTGATAGTGCTTTATGTAGTCTAGCCAGATCTGGAGGTGAATGGCTAAACCAGTTGTTCACCATATCCATTCGCCTGCATCCCTTGGACTTAAGGATGTGGAGATGAGGGCACACCGGGGGGGAAAGACCAGATTGAGAAAGAGTAACGATTTTAATGGGGACTGTGGCATCAAAGGTGGAGGTGAGGGTGTGATTGAGCAGAAATGTTGTGGTAAATGGAGGGCCAATGGCTTGGGCAGTTGGGATTTTGAAAGAGCAGTTGTAAGTTAATTGCAAGACCGCTTTTCTCCAGGTACAGACACATAAGGAGGGTTGAAGGGGGAAAAGGAGAATGCAGGTGGAGAGCGATACAAGGAAGTGATCAGAGATTCAAACATGAGTGGTGGTGGAAAATTTAACAGGTGACAGGAGGAGGAGGCTCCATGATGGAGGGATTGTCCTCTGAGGAATGATTAAATAGACTGGGCCTTTATTCTCTGGAGTTCAGAAGAATGAGAGGTGATCTCATTCAAACATACAAAATTCTTATAGGGCTCAACTGGGTAGATGCAGGAAGGATGTTTCCCCTGGCTGGGAAGTCCAGAACCAGGGGACGCAGTCTCAGAATAAGGGGTGGGCCATTTAGGACTGAGATGAAGAGGAATTTCTTCACTCAGATGGTGGTGAATCTGTGGAATTCTCTGCCCCAGAGGGCTGTGGAGGCTCAGTCGTTGAGCATGTTCAATACCAAGATCAACAGATTTCTACATATTAAAAACATCAAGGGAGAGAGGGATAGTGAAGGGAAATGATGTTGAATTAGAAGATCAGCCATGTTCTCACTGAATAGCAGAGCAGGCTCAAAGGGCTGAATGGCCTACTCCTGCTCCTATTTCTTACATTATGTAACATCCCCATCCTCAATGATGCTTGCAACCATCTTCAACCAGAAGTGCCAAGTAGACGATTCATCTCAGCCTCCTCCTGAGGTCCCCAGCATCACAGTCTTCAGCCAATCAGTTGAGCGCACTGCATACAGCAAAGGCCCTGACAGCATCCAGGCTACATTGCTGAAAACTTATGCTTCATAACTAGCCACACCTCGAGCCAACCTGTTCCACTACAGCTATAACACTGGTATCTACCAGACAGTATGGAAAATTGTCCAGGTATGGCCTGTCCACAAAAAGCAGGACAAATCCAAACTGGCCAATCAGTCTACTCTTGATCATCACCAAAGTGATGGAAGGTGTTGTAAACAGTACAATCAAGCAGCACTTGCTCAGCAACAACCTGCTCACCGATGCTCAACTTGAGTTTTGTCAGGGTCCCTCTGCTCCAGACCTCATTACAGCCTTGTCCCAAACACGGACAAAAGAGCTGATTCCAGAGGTGAGGGGAGAGTGACTGCCCTTGACATCAAGGCAGCATTTAATTGGGTGTGGCATCAAGGAGCCTTGCAAAATTAGACCATGGGAATCAGGTGGAAATCTCTCTACTGGTTGGAGTCATACCTAGCACAAAGGAAGAGGGTTGTGGTTGTTGGAGGCCAATCATCTCAGCCCCAGGACATCACTGCAGGAGTTCACCAGGGTAGTGTCCTAGGCCCAACCATCTTCAGCTGCTTCATCAATGACCTTCCCTCCATCATAAGGTCAGAAGTGGGGATATTCATGATGATTGCACAATGTTCAGCACCATTCATGACTCCTCAGATCAGAAGCAGTCTGTGCCTGCATGCAGTGAAACCTGGACAACATTTCAGTTTGGGCTGATAATTGGCAAGTAACATTTGTGCCACACTAGTGCCAGGCACTTGAATAAGAGAGAGTCTAATGATCTCCCCCTGTCATTCAATCTCAATACCATCGCTGAATCCCCCACCATCAACATCCTGGGAATTACCATTGCCAGAAATTGAACTGGACCAGTCACATAAATGCTGTGGCTACAAGAGCAGGTCAGAGGCTGGGAATCCTGAGGCGAGTAACTCACCTCCTGACTCCCCCAAAGCCTGTCCAGCATCTACAAGGCACAAGTCAGGAGTGTGATGGAAAACTCTCCACTTGCCTGGATGGCTGCAGCTCCAACAACACTCAAGAAGCTCGACACCATCTAGGACAAAGTAGCTGGCTTGATAGGCACCCCATTCACCATCTTAAAACATTCACTTCCTCCATCACTGGTGCACAGTGGCAGCAGTGTGTACCATCTACAAGATGCATTGCAGCAACATGTCAAAGCTTCTTTAACAGCACCTTCCAAACCCACGACCTTTACCACCTAGCAGGAGAAGGGCAGCAGACACAAGAGAACACCACCACCTGCAAGTTTTTCTCCAAGTCACACACCATCCTGACTTGGAACTATATCGCCGTTCCTTCATCGTTGAACTCCCTAGCTAACAGCACTATGGGTGTACCTTCACCACACAAATTGCAGCGGTTCAAGAAGGCTACGGGCCAAGTGCTGGAAAATGGGATTAGAATAGGTAGGTGCCTGATGGCCGGCACTGACACAATGGGCCGAAGGGCCTGTTTCTGTGCTGTAAGACTCTATGACTCTATGGCAGCTCACTGCTACCTTCTGAAGGGCAATTAGAGATGGGTAATAAATGCTGGTCTTGCCAGCGACACCCACATTCCATGAAGAAATAACAAAACAAAACGGCAGCGGTGTAATTCTAAGCAAAACAATCTTTGTAGGAAAGGCAGGGAGACCTGATCTTTAATCAGCCTGTTCTGGCTGAGTTGAGATGAACTAACGTGGTGAACGGGCGAATAAATCGCTCTGCGATTCCAGGATCAATAAACTCTAGTCAGATAGAGACGACCCCAATGAGGGATTCAAACATCATCATCCTCTGATGGAGGAATGTTTCTTGACTGTATGATGCAATGCATCTGCTCAGATTTCCTCTCTAGTAGGGTACAATAGTATGGTGGTTATGTTACTGGACTAGTAATTAGATAATGTAGCAAGAGGCCTTGACTAATACTCAAGATGAATGGGACTTCAAATCTTGTCATGGCAGTTTGAGAATTTGAATTTAGCTTAAATATAAAGCTGGGACCAGCAAAGTCATAAATTCGCAACTGGTTCAGAAATGCCCTTTCGAGAAGGAAACCGGCCAGTTCCACACCAATGTGGTTGACTCTTAACTGAACTCTGAGCAAGCCTCGCAACTGTATCAAAACTAGAGATGAGCAACAAATGCCAGCCTTGCCAGTGATGCCCATATCCTAAGCATGAGTTAAAGAAAGAAGTAGGCTGAGAGGACAGCATGGCAATTAAAACCATAGGTTCGAGCCTCGATTTTGAGAAGGATGGAACCCATGTTGAATGGGTGTTCTCCATCCACGGACTCTGACTGGTGCAGTATGTCCATTCTTAATACACAAGCATGGAATGAGAAAGGTCCTTCTGACCCATCAAATCACCCCTTTTCACAGACTATCTAAGCATCTGGCTCATTGAGGGCTCAACGCATCCAATCTCCCAAGAGGGTCGGGTATGAATCTGTCCTGGCACACTTTACGGGAGAAAGATCAAAAAGATTGTTCAGGTTTGAATGGTTCAGGACCAATGATTGAAAGAATTGGAATTAATTTTTTCTTCAAAATCCATCTCAACAAAGTGTTAACAATATGGAGAACACGATGGCGCAAGAATGTCTTTCACCAAATGAGGAATTTGGAGACTTACGAGCAACAACAGAGGTTTTAAAAATGGAGTTAATTTTAAAGGGAAACACTGAAAGTCAGGTAGGGTTCATCTAGCGAGGCCCCAGAGCTTCCTTGGGTTTGGTCAATTTTACATAGAGGTGGTTCTCCACCTTCATGGAAAAGGGCAAATCAACAGGTATTTTCACTCCCTTTAGACTTAAACGGGTGACGCTATCTTAAAGAAACAGGTTCATGAAGGATATGACCAGTATTGAAAAACTTTGTATGACCCAATCACTCACCAACAGACATAGATCAGGTCATGGGTCACAGGTTATGCATTAATGGTGTGAACCAATGGCACTGCATTCAATACATTTCAGTCCTACAGTACAGCACTAACAAAAATATTACTGTTAATTTACTGTCCAGCTCTTAATATAACACCTGAGCAGAATTTAACAAAAACATATTTCACTCATTATATAAGTTGGAAATAGTTATTTAACCAAAATGACAAAGTATTTTTAATCTGCTCTGGATTTGAGGCATCTGTTTTTCCTGACAGCACTGCATTCTGGGTTAGGACACAGCTGCGGCCCAAATTAGTCCTCGCCATTTAGTGGATAAAACAGAGGATAAACTGGCTAGAATGTAAACCCGAGAGAAAACTGGCCACATTCCCCTGTGCTTGGGGGGAGTGGGCGGGGGGATGGGATGTTGCAAGGATGTGCCTATAACAGCAAACTGGGCCAGAGACTCGGCTTATTGTTCAAATTGGCCGGGAACAGTCACCCATTTAGACAAGACGAGATCCGTTAAATGGAGAGAAGAGTTGCTCAAACTCACGGGGAAGCCAAGCTTCCTGAACTCTCTGGCGCACAAAGATTTTCGGCGGTCTGTGTTAAAGTTCCCAGGAGAAGTGTCAGTGTCGGACTCGAAGGCTGCTTGACGCAGGCTGTGTATCATATCCCTCTGCTCCTAAAAGAAAAATAAAGATGACAAACTATGAAAGAAGTGGGAATTAAACATCGATCCACAAAGAATTGCAGGTCATTAGTAAAGTTATTACTGAGACTTGACATCAGAAGGTGTGGGGCTCGAGTAAGGGGGGGAAGTCTATATTAGGTTTAAAATAAAAACAGAAAGTGCTGGAAATACTCAGCAGGTCAGGTAGCATCTATGAAGAGAGAAGCAGAGTTAACGTTTCTGGTCTGTGATGAAGAGTTTTGATTCTATCGATCTCTGTCTTGAATATACTCAATGACTGAGCCTCCACAGCCCTTTGGGGCAGACAATTCCAAATATTCATCACCCTCTGGGTGAAGAAATTCCTCCGCATCTCAGTCTTAAATGGCTTACCTCTTATTCTGAGATTATGTCCCCTAGTTCTAGACCCCCCAGCCAGGAGAAACATCTTTCTTGCTTCGACCCTGTTAAGCCCTGTAAGAATTTTGTATGTTTCAATGAGATCACCTGTCATTCTTCTAAAATCTAGAGAATACAGGCCAAGTCTCCTCAATCTCTCCTCATTGGACAATCCCATCATCCCAGGGATCAATCTGGTGAACCTTCATTGTACTCCCTCTATGGCAAGTATATCCTTCCCTAGGTAAGGAAAGATAGGAAAAGAAGGAAAGGGGGAGGGGTGGCAGCATTTCTTAAGGTGAACATTGCAGTGCTGGAGAGAGAGGATGTCCCAAAGGTGTCAAGGGCAGAATCTATTTGGCTAGAGCTAAGGAACAAAAAAGGTGTCATTTGTTTGCTCGCTGGAGTCTATAGGCCAACTAGTGAGAAAGATGTAGGGGAATAAATTTGCAAGGAAATTAGAGAGAGCTGCAAAATGATAGTAGTTATAATGGGGGACTTTATTCATCCAAATATAGACTAGGGTAGCAGTAGTGTAAAGGGCAGAGAAGGGTAAGAGTTCCTAGAGTATGTTCAGGTGAATTTTCTACATCAGTATGCTTCCAGTCCAATGAAAAAGGAGGCATTGCTAGACTTGATTCTTGGGAATGGGGTGAGCCAAGTGGATCAAGTGTCAGTAGGGGTACATCTAGGGGACAGTGATCATTGTATCATAAGGTTTAGGTTGGCCACGGAAAAGGACCAAGAACAATCCAGAATAAGAATAGTGAACTGGGGGAAACACAACTTCAATAGGGTAAGAATGGATCTGACCCAGATAAGCTGGAATCAAAGCTTGGCAGGCAAAACTATAACTGAACAACGGGTTGCCTTTAGGAACATAGGAGGAGGAGTAGGCCACTTAGCCCATCGAGCCTGCCCCGCCATTCAATATGATCATGGCTGATCAACCACTTCAATTACTTTTTCCCCACACTATCCTCATATCCCCTTACGAGTTTAAAGAAAAGATAGTTTGGGCATAGTCAAGGCATATTCCCACGAAGGGGAAATGTAGATCAAACAAATCCAGAGCTTCCTGGATGACAAAAGTGATAGAGATTAAGATGAAGAAGAAAAAGTTTATTTATGACAGATGTCAGGTAGATAATACAGCAGAGAATATAGCAGGTATATAGGGGAAATGAAAAAGGAAATAAGAGAAGCAAAGAGAATGAGAAGAGACTGGCAGCTTACGTAAAAGGGAACCCAAAAGTCTAAACCAGGCAAAAAAATAATAAAAGGGTGGTAAAAGGAGGAGTGGGGCCAATTAGGGACCAAAAAGGTGATTTACGCATGGAGGCAGGGGGCATGGCTGAGGTATTATGATTCTATGAATACTTTGCATCTGTCTTTACCAAGGAAGATGATGCAAACCTGGCAATGGTGAAAGAGGAGGTAATTCAGACAATAGAAGGGTTTAAAACTGATAAGGAGGTCATAGAGTCATACAGCACAGAAACAGGCCCTTCGGCCCATCGTGTCTGTGCCAGCCATCAAGCACCTAACTACTCTAATCCCATTTTCCAGCACTTGGCCCGTAGCCTTGTATGCTATGGCGTTTCAAGTGCTCATCTAAATACTTCTTAAATGTTGAGGGTTCCTGCCTCTACCACCTCTTCAGGCAGTGCGTTCCAGATTCCAACCACCCTCTGGGTGAAAAATTTTTTCCTCAAATCCCCTCTAAACCTCCTGCCCCTGACCTTAAATCTACGCCCCCTGGTTATTGACCCCTCCGCTAAGGGAAAAGTTTCTTTCTATCTAACCTATCAATGCCCCTCATAATTTTGTATACCTCAATCATGTCCCCCCTCAGCCTTCTCTTCTCCAAGGAAAACAACCCTGCCTTTTCAGTCTCTCTTCATAGCTGAAATGCTTCAGCCCAGGCAACATCCTGGTGACTCTCCTCTGCACCCTCTCCACTGCAATCACATCCTTCCTATAGTGTGGTGCACAGTACTCCAGCTGCAGCCTAACTAGAGTTTTATACAGCTCCATCATAACCTCCCTACTCTTGCATTCTATGCCTCGGCTAATAAAGGCAGGTATCCCGTATGCTTTCCTAACCACCTTATCTACCTGGGCTGCTGCCTTCAGTGATCTATGGACAAGTACATCAAGGTCCCTCTGACCTCTGTACTTCCTAGGGTCCTACCATCCATTGTATATTCCCTGGAATTGTTAGTCCTCCCAAAATGCATCACCTCATACTTTTCAGGATTAAATTCCATTTTTATTGGATAGGCTATCTGTACTTAAATTTCATAAGGCACCAGGACCGGATGAGATTTATCCTAGAATATAGAAGGAAGTGAGAGTGGAAATTGTGGAGACATTGGCCATAATTTTCCAATCTTCCTTACACTCAGGGGAGGTGCCAAAGGACTGGAGAATTGCAAATGTAACACACTTGTTCAAAAAAGGGTGTGAAAATAAACCCAGCAACTACAGGTCAGTCAGTTTAACCTCAGTGGTGGGAAGCTTCTAGAAATGATAATTTGGGACAAAATTAATAGTCAGATGGACAAATGCGGGTTAATTAAGGAAAGCCAGCACGGATTTGTTAAGGACAAATAGTGTTCAACTAACTTACTGGAGTTTTTTGATGAGATAACAGGCAGCGTTGATGAGGGTAATGTTGTTAATGTGGTGTACATGGACTTCAAAAATGTATTTGATAAAGTGCCGCACAACAGACTTGTGAGCAAAGTTAGAGCTCATGGAATAAAAGGGACAGTAAGAACATGGATACAAAATTGACTGAGTGACAGGAAACAGACAGTTTGGATGTTTTTCGGGTTGGAAGAAGGTTTGTAGTGGAGTTCCCCAGGGATCGGTGTTAGGACCCTTGCTCTTCCTGGTATATATTAATGACCTAAACCTTGGGTTTTATAATTTGCAGATGATACAAAACTTGGAAACGTAGTGAACTGTTGGGAGAATAGTTGTAGAACTTCAAAAGGACGTAAACAGGTTGGTGGAATGGGTGGACAAGTGACAGATGAAGTTCAATGTGGAGAAGTGTGAAGTGATTCATTTTGGTAGGAAGAACGAGGAGAGGCAATATAAAATAAAGGATGCAATTCTAAAGGGGGTGCAGAGGGACCTGGGGGTATATGTGCATAAATCATTGAAGGCGGCAGGACAGGTTGAGAGAGCAGTTAATAAAGCATACAGTATCCTGGACTTTATTAATAGGGGCATAGAGTACAAGAGCAAGGAGGTTATGTTACACTGTAAAAAAAAAACACTGGTCCAATTCTGGCCATCATACTTTAGGAAGGATGTGAAGTCGTTACAGAGAGTGCAGAAAAGATTCATGAGACTAGTTCCAGGGATGAGGAATTTCAGTTAAGCGGATAGATTGGATAAGCTGGAGGTGTTCTTCTTGGAGAAGAGAAGGCCGAGAGGATATTTGATAGAGGTGTTCAAAATCAGGAGGGGTCTGGATAGGGTTGATAGGGAGAAAATGTTCCCATTGGTGGAAGGATCGAGAACTAGAGGGCACAGATTCAAGGTAATTGGCAAAAGAAGCAACGACGACATGAGGAAAAGTTTTTTCACACAGCGAGTGGTTAGGATCTGGACTGCACTGCCTGAGAGTGTGGTGGAGGCAGATTCAACCAAGGCCTTCAAATGGCAAATTGACCGTTATCTGAAAAGGAAGAATGTGCAGAGCTATAGGGGGAAGGCGAGGTAGTGGCACGAGGTGAATTGCTCCTTCAGAGAGCCAGTACAGGTCAATGGGCCGAATGGCATCCTTCCTGACTCAGAGGCGAAGTACTAACAACAAAGCTATATTAGCACTTGTAGCACTTGAAGTGAGGGTGTGCGAACTCAGCACAGACTGGGATTGAGATCTGGCACCATTCTGGTCTCCGTGGCCTGGTCAATCCTAGTCCTTCACCAGCACCACCTTAAACCACTATCATGTCATATGATTCTATGACATGGGGGTGGAAAGCAGAAAGACTTCTGCTCTAAGTGCCTGCATGTAAGATGATGTGTAAGGAAATAAGTGATGGGAATGATGTCAGCAATGCATGATTAAGGTTTAATTTTAGTGGTTAGGGTAATAAACAGTGGTAGAGGGATCCATTACTTATAGTTTAGAAAGATAACGGTTAATAAAGCCGTCAAAGGATTTGCGAACAGTCAAGTCAGAAAATCTTGTTTAAAAGAAGTAGTTTTGGAGTAAAAAAACAACAGTTTCTATGAATAAACCGTTTTCAAGGGTTTCAGGAACAGATACATCATGAAATGTTTTGTGTTATATGTACCTTTGATGCAGGCAGAATATGATTTTCAATAGAACCTCAGAGGGCTCAAAAGATACAGCAACCAGAAATCACCCTGTCTAGTTTGGTCGATCACCTATGCCGGATATTAATAAAGGCTATCAAGGTCTCCCACAGCCAAAGACTTGCAGGTTGATAGGTAAATTGACCATTGTATATTGCCCCTAGTGTAGGTAGGTGGTAGGAGAATTGAGGGAAGGTGGTCGGGAATATGGGATTAATGCAGGATTAGTATAAAATGGGTGGTTGATGGTTGGCACAGACTTGGTGGGCTGAAGGGCCTGTTTCAGTGCTGTATCACTCAAAGTGTCTCGGGCTTATTTGAAGCATGTTATTGTGAACCAAAGGAAGAAGAAAGTTGATCAACAGTTGACTGTTAATGTGGGATTGGGGGCGGCAGTTGCTGTGGGGGTGGAGTGGATGTGGCGTGTGTATTCATTCCACTTTAATTCTTCTCGGCAAGTTATTTTAGGTTTTCCCCTTGCCTTCCTGCCTCTTGCTGGGATGCAAACCCACTGGCACTGTCCATCTCCAGGACCTTGAAAGGGGCCACTCTTCACATATGGGGATAGACAAGGAGTGCCTGCTTGACGATTGTACCCCAGGGTGGATATCACAGTGAGCCCAACCTTGTCCTCACCCAATGGCCACGGAACATGGCGCATGTGGAAAGTGATGGGTAGCAGGAACCCTGGCTAATTATTCTCCCCCTTACCACCAAAACCAATTGTAAACAGCAAGCTTGCATTTACATAGCACCTTTCCCATCCTCAGGATGCCCCAAAGTGCTTTACTGCCATGTACCTTTGAAGTGCATTGACTGTTGTAATGTTGGGAAACGAAACAGCCAATTGCACAGAGCTAGAGCCAACAAACGCTAAATGAGATGAATCACCAGATAACCTGTTTTAATTGTTGGTTGGTAGGTAAATATTAGTCAGAACACTGGGGTGAACTCTCCTGCTCTTCTTCAAATAGTAAATGGGATCATTTATGTCTAAATGAACAACTAGAAAGATGTCACTTCCAACTATGTAGCACTCCCTCAGTAATACACCGAATTGTTGGCCTAGATAGTACTCCGCCTCCTGAGTCAGGAGATCAAACAACAAAGCTATACTAGCATTTGTAGTACCTGAAGTGAGGGTGCGCGAATTCAGCACAGAGTGGGACTGAGATCTGGCACCATTCTGGTCTCTGTGGCCTAGTCAGTCCTAGTTCTTCACCAGCACCACCTTCAACCACTAGGCCAGGATGGGAGCTTTCATATTTGAATTTAACCAGTAGGCCTGTAAATCTCTGATGATTGGCTATCTGGCAACTTCTGTCCTCCAATCCCTGACCATCTTATTGTGGCCATGATAACTTTGTGTGCGTGAAAGTGAAGGGGAGTGAAAGACAATTCATTGTTGGTTTCGAGAGGTTTGCACTTCATTGTGAAATACTGCAGTCCAGACTGAGAAGAATCGGATGCTTGTGGTCATTACTGGACTATCATAATGAAGATATTTGATTGAAATGATTTGCTCAGCACAGTTTACATGAGGAGTGCTACAGAAATGGGAGTTGTTGATGTAATGACTTTGGGTGCTGGGGACACACAACATAGCAGGAGTGGGAAATGGGAAAGCGAGGTCTACGAGACTGTAGGAGGCTGCTGAATGCAGGAAGGGAGCTGGTAAGGTGGGGAAAGGGAGATCCCATGAGCCACACAATGGTTGTCTAAAGCATAAATAGGTTAACTGACCCAGGGTCATTGAAATGAATTGCAACATCTTCACTAAACAGGTTGCTTTAATTGTCACACATTGTGACTGAGTTCAAAGGCATTCCTGTATTTACGATCCGGACTGAGGCTGTCCAAACACAGTTCACTCGAGACCCCAAACAGTTTACTGTGAGCGAGACTTTCATTGCCCATCTGTCAGCTGCATTCCAATCAGTCCACAGCTCTGCTGAATTGACACATCCCCTTAAAATTAAATGAGGCAAGTCAGCTGATCGCTGCAAGCAGTGGGACTTTGGTATCATAAAAGTTACAGAACCATTGAGGCCAATGGGATTAAAGGGACAGTGGTAGCATGGATATGACATTGGCTGCAAGGCAGAAGGCAGAAAATACTGGTGAATGGTTGTTTTTCGGACTGGAGGGAAGCATACAGTGGCCAGTATAAGGATTGCTGTTCTTCCTGATATATATTAATGACCCGGAATTGAGTGGCATAATTTCAAAGTTTGCAGATGACATAAAACTTGGCAATGCAGTTAACAGTGAGGAGGATACTAACAGACTTCAGGAGGACGCAGACAGACTGGTGAAATGGGCAGACACAAAGCAGATTAAATTTAATGCAGATAAGTACGAGGTGATGCATTTTGGTAGGAAGAATGAGGAGAGCCAATATAAAGTATGTGGTACAATTTTGAAGGAGGTGCAAGAACAGGGAGACCTGGGGTGCATGTACACAAATCTTTTAAGGTGGCAAGACGAGTTGATAAAAGCATTTGGACGATCCTTGGCTTTATAAACAGAGTACAAAAGCAAGGGAGTTATGCTAATCCTTTACAAACCACTGGTTAAAACTCAGCTATAAAAATGTGCACAATTCTGTGCACCACAATTTAGAAAGTTGTCAAGGTCTTGGAGAGGGTGCAGAGGAGATTTACTAGAATGGTACCAAGGAGAGACTGGAGATGTTTGGATTGTTCCTCTTAGAGCACAGAAGGTTCAAAATTATGAAGGGTTTTGATAGAGTTTTTAGGAGGAGGGTTGATAACCAGAGGCTACAGATTTAAAATAATTGACAAAAGAACCAGGTCGGAGATGAGGGGATTTTTTTTTTTTTTTTACACAGCAAGTTGTTGTGATCTGGAATGTACTGTCTGAAAGGGTGGTGGAAGCAGATTCAAATCGAAACATTCGAAAGGGAAATGGATAAATACTTGCAGGGCTATGGGGAAAGAAGTGGAATGGGACTAATTGGATGCACCTTTCAAAGAGCCGGCAAAGGCATGATGGGCTGAATGGCCTCATTCTGTGTTGTATCATTCTATGAAATTGTTCAAATTTCCTTACAGTATACTCAAGATGGCTCAGGGACTTGGGAGACTGGCTACAGACACTCCCACAACATAGCCACCGAGTGGCCAAAGCCGGCAGCTACAAATGACGCAGCACATTTGAATGGAAATATTGATACTCGAGCAGGGCCCAAAGTCCATGACAACAGGAAGTAAGGTTTGCAGACAGAAAGTGCGTATCTGATGAGAGATTGTTAATAATAAGTTTGATAGGCTGAGGGTAGAAGCTAAGCCAGATCATTACGAGTCGTGTCAAGTAAGGAAGTCACTGTGCTGATCACTGAGGAACAACAGTGCAAACCCTGTTTCTCAATTGGGGCAGCCCTAAAACAAACTCTCAGCTTCAGACTGAGTGAATGTCTGATCAGTCACTCAGAGGTTTCCAATGTCTGTCCTGTGTCTGGGAAGTCCTGTCGTTTTTGGATTATTTAATGGAGCAGATCTTTTTTGGGGTGTGTAGAATCATAGAATGATTACTGCACAGAAGGAGGCCATCTGGCCCATTGTGTCTGTGCCAGCTCTTTGAAAGAGCTATCCAATCAGTTCCATTCCTGTTGCTTTTTCAGCATAGTCCTACAAATTTTTCTTTTAGTATTTATCCAATTCCCTTTTGAAAGTTATTATTGAATCTGCTTCCACTGCCCTTTCAGGCAGTCAAAGAACAAAGAACAGTACAGCACAGGAACAGGCCATTCGGCCCTCCAAGCCTGCGCCGATCTTGATGCCTGCCTAAACTAAAACCTTCTGCACTTCCGGGGCCCGTATCCCTCTATTCCTATTCTATTCATGAAAGAACAAAGAACAGTACAGCGCATTCCAGATCATAACAATTCACTTTGTAAATATATTTCTCGTCTCCTCCACCACCCAATCCCACATTGTTTCTTTTTTGCCAAGGTTGATGGTTGGTTTGGGAGAGGCAGCGCACTTAAAAAGCAGGACATGGAGGGACCTCTCAGGGGGCTTTCCTGTATTTTGGTACTTTCAGCACCAGGTCCCATTCAGCCATCAGCCGTTTGCTCACTGACTTACATTGGCTCCCAGTCAAGCATTGCCTTAATTTTAAAATTTCCATCCTCATTTTCAAATCCCTCATGGCCCTAGCCCACCTTCTCTCTGTAATCTCCTCCAGCCCCACAACCCTCACATATCTGTGTTCATCCAATTCTGGCCTCTTGAACAACCTGATTTTAATCGCTCCGCCATTGGTGGCTGTGCCTTCAGCTGTCAAGGCCCTAAGCTCTGAAATTCCCTCTCTAAACCTCTCTGACTCTACTTTGCTTTCGTCCTCAAAGGCACTCCTTAAAACCTATCTCTTTAGCCAAGCTTTTGGTCATCTGACCTAATATCTCCTTCTGTGGCTCTGATATGTACATGAGGGCAAAAGAATAGAAGATTATGCTGACAGGGTTAGTTGAAGAGGAGTGGGAGGGGGCTCAATTGGAGCATTAAAACCATGAATCTGTTGGGCCGAATGACCTGTTATTCTGCAGTTTGTTCTATGTTTGTCTCCCATAGGCACCCATACGATAAATAACAGGTCTTTCAACACACCATTAACATATCTTTGCTGGTCAGCTATTCTGTGACTTTGTCCTATCTACACCTTCTCCTTTGTTATCTCTTGCCCCACCCCCACTTCACTTGCTTATAACCTTTTACATTTCTAATATTTGCCAGTTCTGAAGAAGGGTCACTGACCTGAAACGTTAACTTTGCTTCTCTCTCCACAGATGCTGCCAGACCTGCTGAGTATTTCCAGCATTTCTTATTTTTATTTCAGATTTCCAGCGCTCGCAGTATTTTGCATTTATTTTAAATAACAGGTGTTCAGCTCAGATATCTGTTTGCCAATCCCTGGCAGCTATACACATACCTGGTTATAAGGGTCCATTGGAATTTTCATCCTGGGCTCAAGGAGGTTGAGGGAAATGGACTGTAAAACGTATAAGTAGTGGGCCATCTCATCCCTCATTGTAGCAGAACTCAGGATAATGTTCTATTAGAAAACAGAAGACGTGGAAAAACAGTGCTCCAATAAAACTGGACATTCAGAACATCACAGCTAACATTGTTGCCATGGCATCATAGACTCTGCCATTCAAAGAGTAATCCTGGGATCCAGTGTTACTCTTCATTTCCTGCTCTCCAATAAAAGGGAAGTTTCAAGATGACAAGAGACAGGGCACTATTAGAAGCTATTGATAGAGTATGGAGAGTCACCTCAAGCCAGTAAGGCAGTAAGATCAGTTATACTGTCTGCCTAAACAACAAGATTAATAAGCTCATTCCTGATCAGAAATCTGGGTCATTCCCATTTTTCAAGGTGCCTTGGAATAGGTGTTTATCCACCTCCCTGTCACACAGAATTTCTAAACAGCAAATTGTCTGAGGTAGAAGATCCCTTCCGATAGGGCCGTCCAATCCCGCGTCCCCTCCGATAGTACCGACCAATCCCCCGTCCCCTCCGAAAGGACCGTCCAATCCCCCGTCCCCTCCGAAAGGACCGTCCAATCCCCCGTCCCCTCCGAAAGGACCGTCCAATCCCCCGTCCCCTCCGAAAGGACCGTCCAATCCCCCGTCCCCTCCGAAAGGACCGTCCAATCCCCCGTCCCCTCTGAAAGGACCGTCCAATCCCGTGTCCCCTCCAACAGGACAGTCCAATCCCGCAGCCCCTCTGCGAGCATTGTCCAGTGACAGTGGTGAATGTGAGTGCTCCTTACCTTGAAAATGTACTGCCTGAGGTTTCTTTTATTGAGGAACTCCATTGTTTCCTAATAAAAAAAATAACGCACGCTTTGAAGATGCCCAAGAACAAACACTTGACAATACATGAGGTAGGTTGCTGAAAGAGAATGGGGTTTGTCTGTGTAATTTGACAGAATTTTAGTGGAAAGGATAATTATGAATTCCAAATTAATGTTTACTTCAAGTTGACCAAATCCTCCTCTCCCAGATTTTCTCCCTCCATCTGCAGTCTCTTGCAGGAACACAGTTTCACAGCCCCTGTCAGCTTTCCTCTATCTCATACAAAGGGTCATTATTCCTGTGTGAAACTTGACACTGTATCAGCAGGCTACTTGACCACGTGGGGCATCAGAGCCAGATTGATCCTGCTGACATGCAGATACACACATATACACTCACCCACAGCCCCACAACCCGCCAACAACAGCAGGACAGCCTATTACCACATGCCTTCCGATGGGACGATCCAGCAGTAGAGACTGAAACTGCAACCTTCACAGGCTATATTAATCAGTGCCACATCAAGTGGAGCCATCCCATGAGGTTTAAGAATACAGTGATATAAAGAAATGGCTGAGTGCTGAGGACGTGTTGGGACACAGGCACCTTCACTCTGCTATGGCACCAATCGTACCCATCACATTTCAATACTGACAAAGGACAGCATTTTTCAGAAATAATTCAAGGTACCACAAGCTGCCCCTACTCTCTAATAATGTGCTTAAACTCCAACTTGAGGACATCCTCCCCACTGCAGTGGTATAACATTTAGATTGCCAACATGAGCAGTTCATGTGGGCTGCATGGCAATGTGGTGTTACTTCATGCTGAACGGCAAACAGTATTGTGCCATTGAGTGTGTAAAGAACAATGTGCCCAGTTAGAGAGGACTAGTGCCAATGCTGGACTTTGAAATATTACCTTCCTCTCATTGTCCTTGGAACTCAGTAGCAGAGCAATAATCAGCGCCATCGCTTTTGTCTGAATCATTTGGTTTGTCCTGCAAAGAAAAGAAAGACAGGAATAACCTAAACAGCAGATACCCGACATCACTGCTTCACTACCCGAAGAGCAGATACCCGACATCACCGCCCATATAGCAGATACCCGACATCACCGCCCGAAGAGCAGATACCCGACATCACCGCCCGAAGAGCAGATACCCGACATCACCGCCCGAAGAGCAGATACCCGACATCAGCGCCCGAAGAGCAGATACCAGACATCACTGGCCAATCAGCAGATACCCGACATCACCGCCTGAAGAGCAGATACCCTACATCACCACCCGAAGAGCAGATACCCGACATCACCACCCGAAGAGCAGATACCCGACATCACCGGCCAATCAGCAGATACCCGACATCACCGCCCGATGTGCAGATACCTGACATCACCACTCAAGGGAAACTTTGATCACTATTAAAAATAGGGGTGAGAATGAGGAACTTGCTACCACATGGAGTGGTTGATGCAATTAGCATAGATGCCTTTAAAGGGAAGCTAGGTAAGTATATGAGGGAAAAAGGAACAGAAGGACGTGAGATGAAACAGGGTAGGTGGAGGCTGATGTGAAGCACAAATACTAACATATTTCAGTTGGACCAATGGCTTATTTCTGTGCTGTAGATTCTATGTAAAAATATACCAACGTGTTTCCCGAGGCAATAGTTCTGGTGAGTTAGTGCTTAAAATCACTGCTTGAGGTTACCTTACTGAACAAAAATCCATCAAGCTCAGTCTGGAAAGTTTCATTTGAGCCCTGCTATTCACAGCTTTCGGGGATGAGAGTTCCAGATTCCTGGATGTGACTCTAGCCTCGGATTTCCCAACTGGTTCCTGGGAATTTGGCTCAGGCTGGGCACTGGATGGAATGGGACTCAAACCAATGCACGGCCCTGAGCACTCCTGATCTTTGCTGCCTCACTGTGGGGAGCAAGGATTCAGAAAAGATACATAGCTTCTGAGCTGAAGTGGTATGTGCTGGTGAACATTTAAATAAACTGAACGCAATCTCCAAACAGATAAAAAAAAAAATCAGGCACAGCATGGGCAACTAAAGAGAACACAATTCGAGTGCAGTGAGAAACAGACCATCCCATAATACAATTCAACTCAACAGGGATGAGTTTACTAATTTGTGGAGCCCATGGAGTGACCTTCGACCTCACAAACACTGCTGACAGCTGCAGAGCTACTTCAGTTGAGGTATTGAGCATTTTATTGATTTTGCTCCACTTGGCACAAAGCAATAATTCATAGACATTTTCAGGCAGGCCCGAGAGCACATTGGAAAATGGTGGGAAGAGGTCAGCCATCTACTGCCTTGGTTAGGACGGAATCTTTGGGGGAAAAAAATGGCTGTGCAAGGCCGGAAACCTACACCAACAGGCCCAGATACGTGTGAATGTAATGTGTGCCCACGGTGTTATATCAGTAAGTCGAAAGTAGACTTTTGCTCGGCAGCCTTCATCTAACAAAACAATTGGATAGTCACTTCCAAACAGGACCATCCACTTCAAAACCAGGTCACTTTATCTGGGACCAACATTCAACACTACAGGTCCAGCACTTGCTCCTTTCAACAGCAGGGAAGGCCCCCATCCATAGTTGTCCCACCATTTGCCAGTAAGAGAGTTTGAATTTTTGTGCCTGAATCATTTAAAGTACTCCAGAAAATGGGAGCTGGGTTCCTGGGGCAGACAAACTCCTGATCTACCCTGCGATCTGGTTTTGATACTACTTACACCTGTAGGTGAGAAATGAGCCTGTCCAGAGGGACCTCATTCTTAACCAGCTGGAACAGGTAGCTGCTGCTGAGCACCATACTCTCCAGGATGGCCAGGGATAACTGCTGAATCGATGCATCCATCGCAGACTTGTTCACGAAACCTGCAATCTACACACAAAGGCACACAAACAGGTCAATCGAGTAGTGAGGTTAAAGGTTACGTTGCTGCAGTGTGGCCCAAACTGGCCTTTCATTTCTTATGTGTTATTCTTTTAGCTCATTTTACACAAGACAAGGACATGAATGCTGGGGCTGGAGCACTTTCCAATTTGAGCACCGAATATTAACAACAAACACTCCCAGGTCAGAAAGAACTTGGTTAGATACGGAGTAAAACTTCCTCTAAACTGTCCCAAACACTCCCAGAGCAGGTACAGCATGGGGTTAGATACTGAGTAAAACTTCCTCTAAACTGTCCCATCAAACATCCCAAAGCAGGTACAGCATGGGGTTAGATACAGAGTAAAACTTCCTCTAAACTGTCCCAAACACTCCCAGAGCAGGTACAGCATGGGGTTAGATACTGAGGAAAGTTCCCTCTACACTGTCCCATCAAACATCCCAAAGCAGGTACAGCATGGGGTTAGATACAGAGTAAAACTTCCTCTAAACTGTCCCAAACACTCCCAGAGCAGGTACAGCATGGGGTTAGATACTGAGGAAAACTTCCTCTACACTGTCCCATCAAACACTCCCAGGACAGGTACAGCACTGGGATTGGCTGGGCAATTTGGAGCACTTCCTGCCAGCAATCAGGGGGAGCAGCTGCACCTGTGCTGCAGCAACTGCAGAGTGGAGAGAGGAATAACTGCAAAGAGGTGACTGGAGACAACTGCATTTACTGAGGAACTGTTGCACTTTTTCAAGGATTAAGAAGACCTGCAAGTCATTTTGGAGAGGTGGGTGTTGGAGCACCAGAGAACTGTTGGTTGTTTGGACTGTTGGGGGAGGGAGAAGGCACCGGAAGATCCAGGGGTGGGGCTGCCAAATTCTATAGGGAGCCCCTGTACTTGCTCTTGTGCTTATCTGCCATCTTGCACAAAAGGGGCTCCCTCCCCACCCCCAACTGTGTGGCTCGGGATGGCTGGAGCTGCCCGACTGAAGACCATCTTTATACAACAACAGAAAAGGGAGAGAACTGGGCGGCTCGAGCCGACCCGGGCGAAGAGCCCTCCCCTAACTGGAAGATTGAATTGTAGACTCTGCAGGAAGGTGCTCCAACCACCAAGTGAACTGTAACATCCTCGCAGCTGTTCTCTCTCTTCCATCACTCGGCCACCTATCCTCTCCTCTCCTTGTCCTTTTCAACCCTATCCTCCTCTACTCCCATCCCCACCTCCCCCATCATATTGTTTGTGTTAAAGAAAACTGTCGTGTGCTTTGTATCTTGGGGGTGGGCGTAGCTCTGCGACCCCATGGCAAGCCCCTCTTTGCCGGTGGCGGGGCCTTCCCATTCATATGCTGCTGCGGCTGCTGCACCTATTGCCCCGTCACCTTTTGCTTTATTAACATCGAAGCATGGAGTCAAGAGCTACGTCCACCCGAACATGACTATCGAGGCATGTGTGAAAGCAATGGCCGAGGTTGTCGGCCCTTTGGCCATTGTTGCAGCCTCTAAAATGTATGGGAAGGCAGTGTTATTCCTGAGGACCGAGCGGGCGGTGTCCCTGGCTCTGAGCAAGGGGCTCACCGTGGGCGGGACCTTTCTACCAGTGGACCCCCTGGAGGCCACTGCGCAAAGGCTCGTTCTTTCCAATGTCCCGCCCTTCATTCCTGGTGAGCTCCTTCTTCCCCACCTGCACCATCTGGGGGAGGTAAAGACGGGGCTCACCCCAGTCCCGCTTGGTCTTCGGGAGAACAGCCTCCGACATGTGTACTCCTTCCGCCGCCAGTTTTTCATGCAGCTGGTGCGGGAGGAGGTTACAGAGGGCCACTTTAATGTCGAGTTCCAGGGGACGGCCTACCGCGTCTTCTGGACCTTGGATGGGCTGCGGTGCCATGTCTGTAAGGGGGTGGGGCATGTTCGTAAGAACTGCCCCAACCTCCCGGCTGCCAACTCCAACTTGGCGGCCCAGGGTGGCGCCGCTGCACCTCCTCCCACCCCCTCTACACCTCCACCAGATACCATTCAGTCGGTACCGGAGGCTGTGGTTTTCACGGCCTCCGGCAGGGAGGGGGGTGACCGTCCAAGTGGAAGGAAGGCGCGGAGGAGGAATAAACATCGAGAGGCGTGTCCCCTGGGCACCATAACACTACCCGAGTCTGAGCTCAGCACAAAGCCCGATCTCGGGGAGTCAACTTGCCCCAGGGCTGGGCTCAGGCCTAGGGTGAATAAGAAAAAAGAGAGTGCGGAGGCCTCTGATGACATGGAGGTCTCTGAGCCTCTGCGCCCTGGTGGGAAAAAGAGGAGAAGGCACCCCTCCACAGAGGTAATGAGGGGCCCTGAGGCGCAGGGCCCATCTGTTGGAGGGGAGCTGTCTCCTGTCTCGGGTCCCCAGGTTTCCCCTACCACCACCACCAAGGCTACAAAGTCCGGGCAGGAGCACCCTATTCCTCAGGATGGAGGGGAGGGGAAGGCCCCGGTACTTGAGGCCCCTCCTGAAGGAGTAAGTGGGGCCCTGCTTGTGGTGGGGGAGCCTGGGGACTCTGCCCATTCTGCCACTGTGACTGGGTCGGGTGCCCTGAGTGAAGGGGAGGGCGAGGCCTCAGAGGGTCGGCCCTCCCAGCCGGAGTCCAACACCAACCAAGAGACACCCGACCCGGTTATAACCGAAAATGCTGCCCCATCTGCTGGGCCTGTGGGTGCTGGCGGAGCGGGAGATGGCCTCCTCTCTTCGCCTCCAGTCTCGGCTCCGGCTGGTTTTGCGGAGTCGGGAACTTCTGTCTCCCCTGGACCACTCATTGGCCTGGGGACGGAGGTGGAGGGGGGGTCCTGAGGCGCTGGTGCCTACAGGCTCCAGTTTCACAATAGAACCCAGAGAGGACTCCTCCGCCATCGATCCTGGGGGTGGGATCGTGACGGAGGCGGGACCAGCTGGCGCGGCCGGGACGTCCGCCCCACAGTGTGCGGTGGGCGTGTCGGCCGCTGGCGGTGACGACCCGGAGGAGGATGGGGATTCGGTGGGGGGCATGGAGGATGATCTTGATTCCATCGCCAGTGAAGTGGTGGAGTCCCTCGTGCCTCCCACCGAATCTCCTCACATCCCCACCGCGGAAATCCGGGATTTCCTCGCGGTTTACAGAGGCTGCTGCAATAAAGTTCAGCTGGCCCTTGACCGCTGGTCGAATCTGGCGCTGATCATCCAGTCCGTCCGTGCTGCCCTGAAGATAACGGGCAGGCGCGCGGGCGTGAAACTGGTTGAGAGGCGCCGTTTTAATGTGTTCCTCAATGGGTTGCTGGGGGAGTGGAAGGCCAGGTGTACTTCCACTCCCTCCTCACAGTGAGCTGTTGGTGATGGGTTTTAAGTACCTTTGACATGAAGATAACCATAGCCAGCCTCAACATCAACGGCAGCAGGGGGTCTCACCGCAGATTTCACAATCTCTCAGTCCTTAGGGAAGGGAGATACGCGATGAGCTTTCTGCAGGAAACCCACACCGTTCCGGGAGACGAAGCCACCTGGTTCCTGGAGTGGCAGGGTGGGGTCTACATGAGTCACCTCACCCCTATTTCTAGTGGGGTGGCTATCTTGTTGGCCCCGACTTTTCAGCCGCAGATCTTGGAGGTCAAGGAGCTAGTGCCGGGCCGCTTGCTCCACCTCGCCGTTCGCCTGGGTAGCGTGCCGCTCCACTTTGTGAACGTGTACGCACCCAGACCTGGCGCGTTGCAAGCGCGCTTCTTTGAAGAAGTGTCCGCTCTCTTGAGCTCCATCGATAGCGGCGAGTGCATCATCCTCGGGGGGGATTTTAACAGCACCCTCGAGGTGGGGGATCGCTCCGGTCCCCAGCACGGCCAAGCGTCGGTGGAGAAGTTGAGGGGACTGATCAGCTCCCTTAACTTGGTGGACATCTGGCGGAATCTCCATCCCGACTCCAGCGCCTTCACGTGGAGGTCTGGAGGAGGATGGTCGCGAATCGACCGCCTCTACATTTCGCAGGCGTACGCCTCCCGCGTCTCGGCGGCCTTCATGCGGCTGGTGCCGTGCTCGGACCACCGCCTGGTGTGGGCGGAGTTCACTCCGCTCCGCACGCGGGCGGGGTCCGCGTACTGGCACTTTAACAACCGGCTGCTGGAGGACGAGCGATTTCGGGACTCGTTCTGTCGATTCTGGGCCGACTGGAGAAGGAAACAGGGGGGCTTCCCCTCCTTGAGGCTATGGTGGGATGTGGGCAAGACTCACATCCGCGTCTTCTGTCAGGAGTACGCGAAGGGGTCGACCAAGAGGCGGGAAGCCGAGATCGGGCGCCTTGAGAGGGAGGTGCTCGACTTGGAGTCCCGCCTCGGTCATGCCGTCGTGGACCCGGCCCTGTGGCAGGCGTACAAAGAGAAGAAGGGCGCGCTGAGGGACCTGCAGCTCATAGGGTCCCGAGGCGCGTACGTGAGGTCGCGGATCCAGATCCTGGAAGATTTGGACCGCGCCTCACCCTTCTACTCGCTGGAAAAATGGTGGGGGGTCCGTAAGCAGCTCGTCGGGCTGCTGGCCGACGATGGATCCACCATCACGGATCCGGAGGGAATGGGCCTCCTGGTCCGTACTTATTACAGTGCATTGTTCTCTCCGGATCCGTCCAGCGAGGATGCGCACAGAGTTATGTGGGAGGACCTGCCGCAGGTCAGCCCGGAGGGCGCCGAAGGATTGGAGGCTCCGCTCACGTTGGTGGAGCTGACCAGCGCCCTCCACCAGCTCTCAAGGGGCAAATCCCCAGTGCTGGATGGGTTGACCGTGGAGTTCCTCAGGGCGTTCTGGGAGACGATTACGCGCGGGTCCTGGGGGAAAGCGTGGCGACCGGGGAGATGCCCCTCTCGTGGCGCAGGGCGGTCATCGTCCTGCTGCCGAAGAGGGGTGATCTCCGCCTGCTTAAAAACTGGCGTCCGGTCTCCCTCCTCAGCACGGATTATAAGATCTTTGCCCGGGCTATGTCTACCCGCCTGGGCTCCGTGCTGGCCCACATGATCCACCCCGACCAGTCCTACACGGTCCCGGGCCGGTCCATCCAGGACAACATCCACCTGGTCCGGGACCTGATCCATCTTTCCCAGAGGACTGGTCAGTTGGTCGCCTTTCTCTCCCTCGATCAGGAGAAGGCGTTCGACAGGGTGGATCACGATTACCTTTTCGGGACTCTGCGCGCTTTCGGACTCAGGCTGCATTTTGTGGTCCGGGTCCGACTTTTATACGCCGCCGCAGAGTGTCTAGTCAAAGTTAACGGGTCCTTGACGGCGCCCCTTCGCTTTGGGAGAGGAGTGCGTCAGGGATGCCCCATGTCCGGCCAATTGTATACCATCTATGTGGAGCCCTTCCTGTGTCTGCTTTGCAGGAGGTTGACGGGATTGGCTCTGCGCGAGCCGGCCATGCGGGTCGTCCTCTCGGCTTACGCCGACGACGTGCTCCTCGCAATCACAGATCCCGTTGACTTGCGGAGGATACGCGACTGCCAGCAGACCTTTTCTGCCGCGTCCTCCGCGAGGATCAATTGGGAGAAATGTTCCGGACTCCTGGTTGGTCAGTGGCGGGTAGACTCCCTGCCGGAGGAGATGACACCTTTTGCGTGGAGCACCACGCACCTCCTCTATCTGGGAGTCCACCTTAGCCCCGCTGAGGAAGCCTGGCCGGCAAACTGACAGGAGTTGGAGGCGAAAGTCACCGCTCGGCTGGGGCGCTGGACAGGACTGCTCAGAGTGCTTTCCTACAGGGGCCGAGCGTTGGTCATAAACCAACTGGTGGCCTCCATGTTGTGGTACCGGTTGGTCACTTTGGCCCCGCCCCCTGTGTTTGCCACCAAGATCCAGAAGAAACTCGTGGATTTCTTCTGGAGCAAGAGGAAACACTGGGTCTCTGCCGCGGTCCTGAGTCTCCCGATTGAGGAGGGCGGTCAGTCGCTGGTGTGCGTCTGCACCCAGGCTGCGACTCTCCGCCTTAGGACCCTGCAGAGATACCTGTACGTCGAGCGGCCTCCCAGATGGTGTGCGCTGGCGACGTATTATTTCCGCCAGTGTCACTGCCTTCAAGACGACACGCAGCTCCCGGTGGAGTCCGTTAGCCGCGCTTCTCTGAGGGAGTTGCCTGTCTTTTACCGGGATCTATTCCGAGTCTGGAACATGGTCGCCTCCAGTCAGGGCGCTCCCCCGCCAGCGGAGGAGAGTGCCTCGGCTGTCCGGGCGGCCGACTCCGGGGACGGTCCGGCGGGCGGAGGAGTAGCCGAAACCCCCGGGACGCCCCTCACTGCGGGTGGCGAGGGGGCTCGGGAGTGCGGAGCGATCCCGGCCGAGCTGACCTCCGCTCGGCCGGAACTGCTCATCGGACCCAGGCCCCGAAACCCTCCTCGGGAGCCGGTCCCGCACAACCCGAGCCGCCTCTCGGAAATGCCCTCCATGCCATTCCAATCGGCGCGGAGGGGTTTCCTGTACGGGCTGCTCCTGCACACTCTCCATTTCCTCGCCCTCGTCAGCCGGCCGGACACGCCCTGGCGGTCCGCGTTGCCATCTGGCGGCGAGGGGAAACCCCGATGGAGGTCTCTCTACGCGGGAGTCTTCCCCCTTTACATCGGGGACCTGGGATGGAGGGTGCTGCACAGAGCAGTCCCGTGCAATAGACTTTTAAGTAGGTTCACGGACTCCCAGGCCGCCTGTCCTTTCTGCGGCCTGGACGAGTCCGTGTTCCACGTTTATACAGAGTGTGTGAGGTTGCAGCCCCTCTTTGAGTATTTGAAGGGGCTACTCCTCAAATTCTGGCTGCACTTCAGTCCCACGCTCCTGATCTTTGGGCACCTGGTGCAGAGGGGCTTGGGCCAGGGGGAGGATCTCCTCGTCGGTCTGCTCCAGGGCCTGGCCAAGGTGGCAATTCACAAGTCCAGGTTGCGGGCCGTCGGGGGTTCCGTCCTCCCCGATTGCTTGCCCCTCTTCTGTGGTTACGTTCGCGCCCGGGTGTCCCTGGAGAAGGAGCATGCGGTGTCCGCCGGTACGCTTGAGGCCTTCCGCGACCGGTGGGCACCGCAGGGACTGGAGTGCATTGTCGACGCCGAAAATGGCATTTTAATTTGAGTTTTTGTTTATTTCTGTTTTTAATAAAGTTATTTTAAAACTGTAAATATGTATATAAAGGGGGCCTGAGGAATAAAGGCCCCCTCGATGTGGAAAATATAAAAGGGGCCTGGGGTATAAAGGCCACCTTATAAAAAGGAAAAAAAAAAGAAAAAAACGGGGTTAGATACAGAGTAAAGCTCCCTCTACACTGTCCCGTCAAACATCCCAGAGCAGGTACAGCATAGGGTTGACAGAAGAATTTGGGACACTTCCTGTGTGCAATTAGACGAACCAGCTGCACCTGAGCAGACTCCACTGGAGAGGAGACAGCAGAGTGGAGAGAGCAGCAACTTACAGCTTCAATTGGGGAACTGTTACTATTTTTCAAGAACAGAGAAGACCTGCAAGTCATTTTGGAGAGGTGGGTGTTGGAGCACCAGAGAACTGTTTCTGTTTGGACTGTTGGGGGAGGGAGGAGGTGTCAGAAGATCCAGAAGAGGGGCTGCCAAATTCTATAGGGAGTCCCTGTACTTGCTCTTGTGTTTTTCTTCCATCCTGCACAAAGGGGTCTCCCTCCCCACCCCCAACTATGTGGCTTGGGATGGCTGGAGCTGCCCGGCTGAAAAAAAGGTAGAAGAAAGGAGAGAACCGGGCTGCTCCAGCCGACCCGGGTGAAGAACCCTCCCCTGTACACTGTAGACTGTGTAGTAAGGTGCTACAACCACCTCATACAGCAACATCCTCACAGCTCTTCTCTCCCTTCCAACACTCGGCCACCTATCCTCTCCTCTACTTTTCCTTACCACCTCGATCATCCTCTACTTTCACCATCTTCCCCTCCCCCCCCCCCACCCCCAAATCATATTGCTTAAGTTTAAAACAAAAATTGTTGACTGCTTTGTTTCTTAGGGGTGGGCATGACTCTTCGACCCCATGGCAAGCCCCTCTTCGCCGGTGGTGGGGCCGTGTCATACATATGCTGTTGCACCTGTTGCCCCATCACCGTTTGCACTGATAACATCAAAGCATGGGGTCAAGAGCTACATCCACCCCAATATGTCAATAGAGGCATGCGTGAAAGCAATGGCCGAGGACGTCGGCCCTTTGGCCATTGTTGCTGCCTCTAAAATGTATGGGAAGGCTGTGTTTTTTCTGAAGACCGAGCAGTCGGTGTCCCTGGCCCTGAACAAAGGGCTCACCCTGGGCGGGACCTTTCTGCCAGTGGACCCCTTGGAGGCCACTGCGCAACAGGTCATTTTGTCAAATGTTCCGCCCTTCATTCCTGGTGAGCTCCTCCTTACCCACCTGCACCATCTGGGGGAAGTAAAGGCAGGGCTCACCCCAGTCCTGCTCGGTCTTCGGGAGAACAGCCTCTGGCATGTGTACTCCTTCCGCCGCCAGCTATTTATGCAGCTGGCGTGGGAGGAGGTCTCAGAGGGCCAATTTAGTGTTGAGTTCCAGGGGCGGCCTACCGCGTCTTTTGGACCTAGGACGGGGCGCGGTGCCATGCCTGCAAGCGGGTGGGCAGGTTCGTAACCTCCCAGCCGCCAACTCCACCTTGGCAGCCCAGGGTGACACTGCTGCACCTCCCCCCACTCTTCCAACAGACACCTCTGAGGCGAGAAAGAATAAACACCAAGAAGCGCATCCCCTGGACACCGAGCCACAACCCGAGCCTGAGCTCAGCCCAAGGCCCGCTCCCGGGGAAACCACCTGCCCCAGGGCTGGGCTCAGACCCAGGGTAACCAAGCTAAAGGAGGGTGCGGAGGTGGAGGCTCTGATGAGATGGAGGTCTCTGAGCCTCCGCGCCCTGGTGGGAAAAAGAGAACGCACCCCTCCACAGAGGTAGCGTCGCACCCTGAGGTGCAGGGCCCATCTGTTGGAGGGGAGCTGTCTCCTGCTTCAGGTCCCCAGGTTTCCCCTGCCACCACCACTGTTAAAGCTGTAAAACCTGGGCAGGAGCTACCCCTCAGGATGGAGGGGAGGGGGGAGACTCCTGTACATGTCGCCCCTCCTGAGGGAGCAAGTGGAGCCCTGCTTGTGGTGGGGGAGCCTGGGGACACTCCTGGAGAAGCCTTCCCATCTGCCACTGATTAGATTAGAGATACAGCACTGAAACAGGCCCTTCGGCCCACCGAGTCTGTGCCAAACATCAACCACCCATTTATACTAATCCTACACTAATCCCATATTCCTACCAAACATCGCTATATTTTCCCTACCACCTACCTAGACTAGTGACAATTTATAATGGCCAATTTGCCTATCAACCTGCAAGTCTTTTGGCTTGTGGGAGGAAACCTGAGCACCCGGAGAAAACCCATGCAGACACAGGGAGAACTTGCAAACTCCACACAGGCAGTAGCCGGAATCGAACCCGGGTCGCTGGAGCTGTGAGGCTGCGGTGCTAACCACTGCGCCACTGTGCCGCCCACCTGGGTCAGGTGTCCTGAGTGGAGGGGAGGGCGAGGCCTCAAAGGGTCGGCCCTCCCTGCCAAAATCTACGCCCAACTGGGATGTACCTGACCCAGTTATGGGTGAATATGCTGCCCCGCCTGCTGAGCCTGTGGGCACTAGCGGGGCGGGAGCTGGCCTCCTTTCTCTGCCTGCGGTCCCAGCACCGGCTGGATTTCCAGAGTCGGGAATCATCTCCCTTGGGCTGCTCATTGGCCTGGGGATGGAGATACAGGGGGTCCTGAACCGCTAGCGCCCATAGGCTCCAGTTCCACAGTAGAGCCCAGAGAGGATTCCTCTGACATTGATCCTGGGGGTGGGATTGTGATGGAGACAGGACCAGCTGGTGCGGCCGGGGCGTCCGCCCCACAGTGCGTGGTGAGTGTGACGGCTGCTGGCATTGCCGACCTACAGGAGGATGGGGACACGATGTGGGGCACAGAGGATGACCTTGAATCCATCTCCAGTGAGGCCGTGGACTCCCTCGTGCCTCCCGCAGGGTCTCATCTCATCCCCATGGCGGAACTCCGGGACTTCTTCATGGCATGCAGGGGTTGCCGCAATAAAGTTCAGCTGGCCCTCGGCCGATGGTCGAATCTGGCGCTGATCAACCAGTCCATCCATACCACCCTCAAGAAAGCGGGGAAGGGTGCGGCCATGAAACTGGTTGAGAGGTGCCGTTTTAAAGCGTTCTTCAATGGGTTGCTGGGGGAGTGGAAGGCGAGGTGCACTTCCCCTGCCTCCTCACAGTGAGGTATTGGTGACGGGTTTCTTAGTACTTTTCCCATGAAGATAACCACAGCCAGCCTCAGTATCAACGGCAGCAGGGGAAATCCACAGATTTCACAATCTCTCAATCCTCAGGGAAGGGAGATATGCGGTGAGCTTTCTGCAGGAAACCCACACCATTCCAGGAGACAAAACTACCTAGCCGCTGGACTGGCAGGGTGGGGTCTACATGAATCACCTCACCCTTATTTCTAGTGGGGTGGCTAGCTTGTTGGCCCCGAATTTTCAGCCGGAAATCTTGGGGGTCAAGGAGCTTGTGCCAGGCCACATGCTCCACCTCGCTGTTTGCCTGGGTAGGGTGTTGCTCCATTTTGCGAACGTGTACGCGCCCAGGCCCGGCGCGTTGCAAGCGCACTTCTTTAAAGAAGTGTCCGTTCTCTTGAGCTCTGTCGATACCGGCGAGTGCATCATCCTCGGGAGGGATTTTAACTGTACCCTCGAGGTGCGGGATCGCTCGGATCCCCAGCGCAGCCAAGCGTCGGTGGAGAAGTTGAGGGAACTGATCAGCTCCCTTAACTTGGTGGACGTCTGGCGGAATCTCCTTCCTGACTCTAGCGCCTTCACATGGAGGTCTGGACGAGGAGGGTCTTGAATTGACCGCCTCTACATTTCACAGGTGTATGTCTCCCACGTCTCGGTGGCCTGCATGCGGCATGGTGCTGTGCTCGGACCACCACTTGGTTTGGTTGGCGTTCGCCCCACTCCGCACGTGGGCGGGATCTGCACACTGGCACTTTGACAACCGGCTGCTGGAGGATGAGCAATTCCAGGACTCGTTCTGTCGATTCTGGGCTGACTTGAGAAGGAGGTAGGGGGGCTTCCCCTCCTTGAGGCTATGGTGGGATGTGGGCAAGACTCACATCCGTATCTTCTGTCAGGAGCATGCGAAGGGGTTGACCAAGAGGTGGGAAGCCAAGATCGGGCGCCTGGAGAGGGAGGTGATCCACTTGGAGTCCCGCCTCGGTCAGGCCATCATGGACCCGGCCCTGTGGCAGGCGTACAAAGAGAAGAAGAGCGCGCTGAGGGACCTGCATCTCATAGGGTCCTGAGGCGCATAGGTGAGGTCGCGGATTCAGATCCTGGAAGATTTGGACCGCACCTCACCCTCTACAGGCCGGAAAAATGCCGGGGCAGTCCATAAGCAGCTCGTTGAGCTGCTGGCCGATTACTGATCCGGAGGGAACGGGCCTTTTGGTCTGTACTTATTAGTGCGTTGTTCTCTCTGGATCCGTCCAGCAAGGTCACACGCAGAGCTTTGTGGGAGGACCTGCTGAAGGTCAGCCCAGAGGGCACCGAAGGATTGGAGGCTCCGCTCACATTGATGGAGCTGACCGGCGCCCTCCACCAGCTCGCGGGGCAAATCCCCGGGATCGGACAGGCTGGGACGTCCTGGAGGGGGGGGGGGGGGTGCAATTAAGCGCAGGTCCTGGGGCAAAGCCTGGTGACCAGGGAGATGCCCCCCTGCTGGCAGAGGGCAGTCATCATCCTGCTGCCTAAGAGGAGCGATCTCCACCTGTTTAAGAACTGGCGCCTGGTCTCCCTCCTCAGCACAGATTATAAGATCCTTGCCTGGGCTATGTCTATCTGCCTGGGCTCCCCTGCTGGCCACATGATCCACCCTGACCAGTCCTACACGGTCCCGGGCCGGTCCATCCAGGACAACATCTGCTTGATACATCTTTCCCAGAGGACTGGTCTATCAGTCACCTTTCTCTCCCTTGATCAGGAGAAGGCGTTCGCCGGCTGGAACACGAATATCTTATCGGGACACAGCGCGCATTCGGACTCTGAGTCTGACTTTTATACACCGCCGCAGAGTGTCTGGTCAAAGTTAATGGGTCCTTAATAGCGACGCTTCGCTTTGGGAGAGGAATGCGTCAGGGATGCCCCATTTCCGGCCAATTATGTACCATTTGCGTGGAGCCGTTCCTGTGCCTGCTTCGCAGGAGGTTGGCAGGTCTGGCTCTGCGTGGGCGGGCATGCGGGTCGTCATCTCGGCTTACGCTGATGACGTGCTCCTCACAGTCATAGATCCCTTTGACTTGCAGATGTTTTCTGCCGTGTCCTTCACGAGGATGAATTGGGAGAAATGTTCCAGACTCTTGGCGGGTCGGTGGTGGGTGGACTCTCTGCCAGAGGAGTTAACACCTTTTGTGTGGAGCACCACGTACCTCCTCTATCTGGGAGTCCACCTTAGCCCCACTGAGGAAGCTTGGCTGGCAAACTGGAAGGAGTTGGAGGCAAAAGTCATCACTCGACTAGGACGCCGAGTAGGGGACTGCTCTGAGTGCTTTCCTACAGGGGCTGAGCGCTGGTCATAAACCAACTGGTGGCCTCGATGCTGTGGTACCAGATGGTCACTTTGGCCCCGCCCCCTGTATTTGCCACCAAGATCCAAAAGCAGCTCATCGATTTCTTCTGGGGCATGAGGAAACTTTGAGTCTCTACCATGGTCCCGAGTCTCCCGATCGAGGAGCGCGGCCAGTCGCTGGTCTGCGTCCATACCCAGGCTGTGACTGTGTGCCTTCGGACCCTGCAGAGATACCTGTACGTCGAGCATCCTCCCAGATGGTGTGAGCTGGCAACGTATTTTTTCTGCCAGGAACACTGCCTTCAAGATGACACGCAGTTCCCGGTGGAGTACATTAGCCGCACCTCTGAGGGAATTGCCTGTCTATTCAGAGTCTGGAACATGGCTGCCTCCAGTCAGGGTACTCCCCCACCGGCAGAGGAGAGCGCCTGGGCTGTCTGGGTAGCTGGCTCTGGGGACTATCCGAAGGGTGGAGGCGTTGCTGAAGCCCCCAGGATGCCCCTCACTGCGGGTGACGAGGGAGCTCGGGAGTCTGGAGCTGACCCCCGCTCAGCTGGAACTGCTCATTGGACCTAGGCCCGCACCCCTCCTCGGGAGCTGATCCCACACAACCTGAGCCGCCTCTCGGAAATGTCCTCTGTGCCATTCCACCAGGCACAGAGGGGCTTCCTGTACAGGTTGCTCCTGCACACACTCCACTTCCTCGCCCTTGTCTGGCACCTGGACATGCTGTTGCAGTCCATGTTGCCATCTGGAGGCGAGGAAGTGGAGAGTGGAGATCTCTCTATGCAGAAGTCCTCCCCCTTTACATCGGGGACCCGGGTGGAGGGTGCTGCACAGGGCAGTCCCGTGTAAAAGACTTTTAAGTCGGTTCATGGACTCCCAGACTGCCTGTAATTTCTGTGGCCTGGAGGAGTCCGTATTCCATGTATATATGGAGTGTACAAGGTTGCAGCCCCAGTTTGAGTATTTGAAGGGGCTGCTCAAGTTTTGGTTGCACTTCAGCCCCACGCTCCTGATCTTTGGGCACCCGGTGCGGAGGGGGGTGGGCCAGGAGGAGGATCTCCTCGTCGGTCTGCTCCTGGGCCTGGCCAAGGTGGTAATTCACAGGTGCAGGCTGAGGGCCGTCGGGGGGGGGGGGGGGGGGGGGGGGCTCATCTGCCCTGATTGCCTGCCCCTCGTCTAAGGTTACGTTCACGCCTGGGTGTCCCTGGAGGAACATGCAGCACGCATGAGGCTTTCTGTGACTGGTGGGCACCACAGGGGCTGGAGTGCATCATCGATGCAGACAATGTTGTTTTAATTTGAGTTTTGTTTCATTTATCTTTTTTTAATAAAGTTATTTAAAAAAATGCACATAAAGGGGGCCTGGTGAATAAAGGCTCCCTTAACAAAAATATATAAAAGAGGCTTGGGGTATAAAGGCCCCCCAAGCAAAATAAAAGGGGGCCTGGGGTACAAAAAAAGACAGGTTAGATACAGAGTAAAGCTCCTTCTGCACTAACACAGCAATGGCCCACAGCCCAACCGCTGAATAGTGACCCACCCCACTGCACCAGTGGCCCATCTGGTGAGATTCTCCTGGCTAATAAATTAATTGGTTATCCATCTCACGCTGTTTGTGGGATCTTGCTGCGTGAAAATCATAACAACAGGATCTGCAATTCAAACTAATTCAACAGCTCTCAGGTGGTGTGGAGCACCCTGAGCATGTGAAAGGTGATGTGTCAATCGAAATTATTGCATTCACTTCAGTGGGATGTTTCCTCTCCTCACATCCTCATGTCAGGATCATTCACTCAGCTCATACTTGGCTGGATGAAAGTGGGTATGTTATTCTGTTTAGAACCACCCAATTGCTCCATGAACCCAGCGACATTCCTGTTTCAGGGCCATCTATTGGAACATAGACGGGATGCAGCAGACTGCAGTACTGCCCACGTACTACCAAACTCCAAGAGAGTGATAGTGTTTACCTGCACTCAGTCACAATGTGCTGAACCCGCATGCTGGGAACGTACAAGTAAGGATGACCAGTGGGGAGTGAGTCGGGTTTGGCTGTGATGCTCCCCGTGGCCAAATAGACTCACATTCTCAACTGGCACGTGATGAAACGACCGCCTAGGTGAAGTAAACTCCCAGTTCAGACAGATTCATAGCAAAGCAAAGGGTCAGGACCGCCAGCTGAGGTCAGCGAGCTCAGCACAGACCAGTGACTGGCTTTGGGGGCCTTCCTGGTCTGCATGACTCAGTGAGACAACACGGGGTTCACATCATCAATGGGACTGTCCTGATGACCAGAACGGTTAGAAGGTGGGTATCCAAGGGGCAAAATGGACCTCACTGTTTAGGCACTGATGGATCAGGCTGTCTGCTGGTTCCACTAAGAACTGGCACTGTGACAGGTTTCTAACGAGGATAGATCTGGAGCTACAAACTAACTCAATAAAGGCATTGACTAGTAACCAGACAATCTGCTCAGAGGGCTAAACCAGAGGTGCAGACTACTAGTGGCAGAGACCTCCACTGCTCACTGCACCCCCCGCCCTGCTCCCCGTCCCCCGCGCTGCCCACCGCCCCTCCCCTCCCCACCCTCGTGATCTCCACATCTCACAGGCAGCTGGAGTCTAACCTTCTTAATAAAAACATGGGTGAGGGTTTCCCAGGAGACAACTCCATGTTCCATCAGCTCAATGAATGCATTCAGGGTGTGGGCCAAACTCTCACCAGTGCTGAAAAATACAACAAAAAATCATTTAATTACTTGGGATATTCATCATATTGTGTAACGCAGCTTCCCCTCATCAAGGACAGAAAGACCAGGGTGGGGCAGGGAGATGGGAATGAAGCTACCAAGTCAGGAACCCCACAGGTTTTGTGTATTAACAAAGAAAGAGCTTGCATTTATATAGCGCCTTTCATGACCATTGGATGTCCCAAAGCTTTTTACAACCAATTAAGAACTTTTGATGTGTAGTCACTGTCATAATGTAGGACATGCTGGAGCCAATCTGCACACAGCAAGAGACCACAAACAGATATGATGATTTTTTTTTTCAGTGATGTGGATTTAAGGGATGAACATTGGCCATGACACTGGGGAGAACTCTCCTGCTTTTCTTCACAATAGGGATCTTTTACGTCCACCAGCGAGTGCAGACAGGGCCTCGGTTTAATGTAAATTCAAAAGACAGCACCTCTGGCAGTGCAGCATTTCCCCTATACAGCACTGAGATGTCAGCCTAGTTTATACGCTCAAGTCTCGGGAGTGGGTCTTGAACCCACATCCTTCTGACTCAGAGTCAAGAGCTGATACTGCCAGTGGGTCAGGTGATGGTTGGGACTTTTTCTCCATTTATCAGACCAAGTACCAGGACAGCACCTTGAGTTCAGATTCAGAGCAAAGCTCTGTTGACACTGCCCCAACAACATGCTCCAAGTCAACCACTGAACAGCACCCTCTGTTGTCGAATGACCTTATCAGCAGATCACCTTAAGCTGTAAGTGAAGGTCACTGGAGGATATATCGTGTCACACATGACTAGGGAGTTATGGGTATAGTCCAACAAAGATGTGTCAGAGAGATGTATTTCGATGTGGCTCATGCAGTAACTATATGTTCCAGTTGAGTTGTAATGAAAATCCACATTTTCTTTGGATATTACTTGTCGTCCTACAAGTAATATTATATGGTGGCAATGTTTGGGATATATTTTTTCTGAAGACCACCAGATATTACATCGGGGCAGCATTTGATTTTTTCTGAGGAACCCACTAAGAGAACAAAGAACAGCAGGCTGCTTACCTGGAGTGTCTATAGATCCTGGAGAGTGGCTGGCAGGAGATCCCACAACAGTGCAGTGAGCCAGGACCAAAAACAGGACCCCGGGAGGTGTTGAAACTCTGGGTACACTGGGCAATTTGCCAGAAGATCGGAGTTTTCAACTTGTCTGGCAGTGGGTCAAAAAATTTAAAGGGCAGTAGCTGAAGCTATTACTGCTTTAGTTTTCTTGGCTTTTTTGCTTTGTGGGCAGGGCCTAAGCTGAAAAGAGCAGGAAGAACTCTACAGCGCCACTGGAGGTCCAGCACAAAGTCAAAGGTTGGTTGTGGCAGCTGCCGGTATTGCAACCTGCAGCCCTCTTTTAAAAAAAACCAAGTTAATCCTGATAATGCAGCCAAGCACCGACATCATCAGTGCATTCCCAGCTGTGCCATCCCTGCCAGTATGGTGCTGCACATGCGCAGCCCACATCAGCACTCGGCTTGCCAGGACTAATTTGTGCATGCGCACTAAAATGTTATTGCATGCTGAAATAGGGCTGCTTGCTCCCAGCCATCTTCCCTCAGCCACTCACCACCACCCTTGCTGCTGCATTCTCTCAGCCACTCGCTCCCGCACTCGCCAATTCCCCCCCACCCCACACTGCCACCCCCCACTCCCCTCCCGGCCGCTGGCTACAGGCCTTGCCGCTTCTCCCCTCGGCCACTCGCTCTCGCCCTTCTGCCCCTCGCTCCCCGCCTCATTGCTTATCCCTTTGGCCGATTGCTCCCTGCCGCCCGAAGAATCGGTGGAGGGCAGACAACAGGCTGCTGAACCGGCAAGGCAGGGAGCGAGCGGCCGAGGGGTGACGGGGTGACACAGAGGCCAGTGGCGGAGAAGAGGGAAGCAGCAAGGCCTGGAGGGAGTGGCCACGGGTGGGGGGGAAGTGGGGAGCGAGCGGCCGAGTTAGGGAAGTGGCAAGGGTGCGAGTGAGTGGCTGAGGGAAGGCAGTGGCAAGACGGGTGCGAGTGGCCAAGGGGGGAGAAGCGGCAAGCAGACGGGCACGGGAGGGAGCAGCAAAGGGAAGCGCGATGGCTTCTATCTAAATTATAGCCCAGAATTCATTTGCACTGCTATAATTGTGCAAGAAAGTAAGCCAAATTAATCTATTTCCAAAACCAATATGTTAGAATAATAAGCATCACACAGAGTGAATTGTAAGATGCTTAACAATGAGGTTATTTAGTTCTGTATTAGCACAGATATTGTTGGGGGTGGGATGGAAGCAGCAATTGCAGCGACTGTGGGGATTTGGGTTAAGGCTGCCTTTGCTTTTTGTGACAAATTGAGCAGCGCCATCTTTGTTACTGGCAGCTGCCTGAGAGACAGAGAGTGACAGTGCTGTGCCACCTAGTGGCCGTTATTTCAGCAAACAGTCAAAAAACGGCTCAGTTTTAAAAAAAAAATCTCTAAGTTTAAAAAAAGGACAAGCTGTGTGAACAAGCTGCCTCACAGTTCAAACAAATGGAGCTGTGCTAACAGAAAACAGCTGTGGTGTCTCACTCTTAAAGAGGGAGACCTGCAAAAAACTAATTTATCGAAACAAGAATAAAAAGTGTGCCTGTGGAAAAAAACATGTAAAAATTACTATATTTATTTTTAAAAAAGCAGGATCATTAAGACAATGGCTTTCAGATATCCAGCTATAGACTGCAATGCGCCGGACATAGCATCTGAATTTAAACTGTTTCGACAGCAAATGGAACAAGATGTGAGCACACCAGAGAAACAAGCTACCGAGATTAAGATTGCACTGGGCAACAAGGGCCCGCAACGGATCAATACGTCAGGATTGTCAGCTGAGGAGCAGGAGGGCCCCTACCAAGCTATGGGCACTTCTAGAGCAGCAACTCAGAGTGAAGGTAAATTTCAGAGTGCATAGGCTTGAGCTTATGGCCTAATGACAAAGGCAAAGTTCAATATTGTGACTTCAGAGATATCGAATTATCGGAATGGATTATGGAGCTTGTAATTGCACTTATCCCGCTAGTGGCCTTTCAAAAAGACCATCTGGAAAAGAAGAAAGGGCACACCACAGATGCACGACTCAATGATGGAAGGAAATCTGAAGCCATCATGGCTGGGCAACAACAGCATCATGCTTTGGGGGTGGCTATGATATTGATATGGTCACCAAGGCTCAGAAGTCTGCTCAGCCTTGTGGCAAATGTGGCTTCACTCACCCAATTCACAATTGTCAGGCATACCAGGGCCTGTGCAAAGTTTGTAGCACGCGAGGACATTGGGCAAGGCAATGCAGAAGGCCGAGCTCAGGTACTGCACACAGGAATGGTGGCAGATCACATGCAGAGAGAACGTGTGCAAGACAGGATGGTAAATGTAACAAAAGGTTTACGAACAGCCCAAGCAGGTATATCAGGTCAGCAGAGAGAGAGATTGCCAGGAGGACACGGACAGAGAATGCACTCGTGCCAACAGTGAGCAAGCATTTCGCATAGTTAACTTGGATCAGCATGTAAATGCTATTACGCAATCTGAGGTATTCACCATGACTGGGTTTATATGTCCAAAGAGTGGCAAAGCACAAGCACAGAGTAAAAATTGGCACTGGAGCAAGTGCAAATATTCTGCCCTTCCGTATACTGAGGACACCTACTGAAAGAAATGGGAATCTGTGGTGCAACCCACCAGAGCGAGGCAGACTGTCTACAATGGTTCTGCAATCAAGTGCATTGGAGCGATAACCTAACAGTGCAAATATGGAAGCTCTGAATGGTTACCACAAATGTTTCATATTGTAGACACAACTGGACCAGTTGTTGCAGGACTTCCAGTGTGCCAAGGTCTACAAATAGTCACAATACATGAAGTCAGTAATACACCGAAGATGATAGAAAGTATCGAGGTCGAGTGTATTGGGTCGGTCCATATAAAGGACAACACAAAGGCTGGGAGTCTTGACATGAAGAGGTGATATGACCAGGAATATCTCCTTGGGCTTCAGTTCATTACAGCAAATACCCTGAGGCCAGAGGGATTGCCGGTGATTGGTGATGTTTTCAGTCATCATTTTTCTAAGTTTTCTAAACAAGCGAAGTTGAAGGCATCGTATAACAGGCAAGCAGGACCAGAATTAGCTCGATTTCCAGTAGAACAGAAAGTCACAATCCCCAATTTTGCATTGGGAACTTGGTATCCTGTAGAAGTTGCAAGGATATGCGAACAGCCCAGATCGTATGAGGTCTGGACCTCATGGTGTGATTCTCAGATGGAATCCGAATTAACTCAGTGAGTTATACAACCACACTACATGAGAACTCTGTGACATCGATGACAAGTTCAAAGACAAAGTCCGAAGATGAATGTATAGAGGCTACAAGCACAGAGGAAGAACACGCCAAGATGAGCTCAGCTCTGGGAAGAGGTTTACGATAACAAGATCGGGACAAATAAGCAAACCTCCTCTATGTTTTAGAGAGTGTTAAACTTACTCACTTGTATATAACCTTTTGTTTTAATCATGTATAGTTAGTCCAAACTGCCATATCATTGTCTATTGTGCATATGTTTTTATCTTTGGAAAAAAGTGGGATGTTGTGTGACAATCTTAAGAGCAGACCAACTTAAGAAGCTGTGAGTGAAGCTCACCAGAGGAAGTGATGTCGTGTTACACATGACCACGGAGTTGTGGGTGTAGCCTGACAGAGAAAGATGTGTTTAGATGCGGCTTATGCAGTAACTGTTGGTATATATATTATATTGTGTTCTAGTTAAGTTGTAAACCCGAAGGAACAAGTAATATTACACCCTCTGCTGCCTGAGTGTGGCATTTCTGTTTGCCCACACCAGCCGTCCTTGAGTCCCCAGTTCAGTGCCAAATGGTGGACACTTGACATGTGCTGGGTTCCAACGTCATGCAAATATAGAAACTTTACAGTCAGAAAGTGATTTTCCGCAGCAGATTCAAATGTATGTTTAAGAGGTGAAAGGAGAGAGTGCGCGAATGAGCGACAGTGTCCCATCCCCATAAAGCGGGCTCATCTGAAAGTTATTGGACTATAATTCCCTGGAGTGGGGCTTGAGCCCATGACCTTCTGACTTAGAGGAAAGGATGTTACCAACTGAGCTGTGGCTAATACTTAAAGCTTGAACCTGAAGCTTTCTGTTCTCTGTTCAAGTAAAGTGCTTTGGAATTGCAGATCAAAATACTGGCACAGCATTGAGAAGTACAATGATTTTAGTGGGGTCTCAGGATATGACACCTTTTATATACCAGCTCGTAACCGTTTTGAACTAATTGCAGTAGACAGAGACAGGATGTTGCTCCTTTTGTAGATTCGTTTACATAATTTCCTGAGAGACTATGGTGATCAGGAGCTACTCCTACTCCCATAGGATTGTTTCAAAGACCTGAAAGGAAAACCATTCAAAGGAGCTCAGCTTACTGGCTTGTCTGCTTAACTCATTTGTGAACTGGCACTAAGGTAGTGTGTTATTCGTAGAGTTTATGGCACAGAAATAGGCCATTCGGTCCAACTGGTCTTTGCTTGTGTTGATGCTTCACATGAGCCTCCTGCCACTCCTGCTTCATATCAGTCTATTCGTTTCTCCCTCATGTACTTATCTAGCTTCCCCTTAAATACATGTAGATTATTTGCCTCAACTACACCCTGTGGTAGTGAATTCCACATTCTCACCACTATCTGAGTAAAGATGAAAGATCACAGACCTGAAACATTAACTCTGTTTCTCTCTCCACGGATGCTGCCAGACCTGCTGTATATTTCCAGCACTTTCTGTTTTTATTTCAGATTTCCAGCATCTGCAGTATTTTGCTTTAGTTTGGATTCTCCCACAGGTGGAAACCTTTTCTCAACTTTACTCTTTAAATCCCATCATAATTTTAAAGACCTCTATTAGGTCACCTCTCAGCCTTCTCTTTTCTGAAGAGCCCCAGATTGTTCAATTGAACCGACTTTAACTGCATGTTTACAGTTTATTCTCAGTGACCAACAACCTGTGAATAAGGCAGTTGGAAGTTTGGTCTCGTGTGACTGATTGTCTCCTGAAGTGATGTGTGTGTAGACCAGAGACAATAAATGGGTTAACTCTTAGTCCAGACAAGGTCTCATTTCAGTCAAAGAGTGGCAAAGAGCAGCCTATGAGAGCTATTTTCTGCCTTGGGCCTGAGAAAACAGATTTGGAGAAGCCCAAATCGCAGGCAAGTGGCCATTTTTAACTCAAGTTCAAAGAGCAAATAGCAATTGCTTTCATGAGTGACTTTCACTCCTTGCATTGCCCCTAGTGACACACCTCATACGCATACTGTGTCCCACAGGCATGGTAATTGCACGTGATAGTTAGTAATGTGACCCTCAACTTTTTTTTTGTTATTCTTTCATAGGCCATCATTTATTGCCTATCCCTAATTGCCCTTGAGAAGGTGGTGGTGAGCTGCCTTCTTGAACCGCTGCAGTCCGTGTGGGGTAGGTACACCCACAGTGCTGTTAGGAAGGGAGTTCCAGGATTTTGACCCAGCGACAGTGAAGGAACAGCGATATAGTTCCAAATCAGAATGGTGTGTGACTTGGAGGGGAACTTGCAGGTGGTGGTGTTCCCAAGCATCTGCTGCCCTTGTCCTTCTAGATGGTAGAGGTGGCAGGTTTGGAATGTGCTGTCTAAGAAGCCGCCAAAGGAGCCTTGGTGAGTGGCTGCAATGCATCTCGTAGAAGGTACACACTGCTGCCACTGTGCATCGGTGATGAAGGGAGTGAATGTTGAAGGTGGTGGATGGGGTGTCGATCAAGGGGGCTACATTGTCCTGGATGTTGTTGTGCTTCAGTTGTTGGAGCTGCACTCATCCAGGCAAGCGCAGAGTATTCCATCACACTCCTGACTTGTGCCTTATAGATGGTGGACAGGCATTGGGGAGTCAGGAGGTGAGTTACTCGCCACAGAATTCCCAGCCTCTGACCTGCTTTTGTAGCCACAGTATTTACGTGGCTAGTCCACTTCAGTTTCGGGTCAATGGTAATCCCCAGGATGTTGATAGTGGGGGATTCAGTGATGGTAATACCATTGAACATCAAGGGGAGATCGTTAGTGTTGTGTTATTGCTTTAGGAGTCCTTTAAGAACTCAGTATGCTAATGAGCTAAGTACCAGGTGTAGTCTTGTGACTATAAGCCACAGGTACTCTGCTCTGTAATACGCTGGACACAGGTTATGTATATAGTTGGCCCTGTATTGCATGTACTAGTTTTAGCTGTTAGTAAACCTTCTAGAGATCTTCAAGGAACTGGAATCCACATACCTCATTGTGTTGCTTAAGATAACACAAAGAAATGCACGGCATGGTGGCAACGGTGGGATACAGCAGTGATTGCTTTCTTTAAAAGACAAGATACAAGCTTGAAGACCACGGGTGAAACAGTAAACAAGATTTAAAAGCAGTACCAGAATTCAGAAGTTTCCATAGTACAGAAAACAGAAGAAAATAAGGCTTGCTTACTCCACAAATTGTGAGTACATTTGAGCTGGGCAAATCCGGGCAAGCAGCCAGCTGAGTCAGGACTGTGCTATTTAAAATGTAAAGGGCTGTTGAGAGCCCTGCGCTAGACAAAGAAAAAGTGCGCCAAAATTTAAACAAAGAAAAAGGAGTGGGCTGTAATTGGGAACAGCACGGAGTCAAAAGAACAAGTTTTATAAGAAGTTTTAAATCACAAATAAAAGTTATAATAAGTACAGTGCTGAAGGCACACAGAGCTGAACAAAGTGAAATATAAAGCAGAAAGCACAGCAGATACACTGGTGGGGGCTCATATGGGGTATCCTTATAGTAACAGCATTACTGAAACATATTTGCATATACGTACTGTCTGAAAAAGGCAAAAGAACAGCAGAAGGATGGATATTAAATTTCCTAGCATGAACTGGAAGGCCATTGATGTCCTATCCAAGTTGAAACTTTTTAAACAAAGAATGCAGTTATACTTCATAGACCAAGCAGTTGCAGAACCAGAGAAGCAGGCTGTGAAAATACTGATAGCAGTTGGAAATGAGGGGTCATACGTAATCAATACCTCCTGTTTCCATTAAGAGGAACAGAAAGATCCCACAAAGATATGGAAAGTGCTGGAAGATCAGCTTGGAGAAAGAGTTCATTTTAGAATTCATCGCCTGGAATTTATGACCTACAGGCAACAGCCACAGGAATCAATAGATCAATTCATCAGTAGATGCCGCAATAAGGGCAATGAATGCGACTTTTCAGAAACTGAACTGGCAGAGTGAATAATGGAGCTGGTGATTGTCTCAACACCTATTGAAGCGTTTCAAAAAGACCTCTTGGGGAAAAAAGAAAGGTCACAGCATTGATACACTGCTAGAAGATGGCAGGAAAATCGAAGCCATTGTAGCTGCACAACAGCATCTGCAAGCACTTGGTGCAGCCGACAGTATCGGCATGGTAACCAGATAACAAAAAGCAAGCAAGCTGTGTGGTAAGTGCGCTTTGTCCCACTCACTGTGTAGCTGTCCTCATTCCAAGATCTGTGCAAGGTGTGCAGTACAAAAGGACACTGGGCCCGCCTATGCAAGATATGTGGCTCCAAAGATGCAGTCAGAGGTCACAATAGGACACAAACAAACAGAAGATAGGTGCAGCAGCATGACAACAGCAGCAAGGAGAGCACCAGAGACCTTCGTAAACGCAAACCGATAGACAAAGTATACAGTGAAATAGGCTCGAGACGAGACTCAGTTGAGTGATTCTCAGCGAGATGATGAGCAGGTGTCTCACATTGTGAACCTGACACATTGTGTTGACGAAGTCAAACAACTGGAAGCTTTTACTACTATTAATATCATGTGCCCAAAGAAAGTTGGCAGGCACACACTCAGGACTAAGATTGACACTGGAGCGAGTGCAAATATCCTACCAGTCCGAATCCTGAAGGGCATGTACTGGGATTGTTGGAAATTAATGATACAACTGAAACCTGCAAAGTTAACTGCATACATCCCTTGCAGTGGCACACTAACAATGCAATGCAGCAAGTCGGCATGGAAACTACAAATATTTTACCTGGTAGATACAGCAGTGGCAGGACTACCAGCATGTAAGGGCCTCAGTATTGCGATAATCTATGAGATCACCGAGGTACCCATTACAGCAGAAGTAACCTAGGGTACCCGCCTTGAGTTACTCCAGGACTTACAACAAATGTACCCAGACAGGTTCGACGTCATACGGGATTTCAAAGGTGATGCACCTCAGATAGGATGCAATTCCATCAATCGATCCTTCCAGAAAGTGCTGTGTGCACATACAAGAAAGGTTTAAGCGCGAGTTAGATGACATGGAATACAATGGTATCATCTGTCATGTGCATCATCTCACAGACTGGCGCAGCTCAATTATGTGCGTATGAAAGAAGGATGGAGCAATCCGGGTATGTCTTGATCCGAGGCGTCTAAACCTGTCCCTAAAGAGATGCCCCCATAAGATTCCGACATTAGAGGAATTGAATCCCAAGTTCACGGGAGCCAAATTCTTCTCCAAGTTGGATGCTAAACATGGATATTGGTCGGTACACCTAGCTAAGGAATCTCAGGAAGTCACCACCTTCAGGACACCATTTGGAAGATATTGCTTCCAGAGACTACCCTTCGGTTTATCTGTCAGTCAAGATCTGTTTCAGCAGCATATGGACAGAATTATAGAAAACGTGTCTGGCTGTATATGCGTTTACCGATGATATTGCAGTCATGGGCAAAACCAAAGAAGAGCATGATCGAAATCTTCATTCACTGATGGCAGTAGCTCGTCACCAAGGGCTTGTTTTTAGCAGCAAGAAGTGCCAAGTGAATGCAAGTCAGATCAATTTCTTTGGCTCCATCTACTCAGGTTGCAGAATCCATCCTGACCCAGGCAAAGACAAAGATGTAAGGTGTATGCCTACTGCACAAGGAAGATCTACAGAGACGTCTTGGAGTTTTCAACTTCTTGGCACCGTACATTCCAAATTTTTCTGACAAAGCATCATCATCGAGACAGCTCTTAAAGAAAGATGTACCATATGTATGGCAGGAGGACCATCAGCATATGTTTGAGTCTCCCAAACAAGCATTGTCAGCAGAAACCGGTACCCTGCAGTACTACAGTCCAAGGAAGACAACAATCCTGGAAGTCGACACCTCACCAAAAGGGCTTGGAGCTTGCATTCCTGCAGGATGGTAAACCAATTGCATTTGGATCCAAGTGTTTATCCTCAGCACAATCCAATTACTCAAACATCGAGTAGGAAACACTTTATCATGCAAGCCCGCCACCTGCCATGAATGAGGAAAATTAATTTTGCCACATGAACATAGATTTTTAAACTGATGAAGAAAGAACTTGCTTTAAAAATCAATTGGAGACTTTGGCTGGAGAGAGACATTAGCATATCAACAGACAAGTACTTCAAAGGACAAATAAATGATTCCCTGCTCCAATTTAATCCACGATGGATTTTTGATTATCAAATGTTGATAATATCAAAACTAATTTTGATATCCTATTTTGTGTGTTTTTACTTAAAGCGTACGAGATTTATCTTAGGGGAATAAAAAGGGATGTTGTATGATTGCTTTAAGTGTGATATCCCTTTAAGAAATCAGTATGCTAAGTACCAGGATGTAGTCTTGCGACTATCAGCCACAGGTACTCTGCACTGTAATACCCTGGGCACAGGTTCTGTATATAGTTTGCTCTGTATTGCATGTATTAGTTTTAGCTGTTAGTAAACCTTCTAGAGATCTTCAAGGAACTGGAATCTATGTACCTAATTGTATTGCTTAAGATAACACAAAGAAATGCACGACAGCTAGATTCTCTCTTGTTTGAGATGGTCATTGCCTCGGGCTGGTGTTAGTCATGGCTCAGTTGGTCGCACCTCGAAATCAGGAGGTTATGTGTTAAAGCCCCATTCTAGAAACTTGTGCACAAGATCTAAGCTGACACTTCAATGCAGTACCAAGGGAGTGCTGTCTTGTCAAAGGTACTATCTTTCAGATGAGATGTTAAACCAAGGCCCTATCTGCTCTCTCAGGTGGATGCGCTATTTCAAAGAAGAGTAGGGAAGTTCTCCCTGATATCTTAGACAATCCTTCAACCAACATCCATAAAACAGACTATCTAGTCATTATCACATGACTGTTTGTGGGAGCTTGCTGTGCACAATTGGTTGCCACATTTCCTACATTAAAACGCTGATTACACTTCAAAAAGCACCTCATTGGGTGTAAGGTGCTTTGGAATATCCTTAGGTTACGAAAGATGTGTTATAAGAGGAGAGGTGCCAGAGGACTGGAGGACAGCGAATGTGGTACCATTATTCAAGAAGAGTAGCAGGGATAAACCAGGTAATTACGGGCCAGTGAGTCTAACATCAGTGGTAGGGAAACTACTGGAAAAAATTCTGAAGGACAGGATTAATCTCCACTTGGAGAGGCAGGGATTAATCAGGGATAGTCAGTATGGCTTTGTTAGGGGGAGATCGTGTCTAACAAATTTGATTCAATTTTTCAAGGAGGTGACTAGATGTGTAGATGAGGGTAAAGCAGTTGATGTAGTATACATGGATTTCAGTAAGGCTTTTGATAAGATCCTGCATGGGAGATTGGTTAAGAAGGTAAGAGCCCACGGGATCCAGGACAATTTGGCAAATTGGATCCAAAATTGGCTTAGTGGCAGGAGGCAGAGGGTGATGGTCGAGGGTTGTTTTTGAGAGTGGAAGCCTGTAACCAGTGGTGTACCACAGGGATCGGTGCTGGGACCCTTGCTGTTTGTAGTTTACATTAATGATTTAGACGTGAATATAGGAGGTATGATCAGTAAGTTCGCAGATGACACGAAAATTGGTGGTATTGTAAATTCTTTTTTTTTCTTTTTGGGCCTCCTTATCTCGAGAGACAATGGATACGCGCCTGGAGGTGGTCAGTGGTTTGTGAAGCAGCGCCTGGAGTGGCTATAAAGGCCAATTCTGGAGTGACAGGCTCTTCCACAGGTGCTGCAGAGAAATTTGTTTGTTGGGGCTGTTGCACAGTTGGCTCTCCCCTTGCGCCTCTGTCTTTTTTCCTGCCAACTACTAAGTCTCTTCGACTCGCCACAATTTAGCCCTGTCTTTATGGCTGCCCGCCAGCTCTGGCGAATGCTGGCAACTGACTCCCACGACTTGTGATCAATGTCACACGATTTCATGTCGCGTTTGCAGACGTCTTTATAACGGAGACATGGACGGCCGGTGGGTCTGATACCAGTGGCGAGCTCGCTGTACAATGTGTCTTTGGGGATCCTGCCATCTTCCATGCGGCTCACATGGCCAAGCCATCTCAAGCGCCGCTGACTCAGTAGTGTGTATAAGCTGGGGATGTTGGCCGCTTCAAGGACTTCTGTGTTGGAGATATAGTCCTGCCACCTGATGCCAAGTATTCTCCGAAGGCAGCGAAGATGGAATGAATTGAGACGTCGCTCTTGGCTGGCATACGTTGTCCAGGCCTCGCTGCCGTAGAGCAAGGTACTGAGGACACAGGCCTGATACACTCGGACTTTTGTGTTCCGTGTCAGTGCGCCATTTTCCCACACTCTCTTGGCCAGTCTGAACATAGCAGTGGAAGCCTTACCCATGCGCTTGTTGATTTCTGCATCTAGAGACAGGTTACTGGTGATAGTTGAGCCTAGGTAGGTGAACTCTTGAACCACTTGGTATTGTAAATAGTGAGGAGGAAAGCCTTAGATTACAGGACGATATAGATGGGCTGGTAAGATGGGCAGAGCAGTGGCAAATGGAATTTAATCCTGAGAAGTGAGAGGTGATGCATTTTGGGAGGACTAACAAGGCAAGGGAATATACAATGGACGGTAGGACCCTAGGAAGTACAGAGGGACCTTGATGTACTTGTCCATAGATCGCTGAAGGCAGCAGCACAGGTAGATAAGGTGGTTAGGAAAACATATGGGATACTTGCCTTTATTAAATGAGGCATAGAATATAAGAGCAGGGAGGTTATGATGGAGCTGTATAAAACGCTAGTTAGGCCACAGCTGGAGTACTGTGCACAGTTCTGGTCACCACACTATAGGAAGGATGTGATTGCACTGGAGAGGGTGCAAAGGAGATTCACCAGGATGTTGCCTGGGCTGGAGCATTTCTGTTATGAAGAGAGACTGGGTAGGCTAAGGTTGTTTTCCTTAGAGCAGATAAGGCTGACGATGAACCTGATTGAGGTATACAAAATTATGAGGGGCATTGATAGGATAGATAGGAAGAAACTTTTTTCCATTAGTGGACGTGTCAATAACCAGGGGGCATAAATTTAAGGTAAGGGGCAGGAGGTTTAGAGGGGATTTGAGGAAACATTTTTTCACTCAGAGGATGGTTGGAATGTGGACGGGGTGGTAGAGGCAGGAACCCTCACAAAATTTAAGTATTTAGATGAGCACTTGAAACACCATAGCATACAAGGCTACTGACCAAGTGCTGGAAAATGGGATTAGAATATATAGGTGTTTGATGGTCGGCACAGACACAATGGGCCGAAGGGCCTGTTTCTGTGCTGTACAACTCTACGACTCTGTAAATAAAAGTCCTTTCCCTTTCCCAGTCCTGTAGGCACCAAGAGGGCCTTAGCGTAGAGCGAAGCTCCCTACTCACTCATTGCCACTCTCCACGATGCGGACCAGCACAGCAATCCCATCCTTACTGATGAACTCCTGGGCGAAGGTAATATCCTTGGAGAGGACAGCAAGACCTTTCAGTGATTCAAAGCGGACGTCATAGTTATTGCTCTGGATCCCTGTGTAGAGGTTCTCGGCCTGTCGGCTCTGGCACAGGAAGAGAAACAGAATGAAAAGTCAATTGATCAACTTGTACAATTTAAGGATGTGCCCATGAAAAATGAACTGGGGATTGCAGATAGTTAGAGGGAGTGGGAACCGAGTTTTATTTGAATGGACTTCCAGATATGTGCGTGTAGGTTTATTGGTGTGTTGTAGACCCACCGACTGTAGTACTGTTCACCCATCACCCCTGTTTTCGTTGACCGTTCCTGGTGCAGCATTGCCTTCAATTTAAAATTCTCATCCTTGTTTTCAAATCCCTCCATGTCCTCACCCTTCCCTATCTCTGTAACGTATTCCAGCCCTACAACCCTCCAAGATTTCTGTGTTCCTCCAATTCTGGCCTCTTGTGCATCCCCCAATTCAATCGCTCCACCATTGACGCCGTACCTTCAGCTGTCTTGGCCTTAAGTTCGGAGATTCCATTCCTGCACCTCTCTGCCTCGCTCTCTCTCCTCTTTTAACCTGCTCTGTAAAACCTACCTCTTTGACTCAGCTAAAATAAAAGCAAAATACTGCAGATGCTGGAAATCTGACTTTGACTAAGCATTTGTTCACCTGTCCTAATATCTCCTGAAGTGGCTCAGTGTCAAATTTTGTTTGATGACACTACAGTGAAGCACCTTGGGACGTTTTACTATGTTAAAGGTGCTATATAAATACAAGTTATTGTCATTGAAATCGACACACTTGAAACTGGCACCTTCCTGAAATTAACAAACTGCTTTTATTTTAAAATAGGCATCACAGTAACTCAGAAACTAGACATGGACGTGGTTTTTTCTCAGTGGCAGGGATTTAAATCTGTTACAAACAATTGCTGTAATTCCCAAGGAATAATTACTCAGTGAAATTGGAATTTGAATATATCTCCCCCTGCCCCCATTCCTTGGGTACCTTTCCCATATACCCACCCATGGATGAGACAAGAGACTGAGCCACAGTCCAGCCTGATCACAACCGCCCACCCTTGACACCCTCGGTCTCAGTAGGTGGCACTCTCACCTCTGAGTTCAAAGGTCGTGTGTACAAGTCCCACTTCAGAGGCTTGAACATATAATCGAGGCAGATACTTAGTGCACTAGTGAGGGAGTGCTGCATTGTCAGAGATGCCGTCTTACAGATGAGACATTGAACTGAGGCCCCATCAGCCCTCTCCGGTGAATATAAAAGATTCGGTGACAATTCCAACAAGAGCAGGGGCCGTTCTCCCTGGTCAAAGTTTATAAAGTTCGGGGGGGGGGGGGAAGTTCGGGATTGCATAAAATGTTTTTTTTTGGGGGGGAAGAGGGCAATTTGTATATTGACTATTGATTACTCATTGGCAGGGGTGGGATAGGAGAGGGAATTCAAAGCCCAATTAAAATTGTAATTTTATTTTCTGAAGACCAGGACCTTTAAAACTTTCAATCTAATTGAAGGGCTTGAAGCCCTTTAGAAATGGTGCCGGTGCCCGTGTGGTGGCGCTGGATGCCGTTGCCTGGGACGGAGCGCCCGTCCCCTCTACGTCATTGGGGGCAGTCGGTCCGCCCCCTCCATGTTAATGAGCCGCCACGTGAAGTATTGCGGCAGCTCTGCGGGGCACTACCTGTTTGTGTGCCCCGCCTCTCTGCGGCAAACTATAAAAATTCAGTGATTAGATTGAAATGATTTATCTCTATTTGTGCCTCTAGTTTGTCTATCTTATTATGAATACTTTGTACATTCTGGTAAAGAGCCTTAATTTTACTTCTTTTTACCACTATTCTTTGCATGAACCTTATTTGCTGATGCACTTTTACTCTTGTGTTCCTTCCTGTCCCGATCTGCTTGTCTTTACCCAAATTGCAGCACTGCTCTGTTGCCTTGACTTTTCTCTTTAGATTTCTAAATCTCCCTTCACCTGATCCCTCCCCCACCCTTTTAGTTTAAAGCCCTATCCACAACCTTAGTTGCATCATTCACCAGGATGCTGAATCCAGTGGAGTTAAACGGAACCCATCCCAACAGAATAGCTCCCACTTCCTGGTGACAGTGCCCCATGAATTGAAACCCCTTGACACCCTGGTCCACTCCTCCATCACTCCCGACAGCTCGTCCCCTTCCCACGGCACCTTCCCCTGCAATCGCAGGAGGTGTAATACCTGCCCTTTTACCTCCTCTCTCCTCACTATCCAAGGCCCCAAACACTTCTTCCAGTTGAAGCAGTGATTTACTTGTACTTCCTTAAGTTTAGTATACTGGATTCACTGTTCACAATGTGGTCGCCTTTATATTAGTTTAGTTTAGAGATACAGCACTGAAACAGGCCCTTCGGCCCACCGAGTCTGTGCCGACCATCAACCACCCATTTATACTAATCCTACACTAATCCCATATTTCTACCACATCCCCACCTGTCCCTATATTTCCCTACCACCTACCTATACGAGGGGCAATTTATAATGGCCAATTTACCTATCAACCTGCAAGTCTTTTGGCTTGTGGGAGGAAACCGGAGCACCCGGAGAAAACCCACGCAGACACAGGGAGAACTTGCAAACTCCACACAGGCAGTACCCAGAATTGAACCCGGGTCGCTGGAGCTGTGAGGCTGCGGTGCTAACCACTGCGCCACTGTGCTGCCCATTTTGGGGAGACCAAATGCAGACTGGGTGACTGCTTCGTGGAACACCTCCGCTCAGTCCGAAAACATGACCCCGAGCTTCCGGTCGTTTGCCATTTCAACACTCCCCCCCATACCCCCACTACTCTCATGCCAACATTTCTGTCTTTGGCCTTCTCCAGTGTTCCAGTGAACATCAACTCAAGCTCGAGAAGCAGCACCTGATCTTTCAATTAAGTACTCTAGAGCCTTGCGGACTGAACATTGAGTTCAACAACTTCAGAGCATGACTGGCCTTTTTAAAAATATTTTTTATTTTATTTTATTTTTTAACCATATGCTTGTTTTTCATGTAGACAGAGCTGCTCATTATTCTGCTATTAACACTCTCTCTAGACTAATGCTTTGTCTTTCACCACAAGCATTAACACACTCTTTGCCTTTGTCACAGGACAGCTTTGTCATTTAATCTCTCCTGCCCACTGCCCTATCACATACCTCTCCTTTTGTTCTCTTCCTCACCACCCCCCCCCCCACCCCCACCCACCCATCTCCCCTTCACTTCCTTAAAACATAATTCTTTTCTAATCTTTGCCAGTTCTGATGAAAGGTCACCGTCCTGAAACGTTAACTCTGCTTCCTCTCTCCACAGATGCTGCCCGACCTGCTGAGTATTTCCAGCATTTTCTGTTTTTATTTCAGATTTCCAGCAAGTGCAGTATTTTGCTTTTATCTTTGTTCTCCCCGGTTTCCTGGCCAGTGTCGATCTCTCAACCAACATGAAGAAAACAGATGATCTATTCACTATTGCATTGCTGTTTGTGGGAGCTTGCTGTGTGCACGGCACAGTGGTGCAGTGGTTAGCACTGCAGCCTCACAGTTCCAGGGACCCAGGTTCGATTCTGGGTACTGCCTGTGTGGAGTTCTCCATGACCGCGTGGGTTTTCGCCAGGTGCTCCGGTTTCCTCCCACGGCCAAAGACTTGCAGGCTGATACGTAAATTGGCCATTGTAAATTGCCCCTAGTGTAGGTAGGTGATATGGGATTACTGCAGGGTTAGTCTAAATGGGTGGTTGTTGGTCGGCACAGACTCGGTGGGCCGAAGGGCCTGTTTCAGTGCTGTATCTCTAAAAAAAAAAATTGGGCTGATGCATTTCCTACATTCCAACAATGATTACACTTCAAAAGTACTTCATTGGCTGTAAAGCTCCTTGACACACCCTGAGGTCATGAAAAGCGCTAGATATCTTTCCCCTCTCTCGCCAGTGGGAACAGAAAATCTGGCCGATTTCTCAGCCTCTTCCTCTGGCTGAAAGGATTTGAAGTTATCGGTAGGGAGATTGAAGAAAGGGGAAGAAGATGAAAGGGAATAAATATTGGACCAGGCGGTTCATTTCCAATGACCTTGCTGGCTTTTCGAGAAGACTTGGAGCAGGCCCAGGGTATTAGCTGTAGCAGGTCCAATAATCAGCACTTAATTGCAACATGGCCCCTTTAAATTGAAATGACCCTTTAATAAATCTTTGATGGCCAGGAACAATCTAAAGGTTAACCTCTTCCATCAGCACATGCCTCTCCCAGGGCCCTTCAGTAGTACATTTAAAAAAAAATAATAATTTTAAAGTACAAAGAAAGTGGGGACCAGAGTATGAGGGTGGTGAATCTCCTTGGGGACTCTCCCGCTCTGCTGTCCCAGTTCCGGAGACGTTCCCTGATTGTGCGCGAGTAGGGTTTTGGCCAAATTTCCACCAAAGTTAGGCCCGTGGAGCTGGAGAAGCCCGGAGGACACTCACCCCCATAACATATTAACAGCTTGTAGTCCCAACTGCTTAAAAAACAATTACTATTTGAAAGAGGTAATGTTAATTTTGTACATGCATACGAGAGGGAGAAAAAGCAAGAATACACTGCAGCCCCCCCCCCACCCCCACACACACGCAAACATACATATCCACAATTTATTTAGCCCTTTATACCTGTGCCTTCTCTCTGAATCACCTCCGCACTTAGTCCCCTGTCCTCACTCCATAACCTTTTAGTTTATCTTTTTCAGTTATTTACCCATTCCCTTTTAAAAGCTATCCCGCATTCTACTTCTAGTTTCTGGTGGGGCATTCCATGTCCTAACAACCATTTGCGTAGAACAGAATCTCTGATAACCTCTCCCTCTGTTCTGTTTGGTGTTGATGTTAAATTTGTGACCTGTAGTTGCAAATTCTTTTCCTAAAGAGTTGCCAGGCACCACATCGAAGGCAAAAGCAAAATGCACGTCTCAAAACATTATGAATACAGTTTGCTTCAGAAACAAGCTGCCTAAGCCATCATCATGTTTAAAAAGGAAAGGATTCATCCACCGATTGGGCAGTACCTTGATCAGACACCAGGAGGCTCACTATAGCCTTTCTGTTGCTGTGCTGAACTCTGGCCCTTGACTTGAGTTGGTGTTTGATGCCTTTGACCGATTCTTACGCTGGATTGACAACAACAACTTTATATAGCATCTTTAACATAGTAAAGCATCCCAGGGCATTTAACAGGGGTGCTATGAGGCAAAAAAAATTATCGCTGAGGAGGAGATATTAGGACAGGTGACCAAAAGCTTGGTAAAAGAGGTGGGTCTTAAAGCAGGAGAGGTTTGAGGAGAGAATTTCAGAGCTTAGGGCCTAAACCTTCAGGGGTGTAAATGTGATGGAAAAATTGTAGCCCAGAGCCACTGAAACACACAGCCTCTGTTGAGAACACCCCCCACTCTCCCACACCTCCAGACCCTCCACGTCCAATTCAGCCCTTACCACCACCTCACACGATAGCATTTACCACGAGTTGCCACGGAAATCCCTTTTGTCGAGGGAAACCACCCCGATTTCCAACCAGCAGCTGGTTGCTCAGTCAGGGGGACAGTTGGAAAATGTTACACGGCCAGTGGCAACTCAGGATCGGTGTTGGAGTCACACTCATTCCAACAGTGTAAAGCAGATTGACCTGTGTGACATTTCACTTCTTATATTCCTCCCAGCTTTCCCCCCTCCTCAGTTCTGATCTGATGTCAGGACCTAGGTCCATGGGCACCGCACTCTCTCTGGCACTGCATCAAGTGACCACGAAGCAGGTCACCCCGAGCCTTAGCAGGTAGATCGGCAGAGGGGACATCACAACTGTGTTTGGCAACCCCCCACCCCCCTCCACACACACACTCACACAAAGTTTACACACAAAGAAACACATACTCCCAGAATCTCACACAGACACTCACACAGACAGATACAGGCACACTCACAGACACACCGACAGACACACAAACAACAAACAGTGAATTATAGACAGACACACAAGCAGGCAAATACTGAATCATAGACAGACACTCACACAGAGACAGACAGAGACAGAAACTCAATAGACACACAAAGGCACACTTGACAATCACATTGACACATACTCAGAGACAGGCACAAACACAGATCGACACCCAGAGTCAGACACAGACAGTAACTCAAACACCCTCTACCACCTTGAAGAACAAGGGCAGCAGATGCATGGGAGCACCAACACCTGCAAGTTCCCCTCCAAGCCACACACCGTCCTGACTTGGAACTATATCGCCGTTCCTTCACTGTCGCTGGGTCAAAATCCTGGAACTCACTTCCTACCAGCACTGTTGGTATACCTACCCCACATGGATTGCAGTGGTTCAAGAAGGCAGCTCACCACCACCTTCTCAAGAGCAATTAGGATGGGCAATAAATGCTGACCTGGCCAGTGATGCCCACGTCGCAGGAAAGAATAAAAACTCAGACGCAGACACTCACAGAGACACACACCCACACACAGACATATCAACACACATAAACTAAACACACTAACAGATCTGGCAGCATCTGTGGAAAGAGAAGCAGAGTTAACGTTTCGGGTCAGTGACCCTTCTTCGGAACTGACAAATATTAGAAAAGTCACAGATTATAAACAAGTGAGGTGGGGGTTGGGCAAGAGATAACAAAGGAGAAGGTGCAGATTGGACCAGGCCACATAGCTGACCAAAAGGTCACGGAGCAAAGGCAAACAATATGTTAATGGTGTGTTGAAAGACAAAGCATTAGTACAGATTAGGTGTGAATATACTGAATATTGAACAGCAGCAAGTGCAAACCTGAAGAAAAACAACCTGAAAAAAACAGTGGGTAAGCAAACTGAACAAACTAAGATGAAATGAAATAAATGCAAAAAAAGATTGTAAAAAATGTAAAAAGGAATGTAAACAAAAAGGAAGACAAAATATCTAAAAATGACTAAAAATGAAAGTAAAGTGGGGGGCTGTCATGCTCTGAAATTATTGAACTCAATGTTCAGTCCGGCAGGCTGTAGTGTGCCTAATCGGTAGATGAGATGCTGTTCCTCGAGCTTGCGTTGATGTTCACTGGAACACTGCAGCAATACCAGGATATGTCGAGCATTCTTTGTTCCAGTCCTACTCAGGCCCCCTCCCCCAACTCTTTTTCCGGTACATTGATGACTGTATCGGTGCCGTTTCCTGCTCCCGCCCCGAACTAGAAAACTTGATCAACTTTGCTTCCAATTTCCACCCTTCTCTCACCTTTACATGGTCCATCTCTGACACTTCCCTTCCCTTCCTCGACTTCTCTGTCTCCATCTCTGGGGATAGGTTGTCTACCAATATCCATTATAAGCCCACTGACTCCCACAGCTACCTCGACTACACTTCTTCACACCCTACCTCCTGTAAGGATTCCATTCCATTCTCCCAGTTTCTCTGTCTCCGACGCATCTGCTCTGATGATGCTACCTTCCATGACGGTGCTTCTGATATGACCTCCTTTTTCCTCAACCGAGGATTTCCCCCCACTGTGGTTGACAGGGCCCTCAACCGTGTCCGACCCATTCCCCGCACCTCTACCCTCACCCCTTCCCCTCCCTCCCAGAACCGTGACAGGGTTCCCCTTGTCCTCACTTTTCATCCCACCAGCCTCCATATCCAAAGGATCATCCTCCGCCATTTTCGCCACCTCCAGCGTGATGCCACTACCAGTCGCATCTTCCCCTCCCTTCCCCTGTCAGCATTCCGAAGGGATCGTTCCCTCCGCGACACCCTGGTCCACTCCTCCATTACCCCCACCACCTCGTCCCCGTCCCAGGGCACCTTCCCTTGCAATTGCAGGAGGTGTAATACCTGCCCATTTACCTCCTCTCTCCTCACTATCCCAGGCCCCAAACACTCCTTTCAGGTGAAGCAGCGATTTACTTGTACTTATTTCAATGTAGTATACTGTATTCGCTGCTCACTGTGTGGTCTCCTCTACATTGGGGAGACCAAGCGCAGACTGGGTGACCGCTTTGTGGAACATCTCCGCTCAGTCCGCAAGCAGGACCCTGAGCTTCCGGTTGCTTGCCATTTCAACACTCCCCCCTGCTCTCATGCTCACATCTCTGTCCTGGGATTGCTGCAGTGTTCCAGTGAACATCAACGCAAGCTCGAGGAACAGCATCTCATCTACCGATTAGGCACACTACAGCCTGCCGGACTGAACATTGAGTTCAATAATTTCAGAGCATGACAGCCCCCCACTTTACTTTCATTTTTAGTCATTTTTAGATATTTTGTCTTCCTTTTTTTTTTACATTCCTTTTTACATTTTTTACAATCTTTTTTTTGCATTTATTTCATTTCATCTTAGTTTGTTCAGTTTGCTTACCCACTGTTTTTTTCAGGTTGTTTTTCTTCAGGTTTGCACTTGCTGATGTTCAATATTCAGTATATTCACACCTAATCTGTACTAATGCTTTGTCTTTCAACACACCATTAACATATTGTTTGCCTTTGCTCCGTGACCTTTTGGTCAGCTATGTGGCCTGGTCCAATCTGCACCTTCTCCTTTGTTATCTCTTGCCCAACCCCCACCTCACTTGTTTATAATCTGTGACTTTTCTAATATTTGTCAGTTCCGAAGAAGGGTCACTGACCCGAAACGTTAACTCTGCTTCTCTTTCCACAGATGCTGCCAGACCTGCTGAGTGAATCCAGCATTTCTTGTTTTTGTTTCAGATTTCCAGCATCCGCAGTATTTTGCTTTTATTACACTAACAGATCTGCTCACTTAGCACAGACCATATATTTACTGAGAAATAATTTGTATGTGTCGACCAAAATCCGATGGCCAGTGAACATGAGCAGAGGCCAAGCCGAGGGCCCCAACTGATTACAGACCTGCTGGTTCCAGACTGCACAATATAACACATTAGACCCGGAAATGAGAGAACATGAGTTGAAGCGAGTGACTAAAGATGTTAACAGGGCCCTGAGTTCAGGTGTGCAGTTGGCAAGGACGAGACTGAGCTGTAGCCAGGGGCTGTTCACAGGGAAGGAACAGCTGGCAAGGAGAATCACCAAGGACTCCCCCCGCAAACCCAGTTACTGACAGCCCCATCTGCCAGCTGGAAGGGAAATACAAGTCTTTGTTGTTGCATATACAAGATGTGAAAAGGGTGAGATGGAGGCAGAGGAACAGGATCAATGGGCATGAGGAGATTTCTTTTGTGTTCCACACTTAATACCGATAGAAAAATGCAATGACCCTCCCAGTGCAGCAGCGATTGGCACTTACTGGGGCTGTAGCCAGGCGCAGGATACTCCCGTTCTTAATTTCGTGCCGATTCTGTAATAAATTATAAAGACCATTAGTGAGTGACGTCCAGCGGGGTCTGTGAGTGACAGTCGTACATTCCCCCACATGCACCTCTCCCCTTCCCCCAGTATCAACCCCACTAGCACCTAGGAAATCCTCACACAGTTCACCAGCACAAACAAAGGCCCAGCTGTACCATACGCACAGGAACAGGTACCAGGACTGGGACTGTCTTCAGGCCCCAGTGTGCTGAGGTTGGTTGAATGAGTAAAAGTGCCAGGGTAAACCACATGGAGACTTCCTCCTGCCCTGCCACACAATGGCTTCCCAGTTGGGTCCATTAGGACTGCCTGACGCTGCGCTTCCATTACAGTTCCCCACCCTCGAGTCTCAGAGCCCAGGCTAAGCAGTGGTGAAAGCCTGGGAGCACTTCCTCAGAATGATTCTAGGTTGACACTCCCCTGCTATTTCCCCACAGACATGCACATTTTCCTGTCAACTAGTTATCCAATATCCTTTTGAAAGTTATCATTGAATCTGCTCCCACCACCCTTTCAGGCAGTGCATTCTAGATCACAGTAACTTGCCATGTAAAAAGATTCTCATCTCCCCTCTGGTTCTTTTATCAATTATCTTATATCCGGGTTACTGACTCTCCTGCCACCGGAAAGTTTCTCCTTATTCACTCGATTAAAGCCACATATAATTTTGAACATCTGTAACCTTCTATGCTCTAAGGCAAACAACCCCAGCTTCTCCAGTCTCTCCACATAACTGGAGTCTCTCATCCCTGGTACCAGTAAATCTCTATTGCAGCCTCTCCAAGGCCTTGACATCCTTGTTAAAGTGTGTTACCCAGTTTGAACACAATGCTCCAGCTGAGCCCTAAACTGTTTTTATAAAAGTTTATCATATCTTCCTTACCACTGGCGTTCCTGATCCAGGTTAAAAGCGAGGCCACTTCACTGTCTTCTAGTTATTGCTCGGTAGCTGACTACAGTAACTGAACTTCAATAAGGTACATAGTCCCGTACTGTCTGGGCACTTCCTGTGTACAAACTCTCTGTACAGCTGCTTACAAACCCTCCCAACACTTATAAGCCTTGGCAACATCTCCATTGTTAATAGAAAGACCATACAACTCCCTGTTCTGAAACATTGCTCACTGCCATACAGCATGCATGGCTCCTGAAGATTACACTTAAAGAGAGAGAGCGAGCTCATTCATCTGTTTCATTACATTGCTTTGGGAGGGATATTAACTGGCATGAGTCTTGTCACCATTTTGGAGAGGGATAGGCCGTCAATATGTTCTTGTGATGTCATTGTGTGCAAAGGATACCAGGTGAGTCATGAAGCAGGACATGTAATGCTAAACTTCCATCAATGAGGTTCCACTGTGATAACCCCCCGTCCTCCCAGCCCAGCTATGGAAATATCCATGGCAACTCACTGTCTCTGTAATGTAGGTTTGTATCCCATCAGTGTACTGCAGAGCATATCGATCTGGGTTACTCTTGTTCCACCTAAATGTGAAGGAGAAAGAATATTACGTTCCTGGGCATCAAATCTAACCTTTAAAGAGCTTGTGGTAAATTAATGAGTAACCACTGCACCCATTATTAATCATTACACAGACACAACACACAGTAAAGGTGAGACGTTCTGTACAGGTAATCACCATTAAAAGTATAAGATAGGGAATGTTAGTGCTGCACGATGAAACATATTTCATTTCAGACAACCTACATAAGCATCAAAACACTCCCAGGTCAGGTTCTGTATTAAAATTAGAACATTACAGCGCAGTACAGGCCCTTCGGCCCTCGATGTTGCGCCGACCTGTGAAACCATCTGACCTACACTATTCCATTTTCATCCATATGTCTATCCAATGACCACTTAAATGCCCTTAAAGTTGGCGAGTCTACTACTGCTGCAGGCAGGGCGTTCCACGCCCCTACTACTCTCTGAGTAAAGAAACTACCTCTGACATCTGTCCTATATCTATCACCCCTCAACTTAAAGCTATGTCCCCTCGTGTTTGCCATCACCATCCGAGGAAAAAGACTCTCACTATCCAACCTATCTAACCCTCTGATTATCTTATATGTCTCTATTAAGTCACCTCTCCTCCTCCTTCCCTCCAACGAAAACAACCTCAAGTCCCTCAGCCTTTCCTCGTAAGACCTTCCCTCCATACCAGGCAACATCCTAGTAAATCTCCTCTGCACCCTTTCCAAAGCTTCCACATCCTTCCTATAATGCGGTGACCAGAACTGCACGCAATACTCCAGGTGCGGTCTCACCAGAGTTTTGTACAGCTGCAGCATGACCTCGTGGCTCCGAAACTCGACCCCCCCTACTAATAAAAGCTAACACACCATATGCCTTCTTAACAGCCCTATTAACCTGGGTAGCAACCTTCAAGGATTTATGTACCTGGACACCAAGATCTCTCTGTTCATCTACACTACCAAGAATCTTCCCATTAGCCCAGTACTCTGCATTCCTGTTACTCCTTCCAAAGTGAATCACCTCACACTTTTCCGCATTAAACTCCATTTGCCATCTCTCAGCCTAGCTCTGCAGCCTATCTATGTCCCTCTGTACCCTACAACATCCTTCGGCACTATCCACAACTCCACCGACCTTAGTGTCATCCGCAAATTTACTAACCCACCCTTCTACACCCTCTTCCAGGTCATTTATAAAAATAACAAACAGCAGTGGCCCCAAAACAGATCCTTGTGGTACACCACTAGTAACTAAACTCCATGATGAACATTTGCCATCAACCACCACCCTCTGTCTTCTTTCAGCTAGCCAATTTCTGATCCAAAGCTCTAAATCACCTTCAACCCCATACTTCCGTATTTTCTGCAATAGCCTACCGTGGGGAACTTTATCAAACGCCTTACTGAAATCTATATACACCACATCCACTGCTTTACCCTCATCCACCTGTTTGGTCACCTTCTTGAAAAACTCAATAAGGTTTGTGAGGCACGACCTGCCCTTCACAAAACCGTGCTGACTATCGCTAATGAACTTATTCTTTTCTAGATGATTATAAATCCTGTCTCTTATAACCTTTTCCAACATTTTACCCACAACCGAAGTAAGGCTCACAGGTCTATAATTACCAGGGCTGTCTCTACTCCCCTTCTTGAAGAAGGGGACAACATTTGCTATCCTCCAGTCTTCCAGCACTATTCCTGTCGACAATGACGACATAAAGATCAAGGACAAAGGCTCTGCAATCTCCTCCCTAGCTTCCCAGAGAATCCTAGGATAAATCCCATCTGGCCCAGAGGACTTATCTATTTTCACACTTTCCAAAATTGCTAACACCTCCTCCTTGTGAACCTCAATCCCATCTAGCCTAGTAGCCTGAATCTCAGTATTCTCCTCGACAACATTTTCTTTCTCTGATCTGAAATGGATTAACATCATAGAGTCCCAGATCAAGAAAAGAAAGACTTGCATTTCTATAGCACCTTTCATGACCTCAGGTCATCCCAAAGTGCTTTACAGTCAATGAAGTGTTTTGAAATGTAGTCACTATTGTAATGTAGGAATCGTCAGGTCAGGTGATGTATGATCTGATATCGGTCAACGTTCCCACCACTTTTCCCAAAACAACATCCCTCCTTGGAAAAGTGCTGCAGTGTGGCATCCCACCCAGTAACCCATGTCAGCCATGTTCGGAGCTGACCGGAAGGAGGGAACTTAATGCGCTGCAGTTCTGTAGCGCAGGCTGTGGCCACCGGGACAAGGCTGAGACTGGTCAGCTCAGCAAAGCTGAGAAGTGGAGACTTTCCTTCCATGTCGGGACTGCAGCCAAACCCAGGTTCCAGGGGGTGAGAGAGTGCACTGCGCCCGGGAGCTACTCAATCAATCTCCCCCATCCTTGGCCAACAGCACACTGAACCAGGCCAGACCTGCTTGAACAGTCACACAAAACAAATATCGGAACGAGGAAGTCATGTGACCACCGTAATCTTGGCAACAGAGGGAAAGGGGCAGGGGAAGCTGTGGTCAAGAACAATAATACCATCCCAAGACAACAACACGGAAACAAAAGCAAAATTCTGCAGATGCTGGAAACCTGAAAGACAAACAAAGTGCTGGAAATACACAGCAGGCCTGTCAGCATCTGTGGAGAGAGAAGCAGAGTTAACGTTTCAGAACTGAAGGAAGGTCATCGACCTGAAACGTTAATGGTTTCTCTCCCTACAGATGCTGCCAAACCTGCTGAGTATTTCCTGCGTTTTCTGTTTTTCTTTATTATTAATAATAATGTCCCATTTGGGGATTGAACCAACAACCCAGCAAGTGGAGAAACTGATGGTACATATCCACATGTATACTAGACACAACAGTACAAGAGAGTACATGTTGAGAGCCAGCACAGGCACGGTAGGCCAAATAGCCTTCTTATACACTAAGTTTCTACCACATATAAACTAGACACAGCAGTAGCACAGGATACTCACATATCTCAAACTAAAATGAGCGGCACAGTGGCGCAGTGGTTAGCACCGCAGCCTCACAGCTCCAGCGACCCGGGTTCAGTTCTGGGTACTGCCTGTGCAGAGTTTGCAAGTTCTCCCTGTGTCTGCGTGGGTGCTCCGGTTTCCTCCCACAGCCAAAGACTTGCAGGTTGATAGGTAAATTGGCCATTGTAAATTGCCCCTAGTGTAGGTAGGTGGTAGGAGAATGGTGGGGATGTGGTAGAGAATATGGGGTTAATGTAGGATTAGTATAAATGGGTGGTTGTTGGTCAGCACAGACTTGGTGGGCCGAAGGGCCTGTTTCAGTGCTGTATCTCTAAATAAATAAAAATAAATAAAAGTTCCATTTCTCAAACTCCATTACTAACAAAAGGACTGCGTGAGCTCTTCTCGGCCTCCCTAAAATACTGCATGGTGTGGAACATGTCCAGTTAAATGTTCTCCCATTTTAGGGCTCACTTTAACATTCTGCCTAGCGAAGATAGTTAACCAATCCGATATCCAGCGATGGTCCTTTATATCCATCATTCAGCGAGATACGGCATCGAAATTGATCAGGCAGTGGTGTTACTACGGTAATCTCAGACAGTCAGAGATCATCACTCAGCACAGTCTGAACAAGGAAAGAGAGGGAGTGTGAGTGCAAGTGAATGAGAACGAGAGAGAGAGAGAGGGAGAGAGCAAATATGAGAGGGGGGGAAATGTGCGAAAGAGGGAGAATGAGAGAGAGGAGAAAGAGAGAGAAAAGGAGAATAAGAGAGGGAGATCAAGAGAGGGGTGAGAGCGCAAGGGGTCCCCTGGGTCCATCTCCTTATCTAACAGATTTTCTGCTTTGGATACTGTTGAGGGAGATAGCTTCTCAGGGGAATGCAGCAAGAGTCAAGTCTGTGGCACCACGGGTGGCTCAGCTGCACAGGAGGGAAGGAAAAAGAGTGGGAGAGCTATAGTGATAGGGGTTTCTATCATAAGGGGTACAGATACGCATTTCTGTGGCCGCAAACGTGACTCCATGATGGTATGTTGCCCCCCCTGGTGCCAGGGTCAAGGATGTCACAGAATGGCTGCAGGACACTGTGAAGGGGGAGGGTGAACAGTCAGAGGTCGTAGTACACATTGGTACCAACAACATAGGTAGAAAGAGGGATGAGGTCCTGCAACAAGAATTTAGGGAGCTAGGTAGCAGATTAAAAAGCAGGACCTCAAAGGTTGTAATCTCTGGATTACTCCCTGTGCCACGTGCTAGTGAGTACAGGAATAGGAGGATAGAGCAGATGAATGTGTGGCTGAGGAGATGGTGCAGGAGGGAGGGCTTTAGTTTCCTGGATCACTGGATCTGTTTTTGGGACCTGTACAAGTTGGACGGGTTGCATCTGAACCGGAACAGGACCAACATCCTTGCTGGGAGGTTTGCTAGTGCTGTTGGGGGGGGGATTTAAACTAATTTGGCAGGGGGATGGGATACAGAGTAGAGGTACAGTAGGGGGTGATGTACAGTCACATATGGAAGAGAAACTGAGCCAGTATGGAAGACAGAGCAAATATAGACCTGTTAAGGCACAAGCGAATAATGCAAGGCTGGATTGCATCTATTTTAACACAAGGAGTCTTACTAGTAAGGCAGATGAATTGAGGGCGATGATTAACACATGGGAATATGATATTATTGCTATCACAGAGACATGGTTGAGGGAGGGGCAGTACTGGCAGCTCAATATTCCAGGGTATAGAATCTTCAGGCATGACAGGGGAGGTTGTAAAAGAGGAGGTGGTATTGTTGATCAAGGAGTCAATTACTGCAGTAAGCAGGGATGCTATCTTAGAAAGTTCCTCAAATGAGGCCATATGGGTAAAACTTAAAAACAAAAAGGGAGAAATCACTCGGCTGGGAGTATATTACAGACCTCCAAACAAACAGTCAGGGAGAGATAGAGGAGCAAATGTGTAAGCAAATGTGTAAGTAGGGGAGGCGGTGGTGTGCTGGTATTGTCACTGGACTAGTAACCCAGAGACCCAGGGTATTGCTCTGGGGACATGGGTTCGAATCCCACCACAGCAGAAGGTGGAATTTGAATTCAATTAATAAAATCTGGAATTTAAAGCTAGTCTAATGATGACCATGAAACCATTGTCGATTGTTGTAAAAACCCATCTGGTTCACTAATGTCCTTTAGGGAAGGAAATCTGCTGTCCTTACCTGGTCTGGCCTACATGTGACTCCAGATCCACAGCAATGTGGTTGACTCTTACATGCCCTTGAAATGGCCTAGCAAGCCACTCAGTTCAAGGGCAATTAGGAATGGGCAATAAATGCTGGCCTGGCCTGCGACGCCCACATCCCATGAATGAATAAAAAAATCTCAGACAGGTGTAAAAATAATAGGGTAATAATAATAGGGGATTTCAACTTCCCCAATATTAACTGGGATAGTCTTAGTGTAAAAGGCTAAAAGGAGATGGAATTCTTAAAAAGCATACAGGAGAGCATCTTGAGCCAGCACGTAGAAAGTCCTACAAGAGAAGGAGTGGTACTGGACCTAATCCTAGGGAATGAAGCTGGACAAGTGGTAGAAGTGTCAGTGGGGGAGCATTTTGGGGGTAGTGACCATAACTCTAAGATTTAAGGTAGTTATGGAAAAGGACAAAGATGGTCCTGAAATAAAGAAACTGAATTGGAGGAAGGTTGATTTCAATATGATAAAACAGGATCTGGCCAAAGTGGACTGGGAGCAGCTACTTGTAGGAAAATCTACATCAGACCAGTGGGAGTCATTCAAAAAGGAAATAGTGAGAATTCAGGTCCAACATGTTCCTGTAAAGGGTAGGACCAACAGGTCCAGGGAATCCTGGATGTCAAGGGATATCGAGGATTGGATAAGGAAAAAAAAAGCTTATGGCAGATTCAGAGGGCTGAAAACAGTAGAGGCCCTAGAGGAGTATAGAAAGCGTAGGGGGGTACTTAAAAAAGTAATTAGGAGAGCAAAGAGGGGGCATGAAAAAACACTTGCGGGCAAGATAAAGGAAAATCCTCAGGCATTTTGTAAGTATATTAAGGGCAAGAGGATAACCAGAGAAAGAGTAGGGCCCATTAGGGACCAAAGTGGCAATGTGTGTGTGGAGCCGGGGAGGATATAGGTGAGGTTTTAAATGATTACTTTTCATCTGCGTTCACTATGGAGAAGGACAATGTGGGTATCGAGATCAGGGAGGGGAATTGTGATATACTCGAATAAATTAGCATTGAAAGGGAGGAAGTATTAGCTGTTTTAGCAGGCCCAGATGAGATGTATCCCAGGCTGTTATGTGAGGCAAGGGAGGAGATAGCAGGGGCTCTGACACAAATTTTCAAATCCTCTCTGGCCACAGGGTAGTAGGGATAAACCAGGTAATTACAGGCCAGTGAGTCTAACATCAGTGGTAGGGGAATTATTGGAAAAAATTCTGAGGGACAGGATTAATATCCACTTGGAAAGGCAGGGATTAATCAAGGATCATCAGCATGGCTTTGTCAGGGGGAGATCATGTCTAACAAACTTGATTGAATTTTTCGAGGAGGTGAGACAGGAGGGCGAGAAAAGATAATCAGTTTTTTTTCTGACCTTGGCTGCGGGATAAATATTGCCCAGGGGATCAGGGAGAATCCCTGCTCATGTTCCAATAATGCTATGGATTCTTTCGTGGCCATCGGAAAGGGCAGACAGGATCTCAGTTTAGCATCCCAAAGGTGGCATATCCGACAGCACTGAGTGTCAGCCTAGAATTTGTACTCGGGTCTCTGGAGTGGGACTTGAACCCACAATCTTTTGACTCAGAGGCAAGAGTGCCACCCACTGTGTCATGGTTGACTGTCTAATTTAATTAATTAATTCCACTACGGTTTCTAACCAATACTTTATAACACAGTCAAAAATGGATCCAAGCATCGCATGACCCTCCAGACCCTCTGTCAGACCACATGAGTATGCACTCAACATTTGGCCACATTTTAGTGGCCAAGTAAGTACCACCCTGGTAAAATGAGCACCCAAACGGAAAGCTGGGGTCTTTAATTTGACACTTGCCAACTTGACCGCAACCCTTATTTATGGACCAGTGACGGTGGAAGTAGAACTAGGTCCATGTACCCTCCCCGATGTGGGGAAGTTCCATCTGTAGACTTCCAATGAAATGCTCCAGTGTGTATTTATAACATGGGGAGGAAGTGGATTTTCAGCTTCAGTGCTGCACTCATGGTTTTCACATTAGATCAGCCTCTTTACTCAGTGGCCTGCTGTCTTGTACCTCATGGATCCACAAACATTATTGAGTTGTGCCTTTCCCTGTTCCACTGTTTCAAGATATAAAGGCTAAAGGCTGAGGCCCACAGACCAGGACGTCTGCAAGGTCCAGAGCAGTAGGAGAGTAGACAAGGCAACTCAACCAATGCTTAGCAGGACGCCAAGCCTGGGCTTTCAGAGCTTGTATATTGCACAATGGCAGCAGGTCCACTGGTGATCCAAAAAGCACAATCGCATAAAATGTGGAGATTTGTTACAATACAATAATCTCAGCCTGGTACCTGCTACAATTGGTTTCAACTAGGGAGGGAGAAAGGAAAAGCAGCCGAGATCCTGTTCCCACTCAATAGCAGTAAGCATTCTTGGGGAGATTGGACTGAGGGGTCAGGGTTCAGGCTCTGCACTTATTGATGATAGGCTCAGGGTACAGTCTGAACTGCTGCCATTGCTGTTCACTGTGGTCTTGCAAAAAGGAAGTCCAAGACAGTTTAGCAAGGTGGTGATGGTTCTTTAAAGATGTCAGAGTGTATTCTTCTAACCATTGACCCTCCTAGGCTAGCAAAGTGCTATGAAGTGACCATCCTGTATTACAGGCTGTGTGTTCCCTGCAGCTTGGTTCCTCAGGAGACAGGGTTACTTACACGTCACAAACTTCCTTCAGGACAGTTGATAGAGGCTTTTTCTGTGGGGATCAAAAGAAAAGATAAATGTGGTTAGTCCATCAAGGAGCAGCAATGAAACAAGTGCGTCGTGCAAAAGGCTCGTCCCAATCCTGTCCACACCCTATGTCCAATCAGGCAGCACAGCCAGTCAGAATAAACCTACAACTCACTACCCCTCCCCTCCCGCAACCCTGCTTCCCCACTGCATATCACAACATCCAAATGTGTGTTAAATGACACCAAAGGTTTCACAATACACTGCAGTCCATTCCTTATGTAAGGAATGTCCTGCTATCATCACTATGTTGGAACATTTCCCTTCACAATCATATTGGCAGTTTGTAGTCAGTCATACTGCTTACTATGACTTGTATATGTCTAAGCGACTGTTTCCTTTCAAGGCTTAACAAGCCCAAGTTTCTCCAGCTTTTTCTACATAACTGCCAGTTATGTCCCAGCATTGGATGTTTGGGAGTCCCAACCAGACAGCTGAGCTGAAGCCCCAGGCTCGAATGAATCTAGTCTTAAACACCTTTCACTTCACTGGGGTGAACTCAATGGCCCAAGTGTTTGGTGGTGACACCAGCCAAAATCTCGAGTGACGAAGATCACTCTGGTCTGGCAGCACCTCAATTTTAAAATTCTCATTCTTATCTTCAATTTCCTCCATGACCTCACCCCTCCCCATCTCTGTCAGCTCTGCCAGCCCTACACCTCTCTGAGATCTCGGAGATCCATTGGTGGCTGTGCCTTCATCTGCCTAGTCCTCAAACTCTGGAATTCCCTCCCTAAACAGGTTCATCTCTTTCTGCTCCTTTAAGATGCTTCTTAAAACCGACCTTTTTGACCAAGCTCTAATGTCTCCTTATGAGCTTGATGTCAAATTTTGTTTGATAATGCTCCTGTGAAGCATCTTAGGATGCTTAAAGGTGCCCTATAAATGCAAGGTGTTGTTGTTAAGAAATGTTCAGGGGCAAACTTGCATCCTATGCTCAGGCTCATAATTCCCGACATGGTCGGCCCATATGGCACAGAGTCAAGGTACATGCCAAGAGGAGGAAAATAAATCCAATCAGAACGTCTACAAACCAAAAGAACTGGGATGGCGATCAGGAATCTTGGAAAAATCCCACACTTTTCACTCTTAGCTAAATCAGAACTCTTGTCGAAATTTAAATATTTTCTAATTGGAATGTGTACAATGCAGACTGGGAATCAGTAAGTTCTGGGATAGCTGTGTACAGCCCAGTTGCCAAATCAGTAATCCACAGGCTTTATGAAGTACTTGAACCAGTTTTGAGAAGCACAATGTCTGGCTTTGTGTGCTACTTTAGGAAACTCTAAGCAACAATAGACTTCATTACAGACAGAGCATTCTCATGCTCATTCTGTGGACTTGATTCATAGACTCATACAGCACAGAAGGAGGCCATTTGGCCCATGGTGTTTGTGCCTGCTCTTTGACAGAGCAGTCCAATTAGTCCCATGCCCCTGCTCTTTCCCCATAGCACTGCTTCTGAAGCATTCTAACACAACTGGTGAAGTATTGAGGCAGTATGTGAACTATTGTAAGATTCACAGGACTACAAGTAATATCCAAAGAATACATGAGTTTTTATTATAACTTAACCAGGACCAATATATATATACACATAGCTACTGCACAGACACATCTACACACATCTTACTGTGTCAGGCTACACCCACAACTCCCTGGACATGACATCACTTCCTCCGGTGACCGTCACTTACAGCTTCTTACTGTGGTCCCACAATATCCCCCTTTTTTTCCCCAAAGATAAAAACATATGTACAATATACAATGATGTGGTGGTTCGGACTAACTATACATGATGAAAACAAAACGTTATTTACAAGTAAGCAAGTTTAACACTGTCTAAAATGTAGAGGAGGTTTGTTTATTTGTCCCCATCTGATTATCGTAAACCTCTTCCCAGAGCTGAGCTCCACTTGCAGCTCCTCTGAGACTGTGGTGACTCGGAACTCTGGTTATCATGTTCTTCCTCTGCGCTCATAGCCTCTGTATGTTCATCTCTTTGTTTTTGAATGTGTCCATGAAATCACACGTACTGTTGTCGTACAGCTTTCAGAGTTGATTTCGATTCCATCTGAGAACCGCACCATTGGGTGTCTGGACCTCGTACAATCTGGGCTGGTTGCATATCCTAGCATCCTCTGCAGGATACCAAGTTCCTGATGCATAATTGAGGATTCTGATTTTCTGTCCTATTCGCAATTGAGCTAATTCTGGTCCCTCTTGCCTGTTGTACGATGCCTTCATCTTCCTTTGTTTAGACAGAAGTATATCCTTTATTGTGGAAAACATGGAGAGATGACGACTGGGTAGGGTAGTTCGTACCTGCCTTCTGAACATCAACTATGCAAGCGACGGTAAGCCCAGTCCAGTGGAGTAGCTCAGGAGGAGCAGTATTGCAACCTTGAGGTCTTGTCCCGTCAGCCTACACTTTAATATTAGCGATTTGATGGAGTGCACCATACGTTCAGCCATGCCATTGGACTGTGGATAATGCAGCAGTGATGTCACTTGATTACCTCCCCACCTGGCACACGTCTTGGAATGGTCTTCCTGCATATTGCAGCCCATTATCGGAGATAATTTCTTCCAGTATGGCAAATAGGCTGAACAGACCACTGACAGTATCAGCAACCACTGCACTTGACGTATCTCGTAGCTGCCTGATGATCGGAAACTGGGTGAAGTAATCTGTAACAAGGAGGAAATCATAACCTTGAATGTGAAATAAATCTGTGACAATTTTCGCCCATGGATGTGAAGGTGTTCCATGTGGGATCAAGAGTGCCTTCTGTTGATTTGGCTGACAACTTTCGCATTCCTCACAGGATTTCACTGCCGTCTCAACATCAGTGTTGATTCCTGGCCAGTAGACCATCTCTCTGGCAAGGTGTCTATTCCTAAAAGCCCTTGATGCGGTTGGTTTAGAATATCAGAATGCAGAGCTTCACATATCAGGTCCTGTTTCCTTTTGAAAATTACCCCTTGTGATATACCAAGCTCGTCTCAATACTGCCAGAAACAGCGTCGATGCTCGGTTACTTCCTGTCTGGCGTCAGACCACAATCACCTTCCACAACAACAATAGGGTAGAGTCATGTACCGTCTCATCTCTTAGTCGCTCGCATTTGTGGAGTCCAAAACGCATGAGGTTGATCTTCAGGACATCCTCAATCTCATTATCCACACCACAGACGTGCAAATCTAGCGAGACATCTGCATCTTTATTCAGGTTAGGCAACCTGCTCAGGTTGTCCAATGTGACCATTTTGCTGCCTGGTTTATATCGGACGTCACAATCGTAGCCCTGGACTTCCAGTGCTGCTGTTGGGGTCTTCCCGCTCTTTTTGGCTTAGGCCCCATACACAAAGCAAAAAAACCCAGGAAAGCTCATGTAATAATGGCCTCAGCAACTTGTGTTCAAATTTCTTGGTCCACTGCCAGATTAGTTGAAAGCTCCAATCTCCTGGTAATTTGCCTGCTGTACTCAAGAGAGTTTCAAAACCCCCCAGGGTCCTGTCTGCAGTCCAAGCTCACTGCACTGTTGTGGGATCTGCTGCCAGCTGCTCTTCCTTGTTCTCTCTTTGTGTGTTCTTCAGAAAAAAACAAACATTGCCACGATGTAATATTTAGTGCTCTTCAGAAAAACATATCCCAAACATTGCTGCGATGTAATATTACTTGTTCCTTTGATGTATGATCTACTGTAATATTCACAGGACTACTAGTGATATCTAAAGAATGTGAGTTTTTATTATAACTTAACTAGGACCTATATATACACAGCTACTCCACGAGCACATCTAAACACATCTCACTCTGACGGGCTACACCCACTACTGTGTGACATGACCTTTACTTACAGCCTCTTAAGGTGGTCCCACAACATCTTCCTGATATTTGTGGCTGACCAGATTTTGGTGGTTGCTTCTTACCTGGTCAAGGTCTATCAGTTGAGGATAGGCTCCTGGCATCTGCACAGCAATCTTCACAATATCTTTGGACGGTGGCATGGCGGCTTCTGTCTGTAGAGGCTGTGGGGCGGGCTCACCGCACTAGAGTGGGAACCTAAATAATACAATGATAAACAGACTTTAATTATACATAAAATTCAAATAACTCACCATAAAAGAAGTTTGAATGTTCCTTCCTTCCCTTCAACCTCCTCCAACTTCCATTCATCTCAACTTAAGCATTGGGAGGTTTTTCAGGCCCAAATGCAGACTTGAATGGAGAAGGAGGAAAGGCTACAGAACTGTATAGGCCGAAATGGTTGTCAAGGAGACAGATGGACTAGCTGTTTGACACTAACGGGAAGAGGACAATTGGAGAAGGAAATAAAGAAAAATGTAGCATGCGTGTTGTATGCAATTTTTTCTTTGGTCAACTAAAAAAAGTCCTTAAAGAAATAGTTCTCTCCCCTTCCCCACTCTCTCTTTGGGCCACACCCAAGCTCAGTCCGTTTCCAGGTTCAGCTGGACAGAGGTGTGCAAAAGTGACCATGGGATGACTTAACAATAAAATATTCTACTTGGAATGTTCCTCCCAGTCAGGAACTGCCCCGTCTGCCATCAGCGTCCTTCTACAAAGACATGGACTGAGATAGGAATCTCGGTGTAGGGTGCTGAATGTCAATCAACCAGAAGAAAAGTAATACTTAACTCAAACGTAACTGGATCTGCAAGCCAATAGGCTTGCTGCTCTTCTTAAAGGGACACTTGTTGAACTACTTTCCACATTTCTAAAGGGCATCATCTACAATTTACTGAGAAAACTGTCTATATGAACACCATATATTACAAGAGATATTCCCAAAACAAAGAACAAACTTGCATTTATATAGTGCCTGTTACAACATTAGGACATCCCAAAGCACTTTACAACCAATGAAGTACTTCCAAATTGTGGTTCCTGTTGTAATGTAAGAAATGTGATGGTTAATTTGCGCACAGCAAGGACTCAACAAACAGCAATGTGTTAATGACTAGATAATCAGTTTAGTGATGTGGGTGGAGTGATAATTTTTGGCCAGGGCACCAAACTCCCCTGCTTTTATTTGAATAGCAACATCGGATGTTTTACGACCACCTGAGAAGATAGACAGGGCCTCAGTTTAACAACTCATCCAAAAGACAGCACTTTGACAGTACAGCGCTCCCTCAGTACTGCACAGGACTGTTAACCTAGACTTTATGCTCAAGTTTCTGACTGTCTGACTCAGGCTAGAGTACAACATGGTGAGCCATGACTGCCACTGTAACCAATTCTGCTAACTCTCTAACTGTGGATGTTATGTTCTTCAGTGGCCATTTCTGGTTTCGGAACTGAATTTGAAGTTAAGGAAAACTGGGCTTGTTCACTTGGGAAAAGAAAGGATGGCATTGACCACAATTAGGTTTTCAGATTCGAAAAGGGAACGCTCAGGAAACTAGTCCACTGTGGTGAAAGGCTGAAATAGCAGGGGATCTGAGTCAAAAATGAGGAAGTGAGCACTTTCACTTAAAGAGATCCTACAGATGTGAAAAAGTTACTATGGGGACCAGTGAAGCAAGCTGTTGATGAAATAATTAGATGTGATCCCACAGAGAGAGAGAAAGGACATGATGAGAAGCAAGGTGGTGAGCAGCCAAGAAATGGGGCTGGTTGGGTCTGAATGGCCTTTTTCTAGGATCAGAGAATGATATAGCATAGAAGGAGGCCATTCGGCCCGTTGTACCTGTGTCGGCTCTAATAAAGAGCAGTTCAATTAATTCCCCTGCTCTTTCCCCATAGCCTTGCAACTTTTGGCCATTCAAGTATTTATCAAATTCCTTTTGATAGTTACTGTTCAATCTGCTTTCACCAACCATCCAGAGAGTGCATTCCAGATCATAACAACTCACTGTATTAAAAAAATGTTTCATGTCGCCTCTAGCTCTTTTGCTGATTACTGTAAATCTCTGTCCTCTGGTTACCGACCCTTCCGACACCGGAAACAGTTTCTCCTTATTTACTCCATCAAAACCCCTCATGACTTTGAACACCTCTATTAAATCTTACTTTAACCTTCCCTGCGCTAAGCAGAACAATCCTAGCTTCTCCGTCTCTCCATGTAATTGAAGCCTTTCATTCCTGGTACCATTCCAGGAAATCCTATCCAAAACTTGACATCCTTCCTAAAGTGCGGTGCCCAGAATTGAATACAATACTCCAGCTGAGGCCGAACCAGTGTTCTACAAAGGTTTAGCATAACTTCCTTGCTTTTGTTACTCCCTGCCTCTATTTATAAAGCCAAGGATTCCATGTGCCTTTTTAACACCTTCTCAACTTGGCCTGCCACCTTCAAGTTAAAAGTGCTATATAAATGCAAGTAGTTGTTGAATGTTCCTGCTGTGTTTCAGCGAACAGGACTCCAGCCACAGTGTGGAAGCAGCTTTCAACACAGTTTCAGCATGACTCTCAGTTTCAGCATGACTCCCTCTGCCTTACATTTGACTGATCTAACAATACAGTTCAGAATTCCCTTTGCTGTGTTGACCGCTCTTAACAGAATCCTATCTGCAAAGCTTCACACACCACTTCCTCTTACCAATGAAGCCTTCTCCCAGACCTGGTAAGGAGCAAGGTTGTTGAGAACTGGCCATTTTTTACTCCTTCCAAACAATGATTCATCCCAGTTATTTCAGCCTTTGCAACTCAAAAACTTCCAGTGTTGCTACCCAGTCTAATTCGGAATGGCAAATTTATCGATACATTATTGAAAAGCTTGCATTACGTGCCACTTCCTGTGCATAATTTTCACTTCCTGCTGGCACAATTTTTGGTCATGCTTTTGTGAGATTTAATGCCTCATTCAGTGATGTTAGTTTTCCTTGCCCCAGCTGACTGGATCCTGGGGAGTGCTCCACGCCACAAGCAAACTTCAAAATCAGCACAACAGAGCTCCACTCACTGCAGAAGAATGCAGATGGCTGTAGTGCTAAAGACTTGTGCTCCAGAACTCGCCTCATCCCTACCCAAGCTGTTCCAGTACAGCTACAGCACTGGCATTTATCTGACAATGTGGAGAATTGCCCAGGTATGTCCTGTCCACAAAAATACAGGACAAATCCAATCTGCCCAATTACTGCCTCATCAGTCTACTTTCAATCATCAGCAAAGTGATGGAAAGTGTCATTGACAGTGCTATCAAGCAACACTTACACAGCAATAACCTGCCAGGAAGCAGCTCAATGGAGTACTGCTTCAACAGGGTGCTTAAGTGGGGGAATTTGGTGAGTGAGGGCATTTCGAAGGTTGATGTCTCTCTAAAATCTAGTCAAATTTAGCATTTAACTTAACTTTAACCTGAACTTGTAGTTTCTTTCACAGTGTTAGTCAGTGGTAAACAAGCTGACTGCTAGTGGCAGCTACACAGTTAGTTAATCAGGTGGCTAGCTAGAACCGGTTACCTGGTCAGCAGGGGCTGACTCAGGACTTTGGATTTTCAGTTAGTATAAATACAGGAGGTTTCTGCTCACGCATCAAGTAAGTAGCACGATGTCCAGCTCGACTGAGTACTGCATCGACAGAGTGCCTCACTCGGGGAATTCAGTGCAGTGAGGGAAGAGGTGCTGTTCTGTTCTTTCACAAAACAAGGAGTGGTTGGAGTTAGGGAGTGGGAGACAGTAAAACCCAGCAACAGCACCGGCGGCTGATAAATCAGAATGGGGGGAGATTGGACCTTCCATGGTGTTTCCCAAAAAAAGACAAGGCATGACATCAGAGAATAGCAGGTAGACAATTGGTTGGTAAGTTTTTAAGATTTTTTTTCTCTTTAACCTAGGGTAGTGCTTTAAGCTAGCACCGAGAAATTATAAAGTACTGAATTACATTTACAGCTTATATTAATTTATAACATTTCAATCAGAGTAAGTATAACAGTAAATGAATTAATAAGAGTAGTACCACAAAGCAGCTCTAGAGGCATTAATTAAAATTCATACTTTATACATGGTACTAACCAGATTATAAAAGAGGGAATAGAGATTTTTCATTTGATTATGGATGGGCAGCTAAACCTGTTGCTGCAAATCCTGACCCGTGTGCGAACTCCAGGACAGTTCATGTGTCTTTGGGGACCACATGTGTAGGAAGTGTCTTTCGCTGTTTGAGCTTGAGCTCAGGATTTCTGACAGTGAGGGGAAGCTGGAGTCACTGCGGAGCATCAGGAAGGATGTGAGTTTCCTGGATCATATGTTCCAGGAGGTAGTCACCCCCACAGGCAGTAGAAGTTCAGGATAGTAGATGGCTGGTCATCCGGAAGGGTAGAAAGAGGTAGAAGATGCAGGAGTTTTTGGGGTGTGTGCCATTCTCAAACCAGTACTTAGCTTTGGAGACTGTTGGGAGTGAAGACACCTTGAACAAGTGCAGTCTAGACCATGGCACTAAGGGGCAAGGGACTGAACAAGATGTTGGGGGTGGGGGGGGGGGGGGTGCGAGAGAGACCAACAAAGAGTAGAAATGCAGTCATTATAGGAGATTCTACAGTTAGGTTGACAGACAGGCGTTTCTGTAATCGTCATGGTGAGTCCTGCATGGTGTGTTGCTTCCCTGGTGCCAGGGTAAAGGACATCACAGTGAGGGTGTAGGATATTCTGCAAAGGAAAAGGAGTGAGCCATAAGTTGTGGTACACGTTAGTACCAACGAGAGAGAGAGAGAGCAGGTATTGAGGTCCTATGGTCAGATTTTCAGGAGCTAGGGAGGAAGTTTAAAGTAGGACCTCAAAGATAGTGATCTCTGGATTACTCCCAGTGCCACACACTAGCAAGAGTAGAAATAGGAAGATAGGGAAGATCAATGGATGGCTTGAGGTATGGTGCAGGAGGGAGGACTTCATATTCTTGGGACATTGGGACCAGTTCTGGGGCAGGAGGCACCTATTCAAAAGAGATTGGTTGCACCTCAACAGGAATGGGACCAATGTCCTTGCAGGGAGGTTCCCTAGTGTGATTTGGGAGGATTTAAACTAAATTGGCAGGGGGATGAGCACCTGCATATAGAGGTAGAAAAGAGGAAGAAGGTGCATAAAGGAGTGAGTGCGTTGGATAGTACAGGAAAAGAAAATAGTACCATATTAGACAGGAGAATAAAAAGAACCACATGGAATACAAAAACAGGATTACAATGCAGGTATGTAAATGCACAAAATGTGGTGAATAAGGCTGGTGAGCAGCAAGCACAAATTGATGCGTGGCAATATGACGTGGCAGCAATAACGAAATGTGGCTTCAAAATGGTGAGGACTGGGTACTTAATATTCAGGGATACGAAGTGTTCAGAAAAGTCAGGGCAGGAAAAAAAGGGAGGTGGGGTGGCAGTACTGATTAGGGAAGACCTTGTAGTGTTGGAAAGAGAGGATGTTCTTGAGGGGGCAAAGACAATCCATTTGGTTAGAGTTGAGAAGCAAAAAGGGTATGATCACCGCTACTGGGGGTATTCTATAGGCCTCCAAATAGTGAGAGAGAGAGAGAGAAAATCTGCAGGGAAGTCATAGAGATGTGCAAGAACTATAGAGTGATGATATTGGGGGATTTTTATTTCTCCAAGTACCGATTGGATAATGTTAGAGTAAAAGGTAAGGGGGCAGGAGGTATTTCTGAAATGAGCTCTGGAGAACTTCCTTGACCAAATAGTTGTTTTTCAGCCCAACTGGGAAGGAGGCATTGCTGGATCTGGTGCTGGGGAAAGTGGTGGGCCAAGTGGACCAAGCCTGTAGGGGGAATACTTGGGTAAGAGTGACCATAAGGTGTAGATTAATAACGAAGCGCAAGGAACAATCTAAAGTAGAATTTCTAAATTGGAAGAGGGCTAACTTCAATGGGATGAGAAGGAATCTAGCCAGGGTAAAATGGAACCAAAGGTTGACAGGAAAATCTGTAATGGAACAGTGGGTGATCTTTAAGGAGGAGATGTTTCAGGTGCAGGGTAAGTACATTCCAACAAGGGCGAAAGGTAAGGGAACCAAAGCCAGGACTCCTTGGATGACAAAGGAGATAGAGAATATATTGAAGCAAGAGGGTATATGCTGACTGTCAGGTGAATTCTTCAAGCGAGAACCAGGCCAAATATAATAAGTTGAGAGGGGAGGTGAAGAAGAAAATAAGCCTGGCAAAGAGAGAATATGAGAATTGAATGGCAGTCAACATAAAAGAGGACCCAAATATCTTCTACCAGCATGTAAATACGAAGCGGATAGTAAGAGGCAGTAGGGGCTATTAGGAACAAAGAGCATGATTATATGCTTAGAAACAAAGGGCAAGGCTAGAATACTGAAAGAGTATTTTGTACTAATGTTTACTAAGCTGACAAAATATTGGTAGAAGCGGAGATGGTGGAGGCAATAGATGGGGTGAAAATTGATAGGAAGGATGTACTGGAAAGGCTGGCTATGCTTAAGAGTGGATAAGGTGCCTGGTCCGGATGGCTTGCATCCAAGTTGCAGAAGGAAGCGGGAGAGGAGATAGCAGAAGGGCTTGCAATCATTTTCCAATCTTCCCTAGATACAGGGAGGTGCCAGAGGTTTGGAGAGTGGCAAATGTGAAACGTTTATACACAAAAATGTCCAAAGACTGTCCTAGTAACTACAGGCTGGTCAGTTTAACATCAGTGATGGGCAGGACATATACAGTGAATGGCAGGGCCCTGGGAGTGTTGATGAGCAGAGACCTTGGAGTGCAAATACATAGTTCCCTGAAAGTGGTAACACAGGTAGACAGGGTGGTGAAGAAGGCGTATGGCATGCTTGCCTTCATCGGTCGAGGCATTGAGTACAAGAGTTGGGACGTCATGTTACAGTTGTACATAACATTGGTTAGGCCGCATTTGGAGTACTGTGTGCAGTTCTGGTCGCCGCACTACAGGAAAGATGTGATTAAGCTAGAGAGGGTGCAGAAAAGATTCACAAGGATGTTGCCTGGTTTGGAGGGCGTGAGTTATAAAGAGAGATTGGATAGACTGGGTCTGTTTCGCTGGAGCAAAGGAGGCTTAGAGGGGACATGATAGAGGTATATAAAATTATGAGAGGCATAGATAGGGTAGATAGTTTGTTTCCCATGGTAGGGGTGACTAAAACTAGAGGGCATAGATTTAAGGCGAGAGGGAGGAGGTTTAAAGGGGATCAAAGGGGTAAATTTTTCACACAAAGAATAGTGGGTATCTGGAATGAACTGGCTGAGGAGGTGGTGGAGGCAGGAACAGTAGTGACATTTAAGAGGCGTCTGAACAGATACTTGAATGAGCAAGGCATAGAGGGATATGGAATTAATGCAGGCAGGTGGGATTAGTATAGATAGGCATTATGGTCGGCATGGACGCAGTGGGTTGAAGGGCCTGTTTCTATGCTGTACAACTGTAAGTGTGAGGTGATGTATTTTGGCAGAAGGGATAGGAAGAGGCAATATGCACTTAATGGTACAATTCTAATGAGTGTGAAGGACAGAGGGACCTGGGGGTTCATGTGCATCGATCTTTGAAGCTGGCGGGACATATTGAGAGAGTAGTTAGCAAAGCATATGGGATCTTGGGTTTCATAAACTGAGGCATTGAGTACAAAAGCAGGGAGGTTATGCTGAACCTTTATAAAGCTCTAGTTAATCCACAAGTAGACTATTGCATCCAGTTCTGGTATCACACTTTAGGAAGGATGTGAGGGTCCTTGAGAGGGTGCAGAGGAGATTTACCAGAACGGTTCCAGGGATGAGGGATTTTAGCTACAAGGTTAGGTTGGAGTAGCTGGGGCTGTTCTCCTTGGAGGAAAGGAGATTGAGGGAAGATTTGATAGAGGTGTACAAGATTATGGCAGGTTTGGATAGGGTAGACAGAGAAAAGCTGCTCCCATTAACTGATGGTACAAGGACTAGGGGACACAGATTGAAGGTTTTGGGCAAGAGATGCAGGAGGGCTGTGAGGAGGAACTTTTCTTATGCAGTGAATGGTTATGACCTGGAACTTGCTGCTCATGAGGGTGGTGGAAGAGGACACAATGAATGATTTCAAAAGGAAACCGGATGGGTACTTGAGGAAAATAAACTTAGAGCTATGGGGATAGAGTGGGGGAATAAGACTGACTGGATTGCCCAATAGAAATCCGGCATGGACTCAATGGGCTGAATGGCCTCTTTCTGTGCTGTTATGACTCACTGATGCTCAGTTTGGGTTCCAGTGTGGTATCAAGGAGCCGTACTAAAATGGAAGTTAATGGGAATCAGGGGGAAGACTCTCCGCTGGTTGGAGTTATACTACCACAAAGGAAGACGGTTCTGCTTGTTGGAAGCCAATAATATCAGTCCCAGTACATCACTGTAGGAGTTCCTCAGGGTAGTGTCCTCGGCCCATCCATCTTCAGCTGCTTCATCAATGACCTTACCTCCTGCGCAAGTTGCTGCAACTCAGACTCCTTAGACAGCACCTTCCAAACCCACGACCTCTAAACCTAGAGGGCCAAGGGCAACAGGCACATGGGAACACCACCACCTGCAAGTTCCCCTCCAAGCCACACACCATCCTGACTTGTAACTATATTATCGCTCCTTCACTATTGCTGGGTCAAAATCCTGGAACTAAAACCTGGCTACCCGACCTGATCTGAACCCGACTACATGTGTCGGGTTCTGGTCAGGTCGAAATTCCGAGTCCAGCATTAGGGCTCGGGTCGGGATGGACACTGCTTCCGGGAAGTCACGGGATCAAGCTTACCCATGATTCCCCACAACTCCAGCTGCAGGAATAGCCTGCTGCCAGAACGGATGAAGGAGATTTGTGTCGGGTTGGGTCGGCGCGGAAAAAAATTAAATGACTCGGGCTGTGGTCGGGTCGGGTTTTAATTTTATAGCCGAGTCAGGTTTTACCTGGAAGTCCCTTCCTAACAGCACTGTGGGTGTACCTACCACACATGGACTGCAGTGGTTCCAGAGGCAGCTCACCACCACCTTCTCAAGGACAAGTAGGAATGGGCAATAAATGCTGGCCTAGCCAGCGACACCCACATCCCACGAGCAAATTTAAAGAGAATTAGAGATCGAGACTTTCCCATCCTTCTGTGCAATTGGAAGTGGAGTCCTCCACTAGCTTGAGACTGTGAACTTGAAGTAGAGGGATCAGGACATTGTGATCTCTTACACAAACCCTTTGCACACTACTGGCAGCTGTGCCTTCAGCCACCTGGGCTCCACGATCTGTGACACTCTCCCTAAACTTCTCCATCTCTCACTTCTTTAAAAACCTACATCTCTTTAACCAGGCTTTTGGTCACCTGACTAATATCTCCATCTACGGCTCGTCATCCGTTTAGTTTGATTACACATCTGTGAAGTGCCTTGGGACGTTTACTATGTTAAAGGTGCTACACAAATACAAGTTGATGTCAAGGGCAGGAAAATTGCTCGACTCCTAATGAGGAAAAACAAAAGCTTTTTTTAAAAAAAAAATCATTCTTGTAGTTTTCCTCCATTTTTCTTCTCTTGCCTCTCCCGTTTAGGGTAGAGTTCAATAATTGGAGCTTGGGATGAAAGGGCTTGTTGGACAATGTACTCAGTAACAGCTGGATGGGATCGTTGCCAGAGGCTGAGGGTGGTGATGAATCGGGGATGTTATGCGAGCTGTGTGACCAGGCATGTCTATTCAAACTCTGACAGGCCATTGCAGTCTCTCCCCACCCATGCACAAGCCAGCTGGTTAAAACTTACATTACCAAAGGACTCCCACTGCTCTGCGAGAGACAGCAATAACCAGTCAGCAAGCAATGAGAAGTAAATACAAGAACTAGAGGCGTAAACGGGAGTTAGGAAAAAATGCTAGAAGGAAAAAAGTGCGAGAAAGGAGACCAAGCAAAAGAGAGAAAAAGAGAGACGGAAAACGTGACAAAAGGGAATCAATAAGAGTGTGATGGAAAGAGTGGAGAGAGAGAGAGCGGGAGGGAAGAAGAGGGAAGGGTAGAGAGAGACAGGGTGCAGAGAGACAGAGAGGATGGAGAAAGGGGGTGGAGGGCGAGAGAGAGAGAGAAAGGGGGTGGAGGGCGAGAGAGAGAGAGAAAGGGGGTGGAGGGCGAGAGAGAGAGAGAAAGGGGGTGGAGGGCGAGAGAGAGAGAGAAAGGGGGTGGAGGGCGAGAGAGAGAGAGAAAGGGGGTGGAGGGCGAGAGAGAGAGAGAAAGGGGGTGGAGGGCGAGAGAGAGAGAGAAAGGGGGTGGAGGGCGAGAGAGAGGGAAAGGGGGTGGAGGGCGAGAGAGAGGGAAAGGGGGTGGAGGGCGAGAGGGAGAGGCGGAGGGCGAGAGGGAGAGAGGCGGGGCGGAGGGCGAGAGGGAGAGAGGCGGGGCGGAGGGCGAGAGGGAGAGAGGCGGGGCGGAGGGCGAGAGGGAGAGAGGCGGGGCGGAGGGCGAGAGGGAGAGAGGCGGGGCGGAGGGCGAGAGGGAGAGAGGCGGGGCGGAGGGCGAGAGGGAGAGAGGCGGGGCGGAGGGCGAGAGGGAGAGAGGCGGGGCGGAGGGCGAGAGGGAGAGAGGCGGGGCGGAGGGCGAGAGGGAGAGAGGCGGGGCGGAGGGCGAGAGGGAGAGAGGCGGGGCGGAGGGCGAGAGGGAGAGAGGCGGGGCGGAGGGCGAGAGGGAGAGAGGCGGGGCGGAGGGCGAGAGGGAGAGAGGCGGGGCGGAGGGCGAGAGGGAGAGAGGCGGGGCGGAGGGCGAGAGGGAGAGAGGCGGGGCGGAGGGCGAGAGGGAGAGAGGCGGGGCGGAGGGCGAGAGGGAGAGAGGCGGGGCGGAGGGCGAGAGGGAGAGAGGCGGGGCGGAGGGCGAGAGGGAGAGAGGCGGGGCGGAGGGCGAGAGGGAGAGAGGCGGGGCGGAGGGCGAGAGGGAGAGAGGCGGGGCGGAGGGCGAGAGGGAGAGAGGCGGGGCGGAGGGCGAGAGGGAGAGAGGCGGGGCGGAGGGCGAGAGGGAGAGAGGCGGGGCGGAGGGCGAGAGGGAGAGAGGCGGGGCGGAGGGCGAGAGGGAGAGAGGCGGGGCGGAGGGAGAGGGAGAGAGGCGGGGCGGAGAGAGAGGGAGAGAGGCGGGGCGGAGAGAGAGGGAGAGAGGCGGGGCGGAGAGAGAGAGAGAGAGGCGGGGCGGAGAGAGAGAGAGAGAGGCGGGGCGGAGAGAGAGAGAGAGAGGCGGGGCGGAGAGAGAGAGAGAGAGGCGGGGTGGAGAGAGAGAGAGAGAGGCGGGGTGGAGAGAGAGAGAGAGAGGCGGGGTGGAGAGAGAGAGAGAGAGAGGCGGGGTGGAGAGAGAGAGAGGCGGGGTGGAGAGAGAGAGAGAGGCGGGGTGGAGAGAGAGAGAGAGAGAGACGGGGTGGAGAGAGAGAGAGAGACGGGGCGGAGAGAGAGAGAGAAAGAAAGACGGGGCGGAGAGAGAGAGAAAGGGGGTGGAGAGAAGGGGGGCTGGAGAGAGAGAAAGAGAGAGGGTGGAGAGAGAGTGAAAGACAGGGTGGAGAGAGAGAAAAAGGGGGTGGAGAGAAGGAGGGAGGGGGCAGAGAGGGCGGGGGGGCAGAGTGGGGGGCAGAGAGCAAAGGGGGGCAGCAGGGGGTTGGCAGTGCGGGGGGTGGGCAGAGCAAGGTGAGGGGGGGAAGAGAGTGGAATCCTCACACTCTTAGTTTTGGAAGATGAAATAGTGTTGATAAAGTAAACCCAGAATTCTACTTTGATGTTGGAATTTAATTTAATTTAGGTCTGTAAATAGGTCTATTCGAAACATATAACAGGAGGAATTTCTTTACGTAAAGGGTGATAAATGTTTGGGATAATTTGCTGGGTGCAGTAACAGAGATAACAGCAGTGGGGATATTCCCAGGACAGCTGGGTGATGGAATGTGGGAGACTCGGAGTACTGAAAGGACACGCCCCAACAGGCCTGGAAGAACAAACTGCTTCTTCTCAATTCTCTCATTATTCTCTCACTCACACACCAGCTTCTCCTGTGCTTGCTATTAGAAATCCCTGCTAAATTAACCAGTCTTCAGGCTTGCTCTCACTCTGTAAAAAACAGGAAATGTAGGGTGCAAAGTTAGGATGAGTAGTGCCACTGGAGACGGTGCAACAGAAGCCTTAGGCCCTCTGAATGGGAGGCGGTGCACATCCAGCATCATGCAGGGAAGGGTGCCCGCGCGGCGCCCCGCACTGGGAAGGGTGCCCATGTATTGTGACCTGCATGCAACAGAAGCCTCTGAACTGGTGCTGCTTTGATATTCTGTCAGCCCTATCAGCTGATTTGACATTCTGTTTGTGAGCTTGGACCAGGCAGGTCCATTTAACATATTCACTTGCCACTCACCAAAGAACTTGCATTCAGCTGCAGGAGGGGCCCAGCATTAACATTATTTAAAGGGCCAGGCACCCAACTTGCAGGTCACTTCTGCTATTGCAAAGTCTCTGGAAGCACTATGGAGTGTTTTTGCAGGTGGTGTGGTGAATTCCTGGATTTGGCAGGGAGTGTTGCTGCATCCTCTGAGGACTTGGTGACCTGTCCACACACAGGTTGCAACAGGTATGGGGAACAGCAGTGACAGTGCATCTGGCTCTGCAAAATGACAGGGAGATGGAGCAGAAACTGTGGAGAGGGCAAACTCACCAGGTGCAGCTCCCAACTCTATTGTAGCATCCAAGGTACAAGCAGTACCAGTATTTGAGCTGGTGGCTGCAAGTGTCAGATCAAATGATGGGGCCTCGTCAGTGCTGTGCTGTTGCTCTCTCTCTCCTCCTCCTGGGCGTGCTGTGGCTGAGCAGACAGCAGTTCTTGGGTGTCTGAAATGAGAAAGGGGAAGGTTGGTATGAGGGAAGGGGGGCTGGGGTGGAAAGCAGGAGGTCCTTGGTGACACCATCTGCAGCTTGCTCATTATGCCAGATAGCAGGGTGAGGGTCTGCTGGAAGTTGAGAAAGGGCATAAGGCAGAAACATACCACCACCCTCTGTAGTTCTCAGCAACACCGGATGCCATGGGCTATGTCGCAGCCAGCCCCATGGTACTGAGAACCATCTCCTCTGTAGGGCTCAGGAGATTCAGGTCTCCTTGTCCCCCACAGAGTCTGTTCTGCTCCCTTCTATTGTGTGTCATCTTGTCCTGCAAGAGAGAAGGCAGAATATCAGTGATTGTGTTGCGCTGTGTTTGGGTGATGTGCCTCATATAGCTGAATAGCTGGTGGTATGTGGAGGCAGCGAGAGGTGGGTGTGAGGCTGGCAGCATTGGTAGGTGTGTAAGGGTTAGGTGGAGTATCTGGATGTTAGGCACGAGTCTGGAGTACCAGGGAATGCTGCTGGGTGAGTGATGGAGGTGTGGTACATTGAGCAGACTGAGAGCATGGTGTTGTGGTAGGGTAGGAGATGTCACGTGAAGATGCATTCAGTGACCTTGACCACACGCATGAGGTCACTAGACCTCTTGTGGCACTGCTGCCTGGTCCTCAGGTCCAGATACCAGGAATTGACCTCCCTGGCCACTTGCCCCCATTTCCTTCTGAGAATGGTCCTTGTGGGTCTCATGCCCTCTCTCCTCCTGCCCATCTCCACCACTAACGCCTCCAGCATGTGTGACCCTAGCAGCCCTCTCTCTTCCCCAGTGTTTCATTTTCTTGTTTAGAATTGCAGAACTGATATTCAGTATCAGCCTCCCGTGATTCAGTGCGGCTTCCCTTTTAGAGGGACAAACTGCCTTTAAGAAGAGCAGGCTGTCTGCACCATGTGCTCACGCTGCTAGGCCCCTTGCTGAGCACTCAGATGGTCAGTAACGCAGAGTCCACTCAGACTAATGCTCTAATCAGGTAAATGAGCAAGCTGCACCAACTTTGAATGCTGTCTAAGTCGACGGCAGTGGGATTGGGCAGCTGTGAATCGCGACTCCTGCACCCCTGCAGCCAAATAATGGCATGGACCAAATTCAAGCTCCAAAGCAAAAGATTAATTCCTTTAAGAACAAAAAAAAAAGACCTGCGTTTATATAGCACCTTTCACCAACTCAGGACATCGTAAAGCACTCCACAGCCAATGAGGTCACTGTTACAAAAGAGGAAATGTGCACAGCAAGCTCCCACAAACAGCAATTAAATAAATGACCAGATAATCTGTATTACTGACATTGGTTAATGGATAAATAGTGGCCACCATGCCGAGGAAACTTCTCCTGCTCCTCCCCAAAATAATGCCATTGGATCTTTTATGTTCACCTGAGAAGGCAGATGGGGCTTCGGTTTAACATCTCATCTGAAAGACGGCACCTCTGACAGTACAACACTCCCTCAGTACTGCACTGGATTGTCAGCCAATATTTTATTCTCAAGTCTCTGGAGTGGAGTCTCTGAAACCACAACCTCTGACTCAGAAGTGAAAGTGTTACCCACTGAGCCACGGTTAACACCTCAACAGTCTTGGCTTTTCAAGTGGTTTAACTGATCAGCAAGCTGCCTGGTTCAGTACTCAGAAAAGCATAGAATTCCCTCAAATCTACAACAAATCTATCCACTCCAGCTGGTGTTCAGACTCCACATGAACCCCCTCCCTCTCTACTCGCCTCTCCCACACTGCCCTACATCTCTGTATGCTCTTAATTCCTTGTGTATATATCAGGCCTTCCTTTAACATCTGTCCATTCCAATGGGAGTGGCATAACACACATGTACTTTCCAGTTGGAGTGATGGGCACATTTTCTTCTTCTTAACCCGAATCTAATTGTAGCAACTCTACACAAGAAACATAAGAAATAGAAGCAGGAGTAGGCCATTCGGCCCCTCAAGCCTGCACCACCGTTTAACAAGATCATGGCTGATCTGACTGTGGCCTTACCCCCACTTTCCTGCTGGCCCCCCATAACCCTCGACTCCTTTATAGATCAAAAATCTGCCTAACTCAGCCTTGAATATATTCAATGACCCAGCCTCCACTGCTCTCTGGAGTAAAGAATTCCAAAGATTATCAGCCCTGAGAGAAGAAATTCCTCCTAACCTCTGTCTTAAAAGGAAGACCTCCTATTATGAAATTGTGCTCCTTCGTTCTAGATTCCTCCACAAGGAGAAACATCCTCTCAGCATCTACTCTGTCAAGCCCCCTCAGAATCTTTTATGTTTCAATAAGATCACTTCTCATTCTTCTAAATGCCAATGAGTATAGGCCCAACTTGAGTAACCTTTCCTCATAAGACAACCCCTTCATCCCAGGAATCAACTTAGTGAACCTTCTGTGAACTGCCTCCAACACAAGTATATCCTTCCTTAAATAAGGAGACCAAAACTGTACGCAGTACTCTAGGTGCGGTCTCACCAACACCCTGTACAGTTGTAGCAAGACCTCCCTACTTTTATACTCCATCCCCCTTGCAATAAAGGCCAACATTCCGTTTGCCTTCCTAATTACTTGCTGTACCTGCATGCTGACACTTTGTGATTCACGTACGAGGACACCCAGATCCCTCTGTACCACAGTATTTTGCAGTCTCTCTCCATGTAGTTAATAGTCAGCTGTGCTGGCTGAGATCAGCGAATTCAGCACCTCTTCCCTGCTCTCCTCCCTTCCCCCCACTACACCCCCGCCCCCGAACTTCTATCCCAAATCAAAATGAAAATCGGGCAGTTTCTATTGTAGGCAACCAGCCTTATACCTGAGTGATCATTGACAGGTCTGCTGGCAAAGAACAGTCTGATCACAGCCTTCAAACTACTCAAGGGTTGGTCAGATATTTGCTAGGTGTCTTAACACTTTGATGGAGTAGCTCAGGCAGATTGAAGATGTTGGCTAATAAATAGTTTGGCTGACTGCATTAGTGGGCTAGGCTTGATGGACCAGCTCACCTTTTCAAGACCAGCAGTTTTGTATGTCAGTATGTATCCTTGTTCCTGGCTTTAATGGCTTTGATCATAGGTTTCCAACCCAGATCTCAAACCAAACCCTTTAATGTTCTGGTGCTGGAAGTCTTCATTCGGGTGCATCTCAAAGACCTCCACGATCACCTCCCCCATCCTTGTCTCAGTGTCATATCCACTCAGTAGAAGCCGGGCAATGTGTCCAAACTAACTTTCCACTGTGAGCTTGAGCCTATCTCAGGCAAGCCCCAAATGGGGTAGGAAAGAGTTTTTCTTTTAAATGAAATGAAAGGTGGTGGAATATTTTCATTAAAAAAGTTGCAGTTTGGATCAGTGAAGGATACAAGAACTGCACACTGATCCCCACTGATAACACCGAGCTTCCACAAAGGATAGCAACTGTCAGAAGTGACTGATAGTAAGCTGTACACTGCAACCACATTTTAAAGGCTTCTAAATGTAAAAGCACAACTTCCACGCTGGTGTAATGTTTAGAGCCTGAATCTGAATCACAACCAGAAAGTTACTCTACACCTGGTGCATGTACACGAGGGAGAAAGGAACAGAAGGGTATATTGATAAGGTGGGATAAAGTAGGGTGGGAGGAGGCTCATGTGGAGCATAAGCATCGGCATGAACCTGTTGGGCCGAGTGGCCTATTTCTGATCTGTAAAATCAATGTAATCCTATGTAATAAATAAGTTTCCTCCACCTCCAAATTAAGAGCATCACGTGCGCAAAAACCAGACAAGTCATCAGCGCCTCCCACCCCCCTCAGCTGCCAATACTCCCCCACTGTTACAGACCACAGTGAGAAGCTCTATTGTTCAAAGTTAGGAGCTCATCTCCACACTGCATCTGTGCTCAGACCAGAGGAAGCAGTCGGTTACTATTTTCAAAGGGACGAAGTTTGACCTTCAACGGTTGATCAGATAACTCAGACTGCGAGATGTTAAGAAAGGTTAACCTCTGTCTTCCACTCCCCTCGGGCACCTGCAGTTCAGTTCATAACCTGTCACAATGATTGGCAGGTCTCCTGAGCACAGCAGTCTTCCGCGTAAGGGAAGGAGAGATCACAGGGCCTTTTATTCAACATCGTGGCCCATTGTATATTCAAAACTTATTCAGATTCATTAAAAATAGTCCTTGACATTTCCCTCTCCACTCCAGAGACATCAGCATGTAATCCAGGCTGACACTCCAGTGCAGTACTGAGGGAGTGCTGCAGTGTCGAAGGTGCTGTCTTTCGGATGAGATATTAAATGAAGATCCTGTCTGCCTTTTCAGGGAGATGTAAAAGATCTCATGGCACTATCTGAAGAAGAGCAATGGCATTCTCCCCAGTATCCTGGCCAATCTTTATACCTGAACCAACAGCATTATCCAGTCATTTATCTTATTGCTGATTGTGAGGGCCTTCCTATGTGCAAATCAGCTGCCGTGTTTCCTACATTACTACAGTGACAAGACTTCAAATTACTTCATTGGCTGTAAAGTGCTTTGGGATGTCCTGAGGTCACGAAAGGTATTAAATGCAAGTCTCTTTCTTTTGAAGGAACTGACTCTTGCTGGATTATAATTGCAAGGGTATCACCTACCAATCAGTACCTCTGCCAAGTGATCATTCTTTATGTGCCAGTACAGATGCACTTTCTGACCCTAGAAGGAGGAGGGTCGAGAGGGGCTCAGGGTGGGGTATGTGAATCTGTGTCCAATCCCGTCTTCATTTGATGCCTGGATATGGACTGTGAGATCGGTAGCGGGACGGCTAGCTGGTTTCCCCCTCTCTAGCCAAGGGGCATTAAAGGCTGTTCGTAGCACACTGATCACCATCTGGGCTAAGATCAGCAAGCTCAGTGTAAACTGGGGATTAAACCCAGGGCCTCTTTCATAAATTTGACTCATTCACTGGCTGGATATATTCACTGAGATGTCAAGGGGGTTGTACAGGTGGTCACGACTTGACTTAAAGCCATCAAATCTTTCCCTGCAACTGTGAGCTGCCAGGTTACAGATTGCTCTGTTGATGTGACCACTACGAAGACACACACCACACCCAGTGGGAATGGTCCCACTCCCTCTCCCCCTCATTCCACGACAACCCATTGGTTCCAGGTTGGCTCTCAGACAAGTCCTTAGTGAAAATTCCCCACTAAAGTGAATGGAGGTGCCATGTAGTGCACAGGGCTCCTCCCCAACAGTCGCATCACCAAAGTGACCCAGTGCCAAGGAGACTTAACCTGCCGAGGCAAACAGTAGACATTTAATGAAAAAATTAGGGAGTACTTTACAAGCAATATTTTTGAACATAGTAATGGCGGGATACTTTGAAGGAATAGTCTTTGACTTTCTTATCCCTTCTGTCAGCCATGGCTCAGTGGTATCATTCTCGCCTCCGAGTCAGAAGATTGACGGTTCAAGTCGCACTCTGGAAACTTGAGCACAAAATCAAGGCTGACACTTCAATGTGTACAGAGGGAATGCTTCACTGTCAGAAGTGATGTCTTTGAGATGAGACATTAAACTGAGGCCCCTCTTAAGTGGATGTAAAAGATCCCATGATACTATTTCAGATGAAGAGCAGAGGCGTTGTTCTCCCCCACCTCATCCATGTTTTGGCCAACATTTATCCTGCAACATGCTGCGGCAGATTATCTGTCATTATCTCATTGCTGTTTGTGGGACCTTAGCTGTGTGCAAATGGTTGTAATGTCGCAAACACAGCAGCCACACTTTGAAAGTACCTCATTGGCTGTAAAGTGCTTTGGAACATGCTGAGGTCATGAAAGGTGCTACAGAAGTGCAAGTTCTTTCAAGCCTTTTTTGAAAGGAGCAACGGAACATTCAGGGCCCCAAATCTTTCTACTAATAAAACTTGAGAAAAATGTTCGCTTCCCACCATATTTAACAGGCCATAAGTGGTCACGTTCTCAGAAGTTGGACATTTCAAAGTTGCCAGTTCCCATGATCCCAGTCGCGGGATGATGCCTTTCCTCCAGCCCAAGCATGCATGAAGCAGTCATACTTTGGGGATGGGCTAGGAGGAGCTAAGAGGACAGAGATGGCCCAGTGGGTAAATGCATCGACTGGTGTGGTACTGAGTGTTATGAACGCTGCACCTTGTAACATGATTATGTCAGAAACATTTTGATTTTTAAAAGTTTAAGATGGAGTCCTGAAGGTCAGTTGACCTCACCTTCATGCTGCAAAAGGTTACCAGGACAACAGAAAATACAAATCAAAGACTGTTTTCTAAAAATACAGACCACAGCACTAATACCCGAAGAACAAGGAGTTTAGCCCTCCCAGACTTTTGGATCGTAAAACAAGGAGTCAGCCATTGCGAATTTGCAAATGAACCAGGCAAGTGTTAACATTAACATGGATTGAGGATTGGCTACCACACAGAAGGCAGAGAGTCGGGATTAATGAGTCTTCAGGTTGGAAAGACGCAACTAGTGGAGTGCCACAAGGATCAGTCCGAGGGCCTCAATTATTTACTATCTATATTAATGACTTGGAGGAGGGGGCAGAGTGTTATACAAATTTGCTGATGATACAAAAATTGGTGGGAGGGCATGTTGTGATGAGGACATAAAGAATCTGCAAGGGGATAGAGATAGGTTAAGTGAGTGGGCAAAAACTTGGCAGATGGAGTTTAATGCAGGAAAGTGTGAGGTCATCCACTTTGGTAGGAAGAATCAAAAGGCAGACTATTCTTTAAATGGAGAGATACTCCAAAAAAGTGCAGCACTGAGGGATCTGGGTGTTCTTGTGCATGAAACACAAAAAGTTAGCATGCAGGTGCAGCAAAGAATTAAGAAGGCAAATGGAATTTTGGCCTTTATTGCCAGGGAGTTAGAGTTTAAAAATAGGGAAGTCTTGTTGTACAACTGTACAGGGTGCTGGTGAGGTCCCACCTAGAGTACTGTGTACAGTTTTGTCCCCGTATTTAAGAAAGGATAGACTGGTATTGGAGACAGTTCAAAAGAGATTCACGAGGCTGATTCCTGGGATGAAGGGGTTGACTTATCAAGAACGGCTAAACAGGTTAGGCCTTTATTCATTAGAGTTTAGAAAAATGAATCTTATTGAAACATACAAGATTCTGAGGGGGCTTGACAGGGTAGATGTTGAGAAGATGTTTCCACTGGTGGGGGAATCTCGAACTTGGGGACATAATTACAGAATAAGGGGACACTCATTTAAAACTGAGATGCGAAGGAATTTCTTCTCTCAGCGGGTAGTGAATGTCTGGAATTCTCTACCCCAGGGAGTTGTGGAGGCTAGATCACTGAAAGTATTTAAAGAGGTAGATAGATTTTTGAAATATCGGGGAGTTGAGGACTATGAGGAGCTGGCACTAAAGAGGAGGAGTTGAGGTCTGGGGCAGAGCAGCCATGATCTTATTGGAGGATGGGGCAGGCTTGAGGGGTCGAATGGCCTACTCCTATTTCTTATGTTCTTATTAATGACAATGGAAAAGCCCGAGTAGTTTTGCGAAGTCAGACTTATTGTCTTTGCATTTTGAAGCAGAACAATAAACAACTGATTTCTAAGTCCAAATAAATTTAACAGACTTTCTGGAGTAAAAAATAGGCTGTAAGAGAAGGAATCAACAGTTGTGACCTCAAACAGGCTGTAAGGAGAGGACCCATCAGTGTGTGGCCTTGAGGAAAGCAGTAGGACAAGACACCCAGCAGTGGCAGCTGGAGAGAGAGAAAGAGAGAGAGAGAATGCCTGCTCTCTGAAGATACAGGGAGATGCTGTGAAACTTGAACTTGTTTTGAGAGGTGAAGCTTGTGGAGGAGTAAAGGACTCCTGGGATCCCCAGAAATCACATTATTCCCAGATGTCCAGGTCGGAAGTGCTTGGAGAACTGAACAAAGAGAATATTGATTTTTGAAAAGTCTGGGAGCTCCACCCCATTGCAACCTGGAGGTGTTTGGGACATTTAGCCGCAAAAGGTTTTGTCATCAAAGAGGAGCATGTAACGTATAAGTGTGGTGTGAGGTTTTCAATTGTTTGAATAATAAATGAAAAGGCCTTTGCTTGTAATTTGGGGTATCAGCAACTTACAAAGTACTATTTAGTTAATTGGGGATTTCTCTGAGTTTAGTTATTATAATAAAATACTTAGAATGTGAAATCTTGTGTAATTCGTTAAATTGGTCTGGGAGTTCATCACTCATATTTTTCACATGAACGATCTCTCTAAGGTCTAACACTCAGCCACAATGAAAACATAGGGGCAGCAGATTGTGGCTAATCTCTACACGACGCCATTTATTAAATGGCACAATCGATTTTATGATTAGTTCTTTATAATGTGCTGAGCATATTGAAACACTAGTTTGTGCTTGTTTAATAATTAACCAATTTTCTAGGGCACCGTTTAAATGGCCCTCTCTACCATAGTGTGGATCTGGGGTTGGTTCCATGTTTTTTAATAACCCTACCTAACAAGCTCTATCAATCTCAGTTGTAAAATTTGCAATTGACCCACCCTCAACAGCTTTTGGGGGAGGAATTTCATGAATTCTCCAGCAGAGTTTCACGCCTTGATCTATCCCTACGCTGCTCATAATCAGAATTGCAGTTGAAATGGCACAATTGACCTCAATACTCCTGGACTGAGGAGGAAGAAAATCAGTCATAAAATTGCCTGGTGAACGAGTCAGATTCATGGTTAATAAGTATAAAACCTAACGGCTCCCTATAAATACCGAGACATACCCGGGGAGCGCCAGGGTGTACCGTCACACACCCTGGGTGCAAACACTGACACAATCGCACTGACTCCCGGTAAATACTGACAAACTTGCACTGACCCCCAGTAAATACTGACACAATCCCAGCGACCCCCTGTAAATACTGACACACTCCCCGCAACCCCCTGTAAATACTGACACACTCCCCGGGACCCCCAGTAAATACTGACACACTTTCTGGGACCCCCTGTAAATACTGACACACTCCCTGGGACACCCAGTAAATACTGGCACACTCCCTGGGACACCCAGTAAATACTGGCACACTCCCTGGGACACCCAGTAAATACTGACACACTCCCTGGGACCCTCTATAAATACTGACACACTCCCTGGGACCCCCTGTAAATACTGACACACTCCCTGGGACACCCAGTAAATACTGGCACACTCCCTGGGACACCCAGTAAATACTGGCACACTCCCTGGGACCCTCTGTAAATACTGACACACTCCCTGGGACCCTCTGTAAATACTGACACACTCCCTGGGACCCTCAGTAAATACTGACACACTCCCTGGGACCCTCAGTAAATAATGACAGATTCCCTGGGACCCTCTGTAAATAATGACACACTCCCTGGGACCCTCTGTAAATACTGACACACTTCCTGGGACCCTCAGTGAATACTGACACACTCCCTGGGACCCTCAGTGAATACTGACACACTCCCTGGGACCCTCTGTAAATAATGACACACTCCCTGGGACCCTCTGTAAATACTGGCACACTCCCTGGGACCCTCTGTAAATACTGGCACACTCCCTGGGACCCTCTGTAAATACTGGCACACTCCCTGGGACCCTCTGTAAATACTGGCACACTCCCTGGGACCCTCTGTAAATACTGGCACACTCCCTGGGACCCTCTGTAAATACTGGCACACTCCCTGGGACCCTCTGTAAATACTGGCACACTCGCACTGACCCCCTGTAAATACTGACACATTCCCTGGGACCCTCTGTAAATACTGACACACTCCCTGGGACTCTCTGTAAATACTGGCACACTCCCTGGGACCCTCTGTAAATACTTACACACTCCCTGGGACCCCCTGTAAATACTGACACACTCCCTGGGACCCCCTGTAAATACTGACACACTCCCTGGGACCCCCTGTAAATACTGACACACTCCCTGGGACCCTCTGTAAATACTGACACACTCCCTGGGACACCCAGTAAATACTGACACACTCCCTGGGACACCCAGTAAATACTGACACACTCCCTGGGACCCTCTGTAAATACTGACACACTCCCTGGGACCCCTAGTAAATACTGACATACTCCCTGGGACCCTCTGTAAATACTGACACACTCCCTGGGACCCTCTGTAAATACTGACACACTCCCTGTGAGGCGACTATGGAGTGACCTCTCCATGGCACATGCCTGGGCGAATGGATGGGGGTTGTGAGTTGCCCAAGCGTCAAAACCCCCTTCTCGGCCTTTCTGGTGGGGTCCAAAGGAGTGCAGAGCACGACATATGGCACCGGAATGGCTGCAGGAACTGCCGGAAACATGCCAAAGGTGACACATGACCACCTACGGGGTTCCGCTCCGGATTTTCTGTTAGGGTTTACTCCCTTAGCCTTGGACTCTCCTGAGACGTCCACAAGGCACTGGGATTGTTAGGGCCCCTGCTCAGGCATAGGTGGATGCCGGTGGGAGGAGGGGGTGCGAGGGGGAGGGGTGGAGGGAAGGGAGTGCGAGGGGGAGCTGGGAAGGGGGCTGCAGGGTGGTAGGGGGGTGTTACAGGGAACGGGGGTGCGGGGGCAAGATGGTGCGAGGGGGGAGCTTGGAAGGGATTGCGAGCGAGGGAGGAGGTGGGGGAAGAGGGTGCGAGGGGGGAGCTTGGAGGAGGGAGCGGGGGTGGGGGGGATGGGGGGGACGGAGGTGCAGGTAATAAACCATTTCATCAGGTCCCACCATCCCAGAAGACCTCGCTGTGCCTGGTGTGTTGGTTGCTGCTGTGTTTAACAGGATTCCTCATAAGGATTACTAATGGAGATGACAAAGGGGAATGGTTCATAAAACAGCAGAAAACCACTGCCACACATCAATTGTCATCAGCCTGGGAGAATATTACCAGTGGAGTCCCACACGGGTCTGCTCCCGGGGACCCCCTGTAAATACTGACACACTCCCTGAGACCCCCTGTAAATACTGACACACTCCCGGGGACCCCCTGTAAATACTGACACACTCCCGGGGACCCCCTGTAAATATTGACACACTCCCGGGGACCCCCTGTAAATACTGACACATTCCGGGGGACCCCCCCAGTAAATACTGGCACACTCCCTTGGGAGCCCTGTAAATACTGCCACACTCGCACTGACCCCCAGTAAATACTGACACACTCCCTGGGAGCCCCTGTAAATACGGCCCAACTCCCTGGGACACCCACTAAATACTGGCACTCTCGCACTGACCCCCTGTAAATACTGACACACTCCCGGAGACCCCCTGTAAATACTGACACATTCCTGGGAACCCCCTGTAAATACTAACACATTCCCGGAGACCCCCTGTAAATACTGACACATTCCTGGGAACCCCCTGTAAATACTGACACATTCCCGGGGACCCCCTGCAAATACTGACACATTCCTGGGAACCCCCTGTAAATACTAACACATTCCCGGAGACCCCCTGTAAATACTGACACATTCCTGGGAACCCCCTGTAAATACTGACACACTCCCTGGGACACCCAGTAAATACTGACACACTCCCTGGGACACCCAGTAAATACTGGCACACTCGCACTGACCCCCTGTAAATACTGACACATTCCCGGGCACCCCCTGTAAATAAGGGAACACTCCCGGGGACCCCCAGTAAATACCAGAGACCCCTGTCAATACTGACACACACCCAGGGGCTCATTGTCCACTACCCATAGGACAATAGCTCTTTCATTGCAGAGCCTGTTTTTATACAAGCAACGGGGGTCTTGTTTCAGTAAGTCAATTAATGCAGAAGATACATAGAAGACTGAATGGAACATATGAACAGGAGGAGGCCATTCAGCCCATTGAGTCTGCTCTGTCATTCAATTAGATCATGGCTGATCTGTACCCCAACTCCATTTATTTGTCTTGGTCGCATATCCCTTAAAACCATATCTAACAAAAATCTATCAAGGATCAGACAGTTTTCACTGTGCGTGTGTTCCTGATGCCAGGTGGACTGAACTTTGATGACCTTTTTTGCACACCAAAGAAAGGCCACTGAGATGACTGAGTGACAGGAGACCAGAACCCAGCAGTCATACAGCAATGAGAGTCAACATTCTCAGCAGAGCCCAGTGAGGGGCAAAGATATCTCAGCAATGGAACCTCTACATCAGCAACATTGGTGCTAGCTGAGGTGACTAGTGTAGATACATTTAAGGGGAAGCTAGATAAACACGTGAGGGAGAAAGGAATAGAAATATATGTTGGGAGGGTGAGATGAAAAGAGATGGAAAGATGCCCATGCATAAGTACAGGAACAGACAAGTTGGACTGAATCATCTGTTCTGTGTGATAAAATTCAGTGTAACTCAATGTAAGTCAGAAAACCACCAACAGATAACATTGGCGCAAACTTCTGAGGTCCTCCAAAACCCTGCTGCCCATGTCCTTACTTGCCCCAAGTCCGCTCACCCATCACCCCATGTGCCCGCTGACCTACAATGGCTCCCAGTCAAGCCTCAATTTTAATATTCTCATTCTTGTTTACAAATTCCTCATGGCCTCACACCTCCCCATCTCTGTAAACCCCTCCAACCCTACAACTCGCCGAGATATCTCTGCACATCAAATTTGGCCTCTTGAGCATCCCCCATTGTAATTGCTTCACCATTGTTGGCCACACTTTCAGCTACCTAGGCCCGAAGCTCTGGAATTCCCTGCCTAAACCTCACCACCTCTATCCCTCTCTTTCCTCCTGTAAGACACTCCTTAAAACCTATCTCTTTGACAAAGGATTTGGCCATCTGCCTTAATATCGCCATTTGTGGCTCAGTATCAAATTTGCCTTACAAACTTCTGTGAAATGCGTGGGACGTTTTATTACATTAAAGACTATATAAATACAAGTCATTGTTGATGTAATGATCGCCATAGTGACAGTTCCACAGCCGACATTGCGACTCAGCTATTTTATTACCTCTGGGTCGTGGGGCTTGTCTTCAGAATAGAAGAATGGTGGCCCCCAGAGCCTGTGTACACTCAGCTCCTTTTACTAAACTTGGATCCAAACAACTGAGCCATCAAAATAAGTTTTTGCTTCAACACAAACAAAATGTCCAATTTGTACCTCAGCCCATTTGAACCGCTCACGCTGGGCCTGAATTTAAATGAGAATCATTGAGTGGAGTGAAGAACGTCTGAATGCAATTTTTTTGTCTCTCTCTCTTTCGTTAAGAAAATCTAGGTGAAGGGCCAAGGTCCACAGAGCAGGACATAATCAAGGCTGAACAAGAGTACACGGTGAATCAAGAAGAAGTGGTTCGTCAACACCAGGCTTAGATTTTGAAGGCCTGTGGATTGTAGGAGGAAGGGGAGGCTGAAGGAGGTGAGGAGGGCATGGGAATGAACAGGACAGAGTAGTAGGTGGTGTGATGAGTCTGGATAACAACAGCATGTATGTCCTAGGGTAGGAAAGATGTGTAGGATAGCCTACGTGGAGGTTGAAAGGAACAGAAAAAGGTTTAGATGGGCAGAGATATATAAAAGGCCAGATGTAACCACGGGGTTACCTATACACAGGGTGTTGAGGGACACACCTAGCAATCATTACAGAGCTTGGCTGGGAGACGAGGGACATGCAACTGACCAGAGTTGGACTGTGATTTTACATATGAAATACTGCAACTGGTCTCTGCTATGACTGACAGACGTGGAATGTGTTAAATAGTACAGATTCCCTTCACGATGGGTAAGGCGCACACTTAAACAGGGTTGTTCTCCTTGGAACGGAGAAGGCTGAGGGGAGATCTGATTGAAATGTACAATATTTTGAGGGGCCTGGATAGAGTGGAGGTGAAGGGCCTATTCACCTTAACAGTGACTGGGGGGGCATAGATTTAAAGTGATTGGTAGAAAAATTAGAGAGGACATAAGGAAAAACTTTTTCACCCAGAGGGTGGTGGGGGCCTGGAACTCACTGCCTCAAAGGATATTTGAGGCAGAAACCCTCAACTAATTTGCAGGGGCTACGAACCAAATGCTGGAAGGTGGGATTAGAATTGGTGGATCGTTTTTCGGCTGGCACAGACACAGTGGGCCAAGTGGCCTCTTTCCGTGCCTTAAACTTTCTATGATCCTAAACACCTGCCCACTTTAATGGGGTTACTATTAAAAGGGACTATTAGTTCACTGAAAGGGCTCCTGGGAAAGGCCACTGTGCAAGTTCATCCTGCCATAGTATACCGAGTGGCTGGAACCCGTGTAAAACCCATTGTGCTGGATGCACCAGAGAATGTTTTTGGTATGTGATGCAAATGTACATTGTAAATATAACCTGGAAGGGCAAGAGTATTCAGGCACCTCAAGTACCGTATTGAACAAAACTAATCTGTATTGCACTTTATGTAATATCCAATTGAATTGTTTTGTAATGCATTTTTACAAATTTTATGAATAAAGTATGTTTTTGAAAAAGAAGAGGTTAGTTACTAAATAGGGAAAGTTTAAACCTGTGGAGAAAGAAACAGTGTTAAAGTTTCAGGTCTGTGATCTAGAGCATGGCTACCCGACCCAAACCCGACGGGACCCGCGACACGTGTCAGGTTCGGGTCGGGTTGCTCTTCCGGGTCCGGCATTCAGGCCGGGCCGGGTCGGACACAGTGACAGCTAGGACGTCAAGGCGGGAAACACTGCACTGGTCTGCAGTGAGCAATCAGAGGTAGAGCACAACCTCTTTAATATAGGAATGCATATTTTATAATAATTAATCACTCAGGACTTTCCTGGTCTCTGCATCTCAGCTGCTCACTGGATAAACCCGCAGCAAGTATTTCAACTTGTAAAGCAGGAGTCTAGGTAATGTATAATGATTTTCTGAGCCTTTGGGCAATGCTGTGTTTATTTTAAGCAATACAGATACTGGTACAGTGCGGGACAACCCGTCTGTGCACAACTCCATGGGCTTCTATGGTAACAATCTTTGGCTCACCACCTCCAGTATGCGGCTCCAATCTTAATGTACTTTTTAAACAACCTTTCAAGTCCATTTACAGTTTTTGTTGCTTATCTCAAGCTTAAAAAGTGAAAAACAGAAGCTAGGTTAACTGAACATTCCGGTGGTCGAGTTGGGTTGGGCACGGGAAAAAACGAAAGGACTCGGGCTTGGGTCGGATGTGGTTCTGCTGGGCTCGGGTCGGGTTTCAGTTGCAGACCTGAGCAGGCCTTTACTGTGACCTCCCTGAGCCTGTACCTGCTGAGCATTTCCAGCATTTTCTGTTTTTATTTCAGATTTCCAACAGCTGCAATATTTTGCTTCTGTATTAAAGTTTAAACCTCATTCCCATCTTTTACATTAACTTGAAATTTATGCCAGGACAGTGTTATTTTGGGACGGTGCAGATTACAGGCAATGTTGCTATGTTCCATTCCCTGCTTCCCTTTGACCTAACTATTGACAACCTCTAATCACTTCATAATGATAATAAGCTGCTTCATGCAATGAAGCTGTCCACTGAAAGCAGTCAACAACAACTTGTTTTTATATAGCACTTTAACACAGTAAAATGTCCCACATTACTTCACAGGAGTGTTAGCAAACAAAATTTGACACAGAACCACATAAGGAGACATTTGGGTAGATGGCCATAGGCTTGGTCAACGGGGTAGGTTTTAGTGCACTGCCTGAAAGGGTGGTGGAAGCAGATACAACAGTAACTTTCAAAAGGGAATTGGATAAATACTTGAAAAAGTTCTAAAGCTATGGAGCAAGAGTACTGGAGTGGGAATATGTGGACAGTTCTTTCAAAGAGCTGGATAGAGCAGACGTGGAGAAAATGTTTCCAATTTTGGGGGAGACCATAAATATAGGAAGATAGGAACAGGATAATATAAGATAGTTACTGATTAATTCAGGAGAAACTTCTTTACCTAAAGAATGGTAAGAATGTAGAATGTTCCATCACAAGGAGTAGTTGAGGCAAATAGCATCGATGTATTTAAGGGGAAGTTAGATAAGCACATTTGAGATAAAAGAGACATGTAAGCACATAAGTGTATGTTAGATGAAGAAGGGTGAGAGGAAGCTCATATGGAACATAAATATTGGCACTGACCAGTTGGGCCGAATGGCCTGTTTCTGTGCTGTAGACTTGATATTGTAAAGGAGCGTCTTAAAGGAGGAAAGAGAAAAAGAGAGGCAGAGATGGATTTCCAGAGCTTACGGCCTTGGTTGCTGAAGGCACCAATAGAGGAGCAATTAAAATCGGGGATGCTCCAGAGGCCAGAATTAGAGGAGCACAGATATCTCTGAGGGCTGCAGGAGATTACTGAGATAGTGCTGGGGTTTGGCCATGGAGGATTTTGAAAACAAGAATGAGAATGTTAGAAATTGAGGCTTTGCTTAACCTGGTGCCAATGTAGATCAACGAATACAGGGGTGATGGGTGAATGGGGCGTGGTGCGAATAAAGACCCGAGCAGCACAGCTTTAGATGACTTCAGGTTTACAGAGGGTAAAATGTGGGAGACCAGCCAGGAGAGCATTGGAATAATGAAGTCTAGAGCTAACAATGGCATGAATGAGGGTTTCAGCAGCAGATGAGCTGAGACATGTGTGCAGCCAGGCGATATTACAGAGGTGGAAGTAGGTGGTCTTAGTGATGACGCAGATACAGTATCAGAAGCTCATCTTGGTGTCAAAGGCGACGTGAAGGTTGCAAACCGTCTGGTTCAGCCTCAAACATATGCCAGGGAGAGTGATGGAGTCAGTGGCTAGGGAAGGAACCAAAGGCAATCAATGGCTTTGACCTTCCCAATATTTAATTGGATGAAATGTCTGATGATCCAGTACTGGATGTCGGACAAGCAGTCTGACAATGTAGAGACAGTGGAGGGGTTGTGAGAGGTAGCGGTGAAGTGGAGCTTGGTCTTGTTAGCATACATGTGGAAATTGACACTGTGTTTTCGGATGATGTCGCCAAGGAGCAGCATTCAAATGAAAAATAGGAGGGGGCCAAGGATAGATCCTTGGGGGACACCAGAGGTAATGGTGTGGGAGCAGGAAGAGAATCCATTGCAGATAATTCTCTGGCTACAAGTGGATTTATAACAATGGAACCAGGTGTTTCTGTCGACCTGTATGACTCAGCAATCCAGTGAATATCCCTGCTGAGTGATTTGGGAAAGTGGGGAGGGGGTGGGGGGAGGGGGACGGAGGGAGTGGGGGGAGGGGGACGGAGGGAGTGGGGGAAGGGGGACGGAGGGAGTGGGGGAAGGGGGACGGAGGGAGTGGGGGAAGGGGGACGGAGGGAGTGGGGGAAGGGGGACGGAGGGAGTGGGGGAAGGGGGACGGAGGGAGTGGGGGGAGGGGGACGGAGGGAGTGGGGGGAGGGGGACGGAGGGAGTGGGGGAAGGGGGACGGAGGGAGTGGGGGAAGGGGGACGGAGGGAGTGGGGGAAGGGGGACGGAGGGAGTGGGGGAAGTGCTGCCCTCCTGAAGGTTGCACCTTGTATTGACAGTGCCACAACTCCTATCAGGACTGTTCACTCACTGGCAGATTTGAAAAGTTCAGGTCAGTACACTCGCCAGGGTGCAGAGGCTGGTGGGGTGCGAGGGTTGGGAGGGGCTGCAGGTGGGGAAAGAGAGACATTCATTGTCTTGAGAAAGCAACAAATCTATGAGAACAATGGGCCAAACTGACGAGAAAGCAGAACTGCCTACTGGTCTCTCTGTCACATAGAGAGTCAGCCAGTGCCACCTTAGAGCAAGAACCTGAGTCTGTTCTTGTGAACGAAGGTTGAAAAGAGTTTCAAAATATATCCTGCCCAACATTACTTGTCATCGAAAATTATAACAGTAACAAATGAATTGTGAGGGGGACAGGGAGTAGGTTTACTTTAATTGTCAGTCATGGTTCAGTTTGTAGCAGTCTGAAGATTGTGGGTTCAAACCCCACTCCAGAGACTTGAGCACAAAATCTAGGCTGACACTCCAGTGCAGTATTGAGGGAGTGCTGCACTGTGAGAGGTGCTGTCTTTCAGATGAGGCATTATACCAAGGCTCCATCTGCCCTCCCACGTGCATGTAAAAGATCCCATGGCATTATTTGAATTAGAAAAGGGGGGTTTCTCCCTGGTGTCCTGACCAATATTTATGCCTCAACCAACACGCAAAAACAGATCACCTTGTCATTATCACATTGTTTGTGGGATCTTGCTGTGCCCAAATTGCCCACCATGTTTCCTACATTATAACAGTGGATGCACGTCAAAAATACTTCATTGGCTGTAAAGCACTTTGAGACATCCTGAGGTCGTGAAAGGATTGCATCCTAATACTATACAAATGCAAGTTTTTTTTTTCTTATTTCCATGAGAAGTTAGGTCCAGGGTCAAGGCCTGCAGTGTTACAGAATAACTCCAAGGTTAAAACGGGAGCTAAAAGAGCAGACCATGTAGATGAGGAAGTATTGATTGGGCGACACAAGCTTGGGTTTCATAGAGGAAACAAATCGTGCAGAAGATTGCGAGTTCCAGTTGTGAGAATCCAGAAAACAACGAGTTATGTCAGGACAAAATGTGTTGTGTCTTCATTTCAACATAGTAAGGATTTAGGATGCAATTCTTCTGCTAATGCCTACAACTGCCTGATAAACACAGTAAATGAGTTCATGATTGCTCCAAATATTTTCGGCTGCTGGATTTGTAAAAGACGTGAGCGCTCAGTGTTGTGTCAAACCTCGAATTTGGATTTGCACTTTTTTTTTTTACTTGATCATATTTCACAGGAACTCCACTTTAATGAATCACTGAGAAAGAGGTTAATTATAACATGGGCAAATGCACCAATCATTCTCGACATACTAGGATTCCGTAAATTGGCTGGATGACCTGTTGATTTTTTTTGGTCATGTCAGTCGAGGGAGGAAAGCTGACCGGACCACCAGAATATCACCCTGTTCTCCTTCCCACAATACCATGGTATCTTTAGTCAACACCCACAACCACTGGGACAAATGGTACCTCTGATAACTGCTGGAGTGGAGCCTGAATCCACAGCCTCCAGACGAAAAAGGTAAGAGGGCTAAGTTGGTACTGAGACGGAGACCTAGATGCTGTGATTGAACACTACACTCCAACATTTGAGGAATGTGGAATATCATAGAATAGAATAGAATCATACAACACAGAAGGAGACCATTTGGCCCATCGTGCCTGTGCTAGCACTTTGAAAGACCTATCCAATTAGCCCCACTTTCCCCACACACCACCCAAACCCCCCAGCCCCCTACACTCCTTGCTCTTGCACCATTTCCCTTTAAATTTTCCCTTATTAAGTGTAGGTCCAATTCCCTTTTGGAAGTTACTATTGAATTTGATTGCACTGCCCTCTCCAGATCATAACTGACGGCAAAAAAAAGTCTCATCTCCTCTCTGGTTCTTTTGCCAATTATCTTAAATCTGTGTCCTCTGGTTACCAACTCTCCTGTCAGTGGAAACAATTTCTCCTTATTTACTCCACCAAAACCCTTCAATATTTGAATACCTCAACTAAGTCTCCCCTTAACCACCTGTGCACAAAGGAGAACAATCCCACTTCTCCAGTCTCTCTACATAACTGTCTCTTCTAGTAAATCTCCTTTGCACCCTCTCCAAGGCCGTGACATCCTTCCTAAAGTGTGGGGCCCTGATTTGTGGGCAATACCCCATCTGCAGTCTCACTAGTGATTTATAAAAGTTTTGGCATAACTTTCCTGCTTTTGTACTCTTGCCTCTGTTTATAAAGCCAAAGACCCCTTATGATTTTTTGACAACCTTCTCAACTTATCCTGTCACCTTCAAAGATTCGTGTACATACAGGTCTCTGTTACATCGATGTAACTGGTTCAATGTGTCTACACTTGACATCCTTCTGCCAACTCAGTGACCAATGTTAAGAGTCTGCAGGTATTCAGTAAACTTGCAATGTGGACTAATACACATTTGTGTAGAATTATAAACATTACCATATTTATCATAATATATAAACAAAAAAGATCCATATAAATTTATCAGCCAGGGCACATAATCAGGTGGTCAGTGCGATACTGCATGCTTCAAGCTACTTCCCAAGACAAATTTCTACGCCTAAGTGTTTGTTTTTTGCACTCACTCTTAGAATGTGGAGCCGTTAGTTATTAAGATGTACAATAAACTTTCAACAGCAACATAACAGCAGGTCCTATTCTGACCATCACCAATGCGCCCGTCCCCATCTCTGCCTTTGAGCTTGACAAAAGTAGGCCTGCCCAAGTGAATGGCAGACTTTCAAAATCACAGGTGGAGTCCAGTCCAATACTCAATCCTCCCCATTTATCTTATTCAGTTTGCCAACACCTTTCAAACCTGTGACCTCTACCACCGAGAAGGACAAAAGCAGCAGACTCATGGGAACACCACCACCTGCAAGTTCCCCTCCAAATCACACATCATCTTGACTTGGAACTATATCGCCGATCCTTCACTGTCGCTGGGTCAAAATTCTGGAACTCCCTTCCTAACAGCACCGTGGGTGTACCTACCCCTCAGGGATTGCAGTGGTTCAAGAAGGATGCTCACCGCCACCTTCTCCAAGGCAATTAGGGATGGGCAATAGAGGCCAGCCTTGTCAGTGATGCTCACATCCTAGGAATGAATTCTTGAAAAAAAGTTGCAGCCTTCAAATCAAACCTCTGATCACTCCAGATACATTTAGTCATCCTCAAGATTTGCCTAATTTCCAGAAGATCACACTCATTTAAGAACCTTGGTCAAGAACTGGACAATTAATAGCATATTATGGCATCAGACAGAAGCGCAAGGAGAGAGCCAACTGGATAACAGCCCCGACAACCAATTTTATCTGCAGCGCCTGTGGAAGAGTCTGTCACTCTAGAATTGGCCTTTATAGCCACTGCAGGCGCTGCTTCACAAACCACTGACCACCTCTAGGCGCTTACCCATTGTCTCTCGAGACAAGGAGGCCAAAGAAGATGGCATCTAGCATTGAGAGGGCAAAGGACAGCAATGTTGTGGGAACACCATCACTTCCAATTTCCTTCTTTAAGTCACACACTATCCTGACTTGAACATATACTGCTGTTTCATCATAGCTAATGGATCAATATTTCTGGCCAACACCGTTGTGGGAGCCCTTCCACTGCAAGGATTGAAGTGTTGAAGGAGAAGGCCCACCCCCACCTTCTGGAGCACGGGCAATAAATGCCAGTATCGCCCGCATCTTCTGCATAGAATTACAGTAATTACAACACAGAAACAGGCCAGTAAGCCCCATCTGTCCAGGGTGGCCTTTATCCTCCACACGAGCAATAGTCCTTATTTTATAAGTGAGCACTGTTCTCATATCCCTTTTCACCTGATTCCTTCAGCTACCTATGTATCCTAGTCCAAAATGCGCCAATCATTAACTCCAATAGTGCACTCCACACACTCACAACTCTGAGGTTAAAGGTTTCTCCCTCTCGCGATCCTAAATCCTGTACATTTAATCTTATCTACATGCCACCTTGCTCTAGACACCTCAAATCTCTGGAAACGGTCTGTTTCTAGCTGCTTTGTCATATCCCAAGAACAAACAGAAATAAATAAATCCATCATGGGCGATGCTCATTTCTGGGAGGTTTTCACAGAGGCTCAGGTGAAACACTGGCAGTGGATTCTTCAACTGAGGACCTGCCCTCCTGACTAGGCCACATCCATCACTTCGACACTGTAAGCTGAGCAACATGCAGCCCCGGGATGGAGTTCTAGTTCAAAATGCTGGCAGTGCTTTGAAGGTATTGATTGGTGTCTACGTGTTTAGCACTGGGCTCATGTCTTACAGAATCTGAACTACAATAAAGAGTTATTCTTAGCTTCAGGGCAACATCTGGTCAACACCTCATCCTACTTGATCCCCATTTCTCATTCTTTGCAAGGGCATGGGAACTGCTTGCTTAGAAAGAACGAACTTACATTTATATAATACCTTTCTCGACCTCATGAAGTCCCAATGTGCTTTACAGCCAATGAAGTACTTATGAAGTGTAGTCACAGCTGTAATGTAGGGACAGGTAGCAACACAGCAAGCTCCCACAAAAAGCAATGTGATGACGACCAGATCGTCTGTTTTTGAGTAGGGTGAGTTGAGAGATAAATATTGGCCCCTGCTCATCTTCAAAATAGTGCCACAGGATCATTTGCATCCACCTCAGAGGGCGGGCAGGCAGGACTTCATCCAAAAGACAGTGTCACATTCCCTCAGTTGTGCACCGAAGTGTCAGCTTTAGATTTTGCTTTCAATAACTTCAGTCGCTTTCTGCCTGACACTTTGGCTTCTCAAGTTATCCTTTGATAGCCCAATTCTACAAAGATTTTTACCACTTTATACGTATTTTCAACAACTCCCCCCTTTCCTATTTTCCCTGGTGTCCTTGCTAAGAAGGGTCAAAGCCTGGTCTTGTGCCTTTACCAACAGAGCTCAGTACCTGGCGGTCTGGGTGAAATAGAGCGGCTCCTGTCTGCAGTGCCACCCGCCTGCTTTCAGCTGCCATGTATTGGAAGAAATGCCCAATGATGGATGAACACACACCAGAAGCTGCTGACCCCACCCCGTGCTCCCCCATCACACGATAAACACTGGGAGAGATCAGCAATATCCCACACCATGGGACAAACACAGGGAGATATCAGCAATATCCCACACCATGGGACAAACACAGGGAGATATCAGCAATATCCCACACCATGGGACAAACACAGGGAGATATCAGCAATATCCCACACCATGGGACAAACACAGAGAGATATCAGCAATATCCCACACCATGGGATAAATACAGGGAGAGATCAGCGATATCCCACACCATGGGATAAATACAGGGAGATATCAGCAATATCCCATACCATGGGATAAATACTGGGAGAGATCAGCGATATCCCACACCATGGGACAAACAGGGAGATTTCAGCAATATCCCATACCATGGGACAAACACTGGGAGAGATCAGCGATATCCCATACCATGGGATAAATACAGGGACATATCAGCAATATCCCATACCATGGGACAAACACAGGGAGATATCAGCAATATCCCACACCATGGGACAAACACTGGGAGAGATCAGCGATATCCCACACCATGGGACAAACACTGGGAGAGATCAGCGATATCCCATACCATGGGATAAATACAGGGACATATCAGCAATATCCCATACCATGGGACAAACACAGGGAGATATCAGCAATATCCCACACCATGGGACAAACACTGGGAGAGATCAGCGATATCCCACACCATGGGACAAACACAGGGAGATATCAGCAATATCCCACACCATGGGACAAACACTGGGAGAGATCAGCGATATCCCACACCATGGGACAAACACTGGGAGAGATCAGCGATATCCCATACCACAGGATAAACACAGGGAGAGATCAGCGATATCCCACACCATAGGACAAACACAGGCAGAGATCAGCGATATCCCACACCACAGGATAAACACAGGGAGATATCAGCGATATCCCACACCATGGGACAAACACAGGGAGATATCAGCAATATCCCACACCATGGGACAAACACTGGGAGATATCAGCGATATCCCATACCATGGGACAAACACTGGGAGATATCAGCAATATCCCACACCATGGGACAAACACAGGGAGATATCAGCAATATCCCACACCATGGGACAAACACAGGGAGATATCAGCAATATCCCACACCATGGGATAAACACAGGGAGATATCAGCAATATCCCGCACCATGGGACAAACACAGGGAGATATCAGCAATATCCCACACCATGGGATAAACACAGGGAGATATCAGCGATATCCCGCACCATGGGATAAACACAGGGAGATATCAGCAATATCCCACACCATGGGATAAACACAGGGAGATATCAGCAATATCTCACACCATGGGATAAACACAGGGAGATATCAGCAATATCCCACACCATGGGATAAACACAGGGAGAAATCAGCAATATCTCACACCATGGCATAAACACAGGGCGATATCAGCAATATCCCACACCATGGGATAAACACAGGGAGATATCAGCAATATCTCACACCATGGGATAAACACAGGGAGATATCAGCAATATCCCACACAATGGCGCAATATGGAGATATTGGGAGATATCAACAGTGCTATTAATTTAGGGCCAGATATAATTCATGGCTTGTGTTCATATGTAAATAGTGGCCTAGGTGTCACTGGAACACTCCTATGCTGCAGACAGTTCCAACATTCATCACAATTGGAATTGGAACAGTATGGAATGTGCCCAAGCTGTTAAATCATAGAACATCATATTTTGTGAGGAAATGAAACTGTGGACACCAAACAGGAGCGGGAAGGAGACAGGAAGAGTGTAGAGGGGTTAAACAGGACCGGGTCAGACAGCGTGGGGGGGGTGGGGTGGTGGTTGGGGCAGACAGCGTGGGGGCGGTGGTCGGGGCAGACAGCGTGAGGGGGGAGGTGGTCGGGGCAGACAGCGTGGGGGGGGAGGTGGTCGGGGCAGACAGCGTGGGGGGGGAGGTGGTCGGGGCAGACAGCGTGGGGGGGGGGAGGTGGTCGGGGCAGACAGCGTGGGGGGGGGGGAGGTGGTCGGGGCAGACAGCGTGGGGGGGGAGGTGGTCGGGGCAGACAGCGTGGGGGGGGAGGTGGTCGGGGCAGACAGCGTGGGGGGGGAGGTGGTCGGGGCAGACAGCGTGGGGGGGGAGGTGGTCGGGGCAGACAGCGTGGGGGGGAGGTGGTCGGGGCAGACAGCGTGGGGGGGGGGGGGGGGAGGTGGTCGGGGCAGACAGCGTGGGGGAGGGGTGGTCGGGGCAGACAGCGTGGGGGAGGGGTGGTCGGGGCAGACAGCGTGGGGGAGGGGTGGTCGGGGCAGACAGCGTGGGGGAGGGGTGGTCGGGGCAGACAGCGTGGGGGAGGGGTGGTCGGGGCAGACAGCGTGGGGGAGGGGTGGTCGGGGCAGACAGCGTGGGGGAGGGGTGGTCGGGGCAGACAGCGTGGGGGAGGGGTGGTCGGGGCAGACAGCGTGGGGGGAGGGGTGGTCGGGGCAGACAGCGTGGGTGGGGGGAGGTGGTCGGTGCAGACAGCGTGGGTGGGGGGAGGTGGTCGGGGCAGAATGCATGGGGGAAAGGGGTTCGGGGGGGGAAAGGGTTCGGGGGGGGGAAAGGGGGTTCGGGGCGGAAAGGGGGTTCGGGGCGGAAAGGGGGTTCGGGGCGGAAAGGGGGTTCGGGGCGGAAAGGGGGTCGGGGGGTAAGGGGTTCCGGGGGGGTAAGGGGTTCGGGGGGAAAAGACGGGGGGGGGGGGGAAAAGACGGGGGGGGGGGGGAAAGACGGGGGGGGGGAAAAGACGGGGGGGGGAAGAAGACGGGGGAGGGGGGAAGAAGACGGGGGAGGGGGGAAGAAGACGGGGGAGGGGGGAAGAAGACGGGGGAGGGGGGAAGAAGACGGGGGAGGGGGGAAGAAGACGGGGGAGGGGGGAAGAAGACGGGGAGGGGGAAGAAGACGGGGGAGGGGGGAAGAAGACGGGGGAGGGGGGAAGAAGACGGGGGAGGGGGGAAGAAGACGGGGGAGGGGGAAGAAGACGGGGGAGGGGGGAAGAAGACGGGGGAGGGGGGAAGAAGACGGGGGAGGGGGGAAGAAGACGGGGGAGGGGGGAAGAAGACGGGGGACGGGGGGAAGAAGACGGGGGAGGGGGGAAGAAGACGGGGAGGGGGAAGAAGACGGGGGAGGGGGGCAGAAGACGGGGGAGGGGGAAGAAGACGGGGGAGGGGGGAAGAAGACGGGGGAGGGGGGAAGAAGACGGGGGAGGGGGGTAGAAGGACGGGGGAGGGGGGAAGAAGACGGGGGAGGGGGGGAAGAAGACGGGGGAGGGGGGAAGAAGACGGGGGAGGGGGAAGAAGACGGGGGAGGGGGGAAGAAGACGGGGAGGGGGGAAGAAGACGGGGGAGGGGGGGAAGAAGACGGGGAGGGGGGAAGAAGACGGGGGAGGGGGGAAGAAGACGGGGGAGGGGGGAAGAAGACGGGGGAGGGGGGAAGAAGACGGGGGAGGGGGAAGAAGACGGGGGAGGGGGGAAGAAGACGGGGGAGGGGGGAAGAAGACGGGGGAGGGGGGAAGAGACGGGGAGGGGGGAAGAAGACGGGTGAGGGGGGAAGAAGACGGGGGAGGGGGGAAAGAAGACGGGGGAGGGGGGAAGAAGACGGGGAGGGGGAAGAAGACGGGGGAGGGGGGAAGAAGACGGGGGAGGGGGGAAGAAGACGGGGGAGGGGGGAAGAAGACGGGGGAGGGGGAAGAAGACGGGGGAGGGGGGAAGAAGACGGGGGAGGGGGGAAGAAGACGGGGGAGGGGGGAAGAAGACGGGGGAGGGGGGAAGAAGACGGGGGGAGGGGGAAGAAGACGGGGGAGGGGGGAAGAAGACGGGGGAGGGGGGAAGAAGACGGGGGAGGGGGGAAGAAGACGGGGGAGGGGGGAAGAAGACGGGGGGAGGGGGAAGAAGACGGGGGAGGGGGGAAGAAGACGGGGGAGGGGGGAAGAAGACGGGGAGGGGGGAAGAAGACGGGGAGGGGGGAAGAAGACGGGGGAGGGGGGAAGAAGACGGGGGAGGGGGGAAGAAGACGGGGGAGGGGGGAAGAAGACGGGGGAGGGGGGAAGAAGACGGGGGAGGGGGGAAGAAGACGGGGAGGGGGGAAGAAGACGGGGGAGGGGGGAAGAAGACGGGGGGAGGGGGGGAAGAAGACGGGGGGAGGGGGGAAGAAGACGGGGGAGGGGGGGAAGAAGACGGGGGAGGGGGAAGAGACGGGGGAGGGGGGAAGAAGACTGGGGAGAGGGGGAAGAAGACGGGGGAGGGGGGAAGAAGACGGGGGAGGGGGGAAGAGACGGGAGGGGGGAAGAAGACGGGGTGAGGGGGGTAGAAGACGGGGGAGGGGGGAAGAAGACGG